>NC_045431.1:64025416-64357500 GCF_902635505.1 Sarcophilus harrisii
AAACAGGTAGAGATATACAGCTTTTCTGTGAATGGAGGAAGATGTGAAGATCCAAACATTTTTCCTAGAGCATTTTTCTAAGATTGGGAAATATGTGAGAAAAGTATGTGAAAATGTTTATCTCCTTTGATAATTGTATCACTATTACTGTATGTATTATTACAGTGAAGCCAAAACCAGGATCTATATATATGTCAAAATATTCATGGCACCAATCATGGGGCTGGAAGGAAAAAATGACCAATGCACTTTCCTCCTTTGGACATAAAGGTAAAGGATCATTATTGGGGAATGCTACATACATTGTCAGATGTGGTCACTGTGTCTAATGTTTTTGCTTACCTGTTTTTTCTTTGTTTCATTTGGGAGCAGAATGGAGTAGAGGAGTAATATATTTAGTAATGGCTGTCATATATTTTTGTTTGTCTGGTTTTTTTGTTCTTTTTTTTTCACAAAAATGACTAATGTGGAAATATGTTTTACATGATTGTACATCTATAACCTATATAAGATTGCTTGCTCCCTTGGGGAAGGGATAGGGAACAGAGGAAGAGAGAAAAATTTGGAACTCAAAATCTCTCATAATTGAATGTTGAAACTGTCTTTACATGTAACTGGAAAAAATAAAATACAAGTGAATTTTTTTTAAAGAAAAAAAATTTAGAAAGAAATGATTGTTTGGAAACTAGTATGGCAGAAAGTAGGCATAGACCCACACCTAAAACTGTATACCAAGATAAGGTTGAAATGAGTTCATGATCTAGACATAAAGAATGATATTATAAACAAATTAGAAGAACATGAGATAGTTTATCTTCCAGATTTGTGGAGGAAGAAGGAAATTGTGACCAAAGAAGAACTAGAGATCGTTAATGATCACAAAATAGATAATTTTGATTATATTAACTTAAAAAGCTTTTGTACAAACAAAACTAATGTAGACAACATTAGAAGGGAAGCAATAAACTGCGAAAACATTTTTACATCCAAAGGATCTGATAAAAGCCTCATTTCTAAAATATATAGAGAATTGACTCAGATTTATAATAGTTCGAGCCATTCTCCAATTGATAAATGGTCAAAAGATATGAACAGACAATTTTTAGATGAAGAAATTGAAACTATTTCTACTCACATGAAAAGGTACTCCAAGTCACTATTGATCAGAGAAATGCAAATTAAGACAACTCTGAAATACCACTACACACCTCTCAGACTGGCTAAAATGACAGGAGAAGATAATGATGAATGTTGGAGGGGATATGGGAGAACTGGGATACTGATGCATTGTTGGTGGAATTGTGAACAAATCCAACCATTCTGGAGAGCAATCTGGAATTATGCTTAAAAAGTTATCAAACTGTGCATACCCTTTGGTCCAGCCGTGTTTCTACTGGGCTTATACCCCAACGAGATCATAAAGAAGGGAAAGGGACCTACTTGTGCAAAAATGTTTATGGAAGCTCTTTTTGTAGTGGCAAGGAAACTGAGTGTATGTCCATTAATTGGGAAATGGCTGAATAAATTATGGTATATGAATGCTATGGAATTTTATTGTTCAATAAGAAATGACCAGCAGGATGATTTCAGAAAGGTCTGGAGAGACTTACATGAACTGATGCTGAGTGAAGTGAGCAGAACCAGGAGATCATTATACATAGCAACAAGAGTATACGATGATCGATTCTGATGGACGTGGCTCTCTTCAACAATGAGAGGATTCAAACCAGTTCCACTTGTTCAATGATGAAGAAAGCCATCTACACCCAGAGAGAGAGAACCGTGGGAACACAGTGTAGAACACAATATAGCATTATCACTCTCTCTGTTGTTATTTGCTTGCATTTTGTTTTCTTTATCAGTTTTTCTTGTCCTTCCTTCTTGATCTGATTTTTCTTGTGCAGCAAGATAACTGTATAAATATGTATACATATATTGGATTTAACATGTATTTCAACATAAAAAAGAGAAATGACTGTAATATAAAAACAAATGATATCAATAATAATTGCTAGATGTATAGTGCTTTAAAGTTTACAAAGTGCTTCATAAATATTATCTCATTTTATTCTTACAATAACCCTGGGAGATAAGAGCTATTATTACCCCCATTTTATAGAAAACTGAGACATGCAGACATCACATAATTTGCTCAGGGTCATAGATCTAATAAATGTACATTCTTGTCTTCCTGATTTCAGTCCAGTACTATCCACTGGGACCTCTAGCTGTGATAGAGCAGAAAACACAGGAGAGAC
Source organism: Sarcophilus harrisii (assembly GCF_902635505.1). Classification (NCBI taxonomy): domain Eukaryota; kingdom Metazoa; phylum Chordata; class Mammalia; order Dasyuromorphia; family Dasyuridae; genus Sarcophilus; species Sarcophilus harrisii. The sequence continues at coordinate 64,027,675 of NC_045431.1, forward strand.
TTGAGTTCCTTTGACATTTATCCCCTTTGTGATGTGAGTGAGTCACTTAATATCCTTAACCTCCATTTTCTCATCTGTAAAATCAAGAGATTGGATTTCATTGAATTCCAACTTTTCTTCCAGCTTTAAATCTATGATTTGTAAATTTAGAATCTATTATTCTAAAAAATTCAGAACAGTATTTTATTCTGTAAAAAAAAAAACAACAACAACAAAAAAAACCCCTGAAAATAAAGTAGGTAAATAAAAACAAAGGGCAATAACTGAACAAATTATTGTGGACAGATGTAACAGAATCTTATTGCACTTAAGAAGGCCAAATACAAAGTAGAGAAACTTGGGAAGATTTGAATGAATTGACACAGGGCAAAGAAAGCAGAACCAAGAGAATGATATACACAATGACTACAACAATTATAAAGAAAAGCAACACTAAAAGAAATCAGAGTTCAGATGAATGCCATGACAAATCTTGATTCCAGAGGACTGATGACTTATTCCCCATCTCTCAGGCTACACATGTGAAATGTTTTGTAAATTTGCATGTCAGACATAATTAATATACTTATTTTGCTTCACTATTCTCCTTGTGGTAGCTGGAGAGAATAAATATTGGGAGATGACTGTGATTTTTTTAAAAATCCAAATACCAAAAATCATCTTAAAAGAAAATAATACCAAGTAAGCAATCAACTAGACATCACAGACCTTGATTAGGGGGGACTTTCTAAAGAAATGAGAAATAGTCATTTTCTAGTGGTCTAGTTCTGCCTCCAGAGGCAGAAAAAGGATTAAAGTCCAGGCCCTTCTTAATGAAATAAACCAATGTGCATTTTTCTTTTGGCTTAAAGATCCACATCTGTCCCTATCTAGAGGGACAAAATCCATTCTATAAAAAGCACCCCAAAGCCCTATAATTCCTTCCCATTTGTGTGCATCATGCTTTTCTAGAAAAACTTGTTTCTACTGGGAAAAAAATGGACTAGTTAGTAAAACTGGTATAAATTACTATTTTCTTTTAAAGGAAAAATGCACTGAGCTAGTGGAGTCCATATGAGTATGAGGGATTCAAGTGGAGTTGAGATTGGATTCAGGCAAAGTGAAGTTCAACAATTGACAAATTTAAAGAGAGCTGGATTTGAAGTTATAAAACCTGGATTTGGATTCCATCTCTAATGATTTTTGATTGTGTGACTTTAGATGATTTATTTGGCCTCATCTGTCCAATGAGGAGCTTAGATTAGCTAGGTCTGTTCCACCTCTAAATCTTATGTTCAAGCACCAAGTGCTAATAGAATGAACAAGTGTCTATTCTGTTCAGAAAGCTATTTCACTTAAAAATCACTGTTAGGAACTAGTTCCATGCATCCAAGTTACGAGAATCTGGAAGACAGGGTGTCCATCAACCATCAGGACATGGAGTTGTGTAAATTGTGTGAACTCCCTGTGGAATTCAGACTGTTTGTTTTCCTGGTTCTGAACCTCACACATGGGGCATGTTTCTTTGCTAGGTCCTCAAACTCTGTTTACACTTCTACTTTTGGCTATTTCCTGTGCAGGAACCTTCTAATTCTGACTCATTCTCCCAGGCTTTGGAGGTTTCAGGTTGACTATAAAATCATTTCCACCCCCATTTATGGCAGGTCCAGCTGCTGGTCCCATTCCAAAGCAGAGTGGGAGGAGCAGGTCAATAATTTGTAAATCTATAGTAAAGATACATTAGTCACAACACATAGTTGAATAACTTTGACTTCTGGGTCATGGCGTTGTCCTAGATGCTTGGGATATATTTAATAAGACTTTGCTCTTGTGTCATTTACAGACTAAAGAGACATACAATGGACCATACTAATTCAGGGAGAATGAAGTCCTTCGTGTGCTACTGATCTAGCATCTATAAAAACAGGGTAACACAGGGGTAAAGTGCTGAATGTGGAATCAGTAACACTTAAGTTTCAAAGCCATTTTAGACATTTAACCCCTATGAGATATTTGGGGCATGAAGGGCGGACGAGAAGCTGTAGTATATATATAGTGACCATATTCCGGGAAAACCATCTTGGCTGTTGAAGGCAACCCATCAATGTCCACCTGAAGCAAATAAAGAGTCTCCAATGTGAAGGGAGCAGCTAGGGAGTGTAGCAGGGATCCTCAAACTACTGCCGGTCCGCGGGCCAGATGCAGCAGCTGAAGACGATTATATCCCTCACTCAGGGCTATGAAGTTTCTTTATTTTAAGGCCCACAAAACAAAATTTTTGTTTTTACTATAGTCTGGCCCTCCAACAGTCTGAGGGACAGTGAACTGGTCCCCTATTTAAAAAGTTTGAGGACCCCTGGAAGCATCCACCCTGGAGTCAGAAGTGAGTTCAAATCCAGCCTTAGACACTTAACACCTCTTAGTTGTGTAATCCTGCACAAGTCACTTAATCCCAATTGCCTCAACAACAACAACAAAAGACTTTCCAATGTAAGAGGGGGTAGATGAGAACAATTTGTTCCAACATCCATGAAGACAGTTGAAGCAGGTAGTATGGAGTACTTAGAGCTTAATCAGACATCAGAGATGCCAAAGTCATCCACTGCATCCCTGTCCATTGCTAGTCATCTTGATTTTTGTTTTGTCACTGGACTCCATTGCCTCTGGAAGAGAGAGGAAGATTGATGATTTTGTGCAACTCTGCTTCATGTAAATCTAATTCAAAGTCAATATAACATCACTAGGATGTCACACGTCCTCTTTGAAAATGAAGGACAAATAACAATGATATTAGTGCAGTTTCTGAAACTCAATTTCCTCATCTTTAAAATGGGGATAATAGTCTCTGCTGCAGAGGATTATTGTGATGAACAAATGAGATAATTTATTAAGCACTTTTTAAATCATAAAGTACCACATACATGTAAACTATTATATTATTACTAATAGGGCATATTTTTGGAATTGCTTTCCATTAGTAGTGATGAATATCCTATCATGCACCATCCAAACTCTCAGGCAGAACTCCTTGTTTGTTTGTTTGTTTTTTCTGGGAATCTATTTTTTTAAATACCTTTTTATTTACAAGTTATATGCATGGGTAATTTTACAGCATTGACAAATGCCAAACCTTTTGTTCCAATTTTCCCCCTCCTTCCCCCCACCCCCTCCCCTAGATGGCAGGATGACCAGTAGATGTTAAATATATTAAAGTATAAATTAGATACACAATAAGTATACATGACCAAACCATTATTTTGCTGTACAAAAAGAATTAGACTCTGAAATATTGTACAATTAGTCTGTGAAGGAAATCAAAAATACAGGTGGACAAAAATAAAGGGATTGGGAATTCAACATAATGGTTCTTAGTCATCTCCCAGAGTTCTTTCGCTGGGTGTAGCTGGTTCAATTCATTGCTGCTCCATTGGAACTGATTTGTTCATCTCATTGCTGAGGATGGCCAGGTCCATCAGAATTGATCATCATATAGTACTGTTGTTGAAGTATATAATGATCTCCTGACCCTCAGGCAGAACTCCTTGTGGCCAGTGTCACACATTTGCTGGATATCTTAACTGTGGCCAGGGGAACAATCTTTGACTATGAAACAAAACAAAGCAAACTGAAGACTACCAGGATCTGCTCCATAACCTTGGCTATACCGGCCTGATTGGCATCACATACTTACTAGTAAAATTGGATGACTTTATAATATACTCACAATGTATTGTCCACATGTGCAGAGATGAGCTTTGCCTCTGTTGGTGCATCCTGCATCAAGAGACCTATTATGCTCTGCTTCATTAAGAAGTAAACCAGATCAAGTCATTGGGTTTATTCTGAACATTCAAAGAGTGAGTATGTTTAGCTGACTTTAAAAGGAACGAAGAGATGAAAAGGGGTGATAGGAAGATAAGAACTTGTTTAAAACATGCAAAATTTGCTAAGAAAACAAACACCAAGAAGTTGAGGCAATGTGATGGTTGGGGGAGGGCATTGATCAAAAGGATTTGCACAACCACAAAGGTGAGTATGGGCAAAAGAATAGTAAACATGAACCAGCTACACCCACAGAAAGAACTCTGGGACATGACTGTGAACCACTACATAGAATTCCCAATCCCTCTATTTTTGTCTGCCTGCAGTTTTAATCTCCTTCACAGGATAATTGTTCACTATTTCAAAGTCCGACTCTTTTTATACAGCAAAATAACTGTATGGACATGTATACATATATTGTATTTAACTTATATTTTAACATATTTAACATGTATTGGTCAACCTGCCATCTGGGGGAGAGGATAGGAGGGAAGGAGGGAAAAAAGTTGGAACAAAAGGATTTGCAATTGTCAATGCTGAAAAATTACCCATGCATATATCTTGTAAATAAAGAGCTATAATAAAAAAATGATATTAAAAAAAGAATAGTAAACAACAAGGAGCATTTGAGTAGGGCTTAATAGTGGAAGTAGAAGTACATAACAGACTGACTTTTCTCTCTACAGACTTTCTCAGGAAGAAATCACACTATATGTGAGTTATGGGACACTGGTTTCAGGAAAATTAAAAATGGAAGTGCTCCAAAGATCAATGGAAAAACAAAAGGTGGGAATACATAAGCTAATATACATGATTGATGAGGAGTGGTGCATGAATTATGGCACAAGAAACATCATCAAGAACTTTTCTGATGGGAAAAGAAGCTGAGTGAATCATGAGGCAAAAACAAATGATGGAGGCAGCTAGGTGGCAAAGTGGACTCTAGTCCTGGAGTCCAGAAGGTCCTGAGTTCAAATCAGACACTTGACACTTGCTAGCTATGTGACCCTGGACAAGCTATTTAACTCCAACTGCCATGCAAAAACAAAACAAAAAACAAGAACAAATGGTAACATGCTACTAGTTTTGTGATGAAATATTGAAAGATATCCAGAAGGCCTACAACACATTTGGAAAATCTCAAAGGAGATCATAAAATGCACCTCCCTTTCTCTCATCAAAGAGGCAGGGAAGCTTAGAGACAGTATGTGGCAGATATTCTTAGATGTTGATTCTGTAAACACTATTTTTGCTTAATTGCTATCCTTTATAACCAGGGCATTTTTAATGCTAAGAGTGGAGTGGGAATAACGTATAAACAGAAATAATTGTGATACAATTTTTTTTTGTACAATTTTGGGAGAGTTTAACATTTATTAGCATGCTCTTTGGTTATTACCATTGTAGTGTGTTATGATGGAATTAGTTTTTGCTTTCTATAATTAATACATCATTTCTATATTGATAGTGGTACAAAGATACAATCAGGTTGATCCAATTTACTTTCTTTTTTTTTTTAATTTTAATAGCTTTTTATTTACAGGTTATATGCATGGGTAATTTTACAGCATTGACAATTGCTAAACCTTTTGTTCCAATTTTTCCCCTCCTTCCTCTCCTCCCCCTCCTCCCCCATGGCAGGATGACCAATACATGTTAAATATGTTAAAGTATAAACCAAATACGAAATAAATATACATGTCCAAACAATTATTTTGCTGTACAAAAAGAATTGTACTTTGAAACAGTGTACAATTAGCCTGTGAAGGAAATCAAAAATGCAAGTGGACAAAAATAGAGGGATTGGGAATTCTATGTAATGGTTCTTAGTCATCTCCCAGAGTTCTTTTGCTGGGCGTAGCTGGTTCAGTTCATTAAGAATTGATCATCATATAGTATTGCTGTTGAAGTATATAATGATCTCCTGGCCCTGCTCATTTCACTCAGCATCAGTTCATGTAAGTTCTTTCTAGGCCTTTCTGAAATCATCCTGTTGGTCATTTCTTTTTTTTTTTTATTTACAGGTTATATGTATGGGTAACTTTACAGCATTAACAATTGCCAAACCTCTTGTTCCAATTTTTCACCTCTTACCCCCCACCCCCTCCCCCAGATGGCAGGATGAACCAGTAGATGTTAAATATATTAAAATATAAATTACATACACAATAAGTATACATGACCAAAACGTTATTTTGCTGTACAAAAAGAATCAGACTCTGAAATATTGTACAATTAGCTTGTGAAGGAAATCAAAAATGCAGGTGTGCATAAATATAGGGATTGGGAATTCAATGTAATGGTTTTTAGTCATCTCCCAGAGTTCTTTTTCTGGGCATAGCTAGTTCAGTTCATTACTGCTCCATTAGAAATGATTTGGTTGATCTCGTTGCTGAGGATGGCCTGATCCATCAGAACTGGTCATCATCTAGTATTGTTGTTGAAGTATATAATGATCTCCTGGTCCTGCTCATTTCACTCAGCATCAGTTCGTGTAAGTCTCTCCAGGCCTTTCTGAAATCATCCTGTTGGTCATTTCTTACAGAACAGTAATATTCCATAATTTTCATATACCACAATTTATTCAGCCATTCTCCAACTGATGGACATCCATTCAGTTTCCAGTTTCTAGCCACTACAAAAAGGGCTGCCACAAACATTCGTGCACATACAGGTCCCTTTCCCTTCTTTATGATCTCTTTGGGATATAAGCCCAGTAGTAACACTGCTGGATCAAAGGGTATGCACAGTTTGATAACTTCTTGAGCATAGTTCCAAATTGCTCTCCAGAATGGCTGGATGTATTCACAATTCCACCAACAATGTATTAGTATTTCTGTTTTCCCTCATCCTCTCCAAGATTCCACGTTATCTTTCCCTGTCATTCTAGCCAGTCTGACAGGTGTGTAGTGTTATCTCAGAGTTGTCTTAATTTGCATTTCTCTGATTAATAATGACTTGGAGCATCTTTTCTTTTTCTTTTTCTTTTTTTTTTTTATTTAATAGCCTTTTATTTACAGGATATATACATGGGTAACTTTACAGCATTAACAATTGCCAAACCTCTTGTTCCAATATTTCACCTCTTACCCCCAACCCCCTCCCCTAGATGGCAGGATGACCAGTAGATGTTAAATATATTAAAATATAAATTAGATACACAATAAGTATACATGACCAAACCGTTATTTTTCTTTACAAAAAGAATCAGACTCTGAAATATTGTACAATTAGCTTGTGAAGGAAATCAAAAATGCAGGTGTGCATAAATATAGGGATTGGGAATTCAATGTAATGGTTTTAGTCATCTCCCAGAGTTCTTTTTCTGGGGCGTAGCTAGTTCAGTTCATTACTGCTCCATTAGAAATGATTTGGTTGATCTCGTTGCTGAGGATGGCCTGATCCATCAGAACTGGTCATCATCTAGTATTGTTGTTGAAGTATATAATGATCTCCTGGTCCTGCTCATTTCACTCAGCATCAGTTCGTGTAAGTCTCTCCAGGCCTTTCTGAAATCATCCTGTTGGTCATTTCTTACAGAACAGTAATATTCCATAATTTTCATATACCACAATTTATTCAGCCATTCTCCAACTGATGGACATCCATTCAGTTTCCAGTTTCTAGCCACTACAAAAAGGGCTGCCACAAACATTCGTGCACATACAGGTCCCTTTCCCTTCTTTATAATCTCTTTGATATAATCCCAGTAGTAACACTGCTGGATCAAAGGGTATGCACAGTTTGATAACTTTTTGAGCATAGTTCCAAACTACTCTCCAAAATGGTTGGATTCGTTCACAACTCCACCAACAATGCATCAATGTCCCAGTTTTCCCGCATCCCCTCCAACAATCATCATTATTTTTTCCTGTCATCTTAGCCAATCTGACAGGTGTGTAGTGGTATCTTAGAGTTGTCTTAATTTGCATTTCTCTGATTAATAATGACTTGGAGCATCTTTTCATATGGCTAGAAATAGTTTCAATTTCTTCATCTGAGAATTGTCTGTTCATCTCCTTTGACCATTTATCAATTGGAGAATGGCTTGATTTCTTATAAATTAGAGTTAGTTCTCTATATATGTGATACAAAATTTTTGAAAAGATTCTAAAACTTTTTTTTTTTTTAAGAAGTAGAAAGATTAGATGAACAAGATCTGGAAGCAGAGATCTAGAATTTAAATTCCAGTACTGCCACTAATGACTTATGTGACTTTGAGGAAATTATTTTCTTTCCTTAAATCTCAATGAACTCAGCTATAAAATGAGATGGTTGGTTTAGATGCCCTCAAAGGTCCCTTCCAGTTATAAATCTATGCTGCTATATGACAAAACCTACAAAGAATAAGAAGTTATGGATGGGAGCAGCTACATGGCGCAGTGGATAGAGTATCAGCTCTGACGTCAGAAGGATCTGAATTCAAATTTTACCTGAAACATTTAACACTCCCTAACTGTGTGACCCTGGGCAAATCACTTAACCTAAATGCCTCAGGGAAAAAAAAGAAGAAGAAATTATTGCTATTGGGTAGCAATCTGTGACATTAGAGAGAAGGTCCAGACTGATGTGATCATGGAGCCACAGAAATAGCACAGTGCCCAAGAAATAACTTTGGACGAAAATGAACACATCTCCCACACATGTTTGGGGGTAGCCAAAAGAGCAAGGAGTCAAAGGCAGGAAGAATGGTACAGAAAATACTGTGGAAGTCCAATATTAGGGATCATCAGAGCCAAAACAAACTCTTTTTTTTTTTTTTTTTTTTTTTTCTTTTTTCTGGTAGAAATTACAAGGAAGACAGACCAGTGAGCTGGTTAGGGAGAAAGTCTAGATCTGTGATTTCACTGATATGGGGAACTCCCAGATTGGGAAACTCCCTCTTCTGTGGCAGATTAACACCTTTCCAGTCAACAATTAGCCGTTCCTTCACTTAAATCCAATTTATTTGCATGTCATAGCATCTCCTCCTTGTAGTCATGGTCCTCTTGGAGAATGAAGGCAAAAAAAAAAAACCAACAACAGTATTTATTAAACATTTACTATATTCCAGGCATTGTGCTAAGCACACATAAAAGAAAAGTAAAATGTGAACTGATTCAACCATTCTAGAGAGCACTTTGGAACTGTGTCCAAAAGGCAACCAAACTGTGCATACAACTTTGATCCAGCAATGCCACTACTAGGTCTGTATCCCAAAGGGATCATAAAAAGGGAAAAGGACCCACATGTGCAAAAAATATTTGTAGCAGCCCTTTTCATGGTGGCAAAATATTGGACATTGAGGGGATGCCTCTCGATTAGGGAATGGCTGAATTAGCTGTGTTGTATGAATGTAATGGAATATGATTGTGCAAAAAGAAATGATGAACAGGCAGATTTAAAAAAAAAAAAACTTGGAAAGACTCATTCAAACTGATGCAAAATGAAATGAGCAGAATGAGAAAAACATGGTTTACATAGTATCAGCAACATTGCGTGATGATCAGCTATGAATGACTCAGTTCTTCTCATCTAACATATAATGGTCCAAGACAAGTACAAAAGACACACACACACACACACACACACACACACACACAATAACAAGATAGAGAACTGATAGATTCTGAATGTAAATCAAAGCATATTTTTTCACATCTTATATTTCTCATGCTTTTTTCCCTCTCTTGATTTGTTTCTTCTTCCACAACTGTGGCTAATATGGAAATATGTTTTGCATGATAGCACATGTATAAACTATATCAAACTGCATACCATCTTCAGAAGAGAGGAGGGAAGGAAAAGAGGGAGAAAAACTTGAAACTCAAAATCTTGTAAAAAAATACTAAAATTTTTCCTCTTATTGGAGAAAAATACCATTAAAAAAAGCAAAAATATGGTCCCTGTACTCAGTTTATATTTTAATGGAGGAGACAACATGCAAAAAAAAATTATAAATACAATTGTTCTTTCCTTACTGTCACTTTTCCCATCACAATTTTGATATATTGGGGGTCAGCGTAAAAAACAAAATGGAAATTTGGGAGGGGTTTTGTGAAAGCTGCAAAAATCAGTTCACATTTGATTTTTCTTTTATCTCCCATTGCTTAGCACAGTTCCTGAAATATAATAAATGTGAATGACAGCAAATGACACAGAAAAAGCTTAGAAGCTCAGAAATGCATAAAATATATGTATGGTATTATATAATATCAACATTTTTTTATCTTTTAATACCACAATAATTCAGACTTTTCTGATATAAAAGCCGATTTTCCAGATTATAGAGGCTAACCCCTAACCTCTGCAATGTGAACGGGATAACTGTACATTATAAAATAATCTCAGAGGGAAGGCACCAGCAGTTTTATAATCTTAGAAGATTAGTTGGCGACACTGAAAGGGAGAGTTACTTGTCCAGGGTCACACAGCTAGGATCTATTAAGATATAAGATTTGAATTCAGGTTTTTTAAGACTAGCTCTCTATCCACTATTCCAAGCTGTTCATGTCTTATGAGCTAGTTGGAAGAAGAAATTTAGGAATTTATTGTCTATAGAGAACAAAGGAAATCCAGGAAGCAAAGTTATCACCAAATGTATTTGTGATATTCAGAATGTACATGGCTCCTTGCCAGGCCCTTTGGGCTTTCAGGTTTTCAGGTCAGATGCAGTCTGTCTCTGGAAGATAAATGCTGCCTTTTCTCTTTCCCAATAGGGATTTAGTTTGAGCATTAAGCTAGTTCCAGCCTGCCTATGACTGACAAAGTTCTATTCTCTCCCTCTGGTCCTAAAGAAGTTGAGTGTTAGAGGGGAGGTGGGGAGGAGAGCACAAAGCTGGGATACTTTTTTCTTTATCCTTATATATTTTTAATTCTTTGACCTTAAAGAAACATTCTGGGGCCAATGTTCATCATACAACTGTTATTCATTCATGTTTTAAGCATCCACAAATTAAATGATGTCCAGGACAAAAGCACCTGGCAAGATAAGTAGCATCCAAACACCAGAATTCCTGATGATAGTCAATTTTTTGTTCTGATTTAAGAAACGAACTCCAAAAACCAGGCACCTTTCTACTTCCAATTAATACCGAGTTATGAGGAAATGGGAAGATTGAGATTTAGGAAGAAACAGGAAATGGAAAATCATGATTGAAGCCACTAAAATGAATGAGATCACAGAGCCAGAGGGAGTCTGGGGAGCAATCATTTGTATGGATTTTTTTTTTTAAACCTGGCTTTTAAAAAGTGATTTTTATCAGTATGGGGAATTTCAGATAATGGAAAGCCCCTTCCCTGAAGTAGATCAGCAAGTCATCAATAAATTTAAATTAAAAAGCTTCCTAAAGCATGGAGGGAAATAATTGACTTGACTATGGTCAAACAGCCAGAATTCAGGGATAGAGCTCGATGCTACATCTTTTTGGCTTTACATCTGACCCTTTATCTGTCATACTCTGTTGCCTCGCCTGTTAAAACTTTCCTCCATGAAAATCTTTTGAAGTGAGAAAACATTTAATCAAAAATGTATTTATAAAGAATTTCTTCTGAGTGTTCTAAGGTTCCAAGGTTTTCCCTAGTAGTTTTGTTCCAGAATTATTTTGAAGGAAAACTCTGAGATTGTGGGGATTTTTGTTGTATGTTGTTTATGGGCTGTATGTAATTTTGAATGAATAATTTCTCTGACTAGTTTCTAACTTAAGAGAAAGCCACTCACTCTGATAGGAAATGTCATGTTCAAACACTTGTGAAGAAATTCTCTTCAGGCATAATGAAGCTAAAATAATCTGAGATGGCAGCCTGATTGAGCTGGAATCTGCCTGCAGCTACAGTTCTCATGTCCACTGGATACCCCAGTAATACATACAGCTACAATAGAAAATGCTTCCCAGGGCACTCTAGAACAAAAAGATGTTCCTCCGTTCGCCCTCATTCTCACATTTGACATATTTTTAAAGGCATCTTGTAGGTCAGGTAAAGGTGCTCTGAGGTACTTTAGCAAATTCTGGGTAATTCATCTTTAACACTACAATTTCCTGAAAACAGAAAATGGGCAACTAAATAAGCGACCCAATTAGATCAGCAATACACTTGAGAAAGAAGCATTACTACATGTTCACAATACTCAGGAGGTCTGAAAACAATCATCATTCTATTAGGGGAGAGTGAAGGAGGGTATGTGTGTGTGTAGGCTGATTCCCCACATTTCATATGTTGCTAAAAAAAGAATCTCTTTGAATTTGAGAAATTGGCTTTGACAACTACCCTCTCTGGAAAAGCCTGGGGAAGCTAGAGCGTTTAGGTTGTGTCCACTTCAAAAAGTCTTAGCTTTTTAATTCCTTAATAGTAGGGTATATTATTCCTGACTTTGCCAAAATTGTTTCTTCTTAAATATAGAAAGGACCCGAAACCAATTATAAGAGTACAGAAATTAACCTGAATCACATACCAGCATCATTGTGATAATGCAGGAGTCCTGAGCAGTGTGATTTCTTTACAGAAAATTTTATGTAACTATAGCTGTTTTGCGGGATGGGAACTCCAGATGTGTGCTGTTGTTGTTATTGTCTTAAATCACATTAATAATCAAAATGTGAATGATTAAACAAATAGAAGGATTTGAATGTCATGGATAAAAAAAAGGCAAATATGAATAATTCAGGGAAAATTTATTTAAGACACATATGATACAAAGGGAAGTAAACAGAATTAGGAGAAAATTTACATGATGACTATAATGTCTGGGCTAGCTCTCTGGAGGGCCTCAGGATCGCTCAGAGTCAGGATCAGTAAAAGTCCTTGGTCTTTAGGAGAAGTGAAGGAGGCAGGCTCATCAAAGATTGATGCTGGATTCTGGAGTATGGAGCCTGAAGTCTTCCCTGCTGAACGAGCTGTGGCAGAAAGACTCTGACTCTCTTCCCTCAGCTCTCCAATCCTTCCCTACCATTCACCACAACAAATTCAGCAGGTACCAATCATGAGGAGAGCCATTATCATAGAACCATTATCTCCCATTGAGTAGGTACCTATTGCTGTCTTAGATTCAAGTACATCTTTTCAGAGTTCTGGCCCTCTGCAATCCTTCTAGCTTTCTACAGATGACTACAGTATTGTAATGGCAAATAATATTGAAAGACATAAGAGATCTGATCAGTGGAGTAAATAGTCATGATTTTATGGGGACTGATGATGAAACACCTCTAGAGAGAGGCTGAATTACAGGGAGGAGGTGTTGAATCTATCACCATATTTGGTCAATGGGAACTTTACTTTGCTTAACTGTGCACCTTAGCTGCAAGAAAAATTCCTTTTTTTTTTTTTTTTTTTTGGCCTGGATTTCATTCATTCATTCTTTCTTTTTATTTTAAATAGCTTTTTATTTACAAGATATATACATGGGTAATTTTACAGCATTGACAATTGCAAAATCTTTTGTTCCAATTTTTCCCCTCCTTCCCTCCACTCCCTCCCCCAGATGGCAGGATGACCAATACATGTTAAATATATTAAAGTATAAATTAGATACACAATAAGTATACATGAGCAAACCATTATTTTGCTGTATAAAAAGAATCAGACTCTGAAATATTGTACAATTAGCCTGTGAAGGAAATCAACAATGCAGGTGGGCAAAAATATAGGGACTGGGAATTCTATGTGATGGTTTTTAGTCATCTCCCAGAGTTCTTAGAAAGATTCCTAATGGTGGGTGTGTTATGAATTCATAGATCATGGGAACATAGATTTAGAATGGGAAGGGGCCTTTGAAGACACATAATCCAAACCTTTTACAGATGAGTAAATTAAGTGACCTGTTCAAGGTTATAGAGATTGTAAATAACAGAGACAAAATTTGAACCCAGGTCCTCTGACTTAAAAGCTAGTGCTTTATAATGATAGTACTTGGAAAGTGACAGCAACTTTTTTTAAAAAGAGAGAGATCAGCTCAACTGTGATGGATGGGGCTCTCTTCAACAATGTGGTAATTGAAGGCAATTCCAACAGACTTGGGCATTTGCATCCAGAGAGAGAACTATGGAAACATAGTATTTTCACCTTTGTGTTGTTGTTTGTTTGCTTGTGTTTTTTTCTTTATCTTTTTTTCTTTTGATCTGATTTTTCTTGTACAACATGACAAATATGGAAATACATTTTAAAAGAATTCAAAAGAATGTTAAGAGAATGTTTAAAAGAAATATTTAACTGGTATTAGATTGTGTGCTGTCTTATGGAGGGGAGAAGTAAAGGAGGAAGGAAGAAAAATTTAGAACACAAAATTTTACAAAAATGAATGTAGAAAAATATCTTTACATGTATTTGAAAAAATAAAATACTATTAAAATGAGATCTCAATTTCATTAATTTTTAATATTTTAAAATAAAATTTAAAATTGTTTTTTGAATAAAAATATATCATTGTCTTGTTGATTCAGTCAATTACCTCATGACCACAGGACATTAAGAATCAGTTCTCACTATGTAACAATCTATTTGATTTTTACTGGTAGACATGAAATCTACTCTTCATATTTCAAAATGATATGATTTCATCAGAGGGGATCTCTCTGTAACTGATATTTTAAATTTAAAAAAAAGATTTTTAAATAATAGCTTTTTATTTTTAAAATATATGTAAAGAGAGTTTTCAACATTCACCCTTCTAAAACCTTGTATTACAATTTTTTTCTCCTTCCATTCCCACCACCCCTCTCCTAGACAGCAAGTAATACAATATATGTTAAACATGAACAATTCTTCTATACATATTTCCACAATTATCACGCTGCACAAGAAAAATCAGATGGAAAAAAATGAGAAAGAAAACAAAAAGCAAGCAAACAGCAACAAAAAAGGTAAAAAGGTGTTCCACACCCAGACCCCATAGACCTCTTTTCGGATGCAGATGGTTCTCTCCATCACAAGACCATTGGAATTGGCTTGAAACACCTCATTGGTGAAAAGAGCCTGTCCATCAGAAATGATCATCACATAATCTTGTTGTGTATAATGTTCTCTTGATTCTACTAACTTCACTTAGCATCATTTCATGCAAGTCTCTTCTGGTCTTTCTAAAATCATCCTGCTGATTGTTTCCTTTATATTCTCTCTCTCTCTCTCTCTCTCTCTCTCTCTCTCTCTCTCTCTCTCTCTGTATATATATATATATATATATATATATATATATATATATATATAAAAACATTCATATGCCATAACTTATTCAGCCATTCTCCAAGTGATGGGCCTCTATGGATCCTTGCCACTACAAAAAAAGGCTGGTACAAGAATTTTTTTGCACATGTGGGTCTTTTCTCCTTTTTTATGATTTCTTTGGGATACAGACTTAGTAAGGACACTGCTGGATCAAAGGGTATGCACAGTTTGATAGACCTTTGGGCATAGTTCCAAATTGCTCTCCAGAATGGTTGGATGAGTTCAAAAATCCACCACCATTCAAAAATACCAATAATGTATCAGTGTACCAGTTTTCCCATATTCCTTCCAACATTCATCATTATCTTTTCCTATCACCTTAGTCAATCTGAGAGATATGTAGTGGTAACTCAGAGATTTTTAATTTGCATTTCTCTGATCAATGGTGATTTAGAGCATTTTTTCATATGATTAGAAATGGTTTTAATTTCTTCATCTTAAATTAATTGATACTTATTTTGATTTAGAGCATTTTTTCATATGCCTAGAAATGGTTTTAATTTCTTCATCTGAAAACTATCTGACACTTATTTTGAACCCCCCAAACCATAGTAGGTAGTTTCATGAGTTGGTACAAGCAGAAAAAAAATTCACTATTTAGTGACCATCCTTCTGAGTGAACTTCTCCAATCTTGCTTAGCAAGACTATTCCTCACTCATTGAATTTTGGGATTACCAGGTTGACAAAATAATCTGGAGTTAAGGCTCTGCTGGAATAGTCTTTAAGAACAGTGTCACCTTCATGTTGTGGCACTTCTTCATGTCACTCACTGATGGCCTCACAGCAAAGGGATGAAGGACCACTAGGATAAAAATGGCAGATGTCAGAGAAAATGTCTGTACTGGTTTTTTTTTTTTTTTTTTTGCTTCATTGCTTTTCTTTGTGGAAAAGGTCTTAGTCTTTTTTTTTTTTTTTTTGTGCTGTGGTACTATTTATTTTTATTTTTTTTATTATAATAACTTTTTATTGACAGATGGGAAGTCTTAGTCTTAAGGTTAAGATAGAAAACTGTTCTGGTGTGAAGAAAACTCCATTAACAAAAAAATTTTAAGTAAAATTATAAAAGTATAAAAGTGCTTGAAATTTTGTGTTGTTATAATCAGGAAGTTATTTGAAATTTTTTTCCTTCTAAGAAGGAAAAAAAATTCACTTTCATAGTTTCAAAATATTGATTCATTTTATAAGACTTACAAGCAAAGAAAAGAAAGAAGATAAGTTCAATATACTCAGTATAGTAGTTTCATGAAATGAGTGGGACTTTATAGAAATTATTTTCTAATGGTTTATTTTTTTATTCGATGAAGGCAAAATAATTTTTTAAACCACATACAAAAAACAGTAATGGTGCTATTTAGTGAATCTTAGTCTCATAAAGTGGATAAAAGTACATGAATTTTTTTATTTTGATACTTTATGAACATTTGACATAGAAAGTGCTAGTACAAGCATAACCAAGCTTCTTTCAATACATTATAGGTGCTCTAGTGTTGATCTTGGAATAACTTGTAATTGAAATATTGAATTTGCTTCCTCTCCACCCCCAAAGAAAAACAAAATTATCCCAAACTTTTAAGATGGCACAATAATAAATTTCTTTCCCTGGTTAAAATAACATTTAAATTTCAGCTACATTTCATCTTCTTCATCATCACCATCAATCTAGAACTGGAAGGTCATCTCCAAACCCCTCATTTTACAGATGAGGAAAGTGAGGCAGGTTTAAGTATCTTACCCAGGATTACACAATTAGTTCTGAGGTCAGATTTGAACTCAGGAATATAAGCCTTCTTGATTCTAGGTCAGACATTTTATGCACTATGGTGCCATCTAGCTGTCCATGGTCAAATAGTAAATATCTAAGATATGAAAGACTATATCGTATGAGAACTGTCGAGAGAGCTGAGTATGGTTAGCCTGAAAGAAAAGACTTGTAAGTTGAGGGACATGGATCTGTTGAATTACTTGAACTTCCTAATTATTAAAATTATATAAAGGTAGAATGGACTGATATCTAGAAGTAGTGGGACCTCTCTCATTAGAGATGATATTAAAATAAAAGTTCAAACTGCTCGCTATTGGAGACGTTGTGAAATATGTTTCTGGTCAAATATAGCAGAAACAGAAAATATAGCTCCTGAATCTTGCTATCCTGTCAAACTTAAGTAGGGTTTCTAGGAGCAGGAATATCAAGAGAAATGCTTGAAGCAGAAGCATAATTATAATAAATGCAGTAAAGTTGCGGATGGACCAGGCTGGATGTATCAGAACTCTAGGTTCAAAGTTAAGACGAGGGCGGTCCAATGACGAGTGTCTATACAAAGGAGTGACTAAATCAAGCCAGTCCCTCTGGGTGACCTTGAGATAATGCCTGTTGAAAGACTATTGAATTTTATAGAAATATTTCTAAATGCAAATGGTTTTTATTGGCTTTATCTATGTTTAAAAGGTCAAGACATAGTCTGACTCTAAAGTAATGAGACTAAACCCCTACCTCTTATGAGTATGTTAACTTGTGGCATCTATTTGTAAATGCTTATTCATGAATGAAAATGAAAAAGTCCAGATAATGGGAAATTATCAGCTTTAGGCTATTTCTAGTTTCCCACTGACACAAAAATTGACTCTATAATACTACCTTTTTGTCATAGTTTTCCTCCCTTTTACACATACACACATATTATATACACACACATGCACATATATTGTTTCCTTCTCAAAATGAGATCTAATTTTATGTGCTTTGAGTTCTATAGCAAAAAATTCAGTAGTGAGAGAAATAAATAATTTCTCAATGTGGTATAAGAGAAAATGCTAAAACTGGAGTCAGGAATGACCTGGGTTGAAGTCCTAGAAGTGGCATTTATTAATTGCGTGAATTTGGATAAATCACAGTTTCTGTGTGCTGAGGTTTCTTCATTTTTAAACTAGGGATAATAATACTCTGCCATCTGCCTTACAGGCTATTACATTATGTAATATGTCTTTAGCTTCCTGCTATTTTTGGTATCAATGTGTTTCATAACTATTATTGTTGTTCAGTCATTTCTGACTCTTCGGGACCCCAGTTGGGATTTTCTTGGAAGAGATACTGCAGTAGTTTGCCATTTCCTTCTCCAGATCATTTTACACATGAGGAAACTGAGGCAAACAGGATGAAGTGACTAGCCCAGGATTATACTGCTTGTATTTGAACTCAGGAAGATGAGCCTTTTTGACTCCAGGCTTGGCACTCTATCCACTGCACCAGCTCATATATGATATGTACTGATAACTGTTACCCTCTAGTTATCTGAATGGGACATAATCAATACAATAACGCAGGATAATTGGTAGGCAGCAGTCTGAAAAAGTTCTCTGTCCTAGGCTTCTTCTGCTAAAAGATGGAATGATATGGGAAACTGGGAGACACCTTCCTATCCCATCTCAATGTCACTTTGGGTAGAGGAAGATAGAAGGTAGGAGCAGAGGGGTGATCAGATAGAATCAGGAAGACCTCAGTTTGAATCCTGCCTCAGACACTTATTAGTTATGTGATCCTGGACAAGTCACTTGACTTCTCTCAGCCTCAGTTTCCTCATCTTTTTATTGGGGATGATAAGTTATTATGAGATAACAGTGCTTTGAAAAATTTAAAGCTCTGTATAAATGTGAGCTCTATTTCTATGTCTCTATGCTTTCCCTCCCAGGTTAAATAATTTACTGATGATCCCACAGATAATAATCACTGAAAGTGGGATTTAAATCCAAATCCTCTACCTCTGAATTTATTATTCTTTTCACTATACCAAGTTGCCCCTTCAACAAAATACATACATATCATGTAGTTTAAATGTCATTTTTGGAAAATACCCCAATGGGACCATGGGAAGAGAGGAGACAAGGCAATCATTCCTTATCTTCATTGAAGATCATAGGCTATGGAGCATGTATTCTTGATGTATTAGTGAATTAATAAGGACACATAAGTGTGTGTGTGTGTGTGTGTGTGTGTGTGTGTGTGTTGCTTTATTTATACAACGAAGGAAGCACAGCATTTTTCACTGAGTTAATAGGTTTAGTTAGTGGAGGGGACTGATCTCCCCAATCACCTTTGTAATGCCAAACAAGGCCTGTTGGTTACCATGAAAGCCTCTCACCAGCCAGATATCACAAGTTCAGGAAGCTCTTCTGAGAATAGCCATCGTTGACTTTGGCCATAACAGTTGTTCAGTTTTTCTTTCTAATATGAAGTTAACCAAGTTTTGACAAAGTAATGTGTTTGGGGCAAAATGGCCCATTAGCATTCTTAGTATCAGATGGAAAAATAAGATGAATGTATATATGGCTGAACTTTTTTCTAGAGCACAGTATAATTTGGACCAATATTACTACAAGTGAATTGGGAAAGCTCAGGAAAGGGGAAAGCTTGTTACTTGGCTGTAAACTGACCTCCCTACCCCATCTTTAACGATTCTACTCCAGGAAGTTGATAAGAACTTAACTGGTTTCCAAAACAGCTTCTAAATAGGTTCCAGACTCTGCAACTAGACTGAATCCCTTCAGGTATATGATAGTTGAGTTCTCCACTTTGTAAGCTTTTTCATTCGATCCCTACTCACTTCTTTCTCTTCTTACCAGGGATACAGGATGTTTATTTATTTATTTATTTATTTTTCCTTTCTGAAGTTGACTATCCCAATGAAAGAGATTATTTCATGAATATTTTTTTTAAATAAGAAACACTATTTTGTGCATTATAAAAGTAAGATTCCCCCCCCCAAGTTATTGATTCTATTCATTTTTTACACCTCAGTCACTTCCCTATTATTACTCCTCCCTCCAAACCTAATGATAGAAAAAAAAAAGAATTAAGTAAAATAAACTGTCATATTGACCACATTTGTGTATGCAACACTTGGTACCTGTAAGACTACAATCTCTCTAGTGAGAGAAGGGAAAAGTGTTTCATCGTTGGTGTCCCTGGGGTCAAAATTTCATTTGCAATCTGGGCATTTTTAGTGTTGATTTCTTCTACATTATTAAGATAATGTACATATTACCTCCTTGAATAAGTTAAAATATCCTGAATAAATTAAAATAAGTCTTTCCATGTTTCTCTAAATTCCAAAGATTAACTTTCTTTAGAGTATAGCAGTCTTAGTTGTCTACAAATAGCAATAGTTGTTTGCCAATATAATGATAATTGATGTATTTAATAATGACCCTGATCTTTAAATAAACTCTCAATAATCTTTAGTATAGAGTTTTAATACTAAATATATATTATTATATTTTTATGCTCTAAAATCAATCCATGTGTAACAAGGTAACTCATCTTTTTTCACTTTATTTTTTTCCTTTTAATGTTTTTTCTTTCATAACTGTGACTAATATAGAAATATGTTTTACATAATAGCACATATGTAGCCTATATCAAATATCTACCATCTTAGGTAGAAGGGGAGAAGGGAGAGGAGAAAAATTTAGAACTAAAAATCTTGTAAAAATTGATGCTAAAAGTTGTCTTGATATACAATTGAGAAAAAAAATGATGTTAAAAAAATAAAGTAACCTATGTATTATATGTATGGATCTTAGTTCATCAACCAACTACTAGATCAAACAACTGTATATCATACATCTTTTTACTCTGAAAAGGATTATGGAAACTTTCTTTGGTATCCAAAAACTGACCAAAATATTTCATCTCAAAGTTAACGAATATTAGAATCTCATAAAACCTTAGTAATGTGAATAATCAGAAGAAATGCCAGCTTGAATTACATACTTTTAAAGAAATGAACTTTATTTCCTTCAAACACACAGGATAACTTGAAGTAATTATTAGCATGTTTCGGAAAGGAGATCCTGCAAGCTTGTTTATAAGTGAATAAGACTCTTCTGTAATCAACAGTATCTATGTTCACACAATTAATGATTATAATCCTAAAAAGCAGTTTGTTCTCCTATTTGTGAGTTAACTGTCATTAATTTGCTTACGAAAAGGGCATTTTTTTCCCCCATGAAATGGAGTGCTTAATAGAGTATTAAAGTTGAAAGGGACTTAAGACATCATCTACCAGACATTTACTGGTAAATGCTTAATAACCAGTTCTTGGTGGTAGGAGATTTTTGCAGGACACACGAAGTTTAATTTACATTTTTAACATTTTCTCTGTCCCTTTTATAAGTTTAAAACCCAATAAAACAATGAATCAAGTCCTGGTTTGTAGCATTTGCCAATTTCCAAGGATGAATGATCACTATTTTAAAAAATTAACAACTGGATCTTCAAGCTAGTTCTAAGTCCTGAGTTCATCTCCCTCATTTTAAAGAAGAGGTTCTAATTAGCAAAAGGCAAAATTCATCACAGTTGAATTCTAATTATTGTAAATTCTAATTAGCACAGGTGCTAGTAGTATAGTCTAAATTAACTAGTCTTATCTCTCCTTAAGAAAGAGTGGCAATAATGTACTAATCTGCACTCCTGTGTTATTCAGAGGAAGAGAAAAAATACGTGTTATTTTAGTCCACAAGTTTTTGCTAATACAACAGACATACTTCTATGAAAGATCCAGATTCATATCAAAAGTTAATTCAAATCAATGTCACACAAATGTGTAGCATTGAAAAATAGAGTTCATTGTATTCATATTTAATAGTTTATAGTAAATAATTCTCAAATAAACCATTTTTTGAAAGAAATAAAACCCCTTTAGATTGATATAGTATTAAAAAGAGTATACTTCAGAGAGTTGCTGATGTTCCTTCTATGGGAAATTAATCAATTTTCAGATGTTGTACAAAGAAGATTATATTTTCCTAATCTAAACAATTGGAAATCATTTAGCACAGTGTTTGCATGTGGCGGCAGAGGCATGAAATGCCTTGCCTGGAGTCACCTGGAGACGTGAGCTCTTGCCATATCTGGACGAGTTACTTATCTTTATGGGACTCAGCCCTTCAAATCTTCTGGACAAAGGATACTAGATTCTATTATAAGACTTAGAAAAGAATATCATCTGAATAGATGACATTTATATAATGCCTTAAGATTTGAGCCATGTTTTAAAGATATCATTTCATTTGATCATTGTTAATTTCAAGAGCTAAAAACTGGATGAAATTTGTGGCTTCAACTTTGTTCCTTCAAATTTGCCCAAGTCTCTCCACCATAAACTAACTGGAACCAGAGGAAGGTGAGGTTAACAGTTGCCTGGGGCATGACACTGAAGAGGACAAAATATATGACTTTTTTTTAAGCCTATGTTTTTAACACTGGAAAATTCCACTTTCCTCAGCACATAGGTATTTTATTTTGTGATAAGTGAAATCACAAGTATAATAGTGAAAGGTCTAAGCCTCCACTAGACAGTAACACCCACGGGGCATACTTCCAAAGCTTGCCCAGAGCAAGCCTAGAGCATACAAATACTTGATTTATTTCCCCACCCCAACTCCCACTTCCACTAGGAAGGATAACAAGTTGTAAAGTAGAGGGTTTAAACCTTGAATCCATAAACATACATTCACATTCATTCATACATACATACATATGTATATATATAGAGAGAGTATATACATGCATATGTATGTATATGTTGTTTAGTCATTTTTCAGTCATGTCTGATTCTTCATAACCACATTTAGGGTTTTCTTGACAAAGATACTGGAATAGTTTGCTATTTCTTTCTTCAATTCATTTTATAAAGAGGAAACAGAAAAACAGTGAAATGAATTGGCCAGGGTCACACAGCTAGTGTCTCAAGAACAGGTTTGAACTCAGGAAGAGGAGTCTTCAGACTCTAGGATCTATACTTTGTTTTCTAGAAGCATAGATAAACAGACACACAAATAGATAGAAAGATAATTGTACTTTAATATAATTAGTTTAATTTCTAATCTTGTATATTTTGTTTTATTCATTTAAAAAATTCTGAGAAGGGGTCATAGGCTTTATCAGATTGCCAAAGGGCTCCATTGGTTAAGAATCCCAGGTCTGGATGATTTATCTCTAAGGTTCCTTCTGATTCTAGAGTTGTGATGTTAAATTTGTATGCAAAAGTTGTATTACCATTTGGTATGGGATATTATCAAGTGAATTTTTGTTCATTTGAGGGTTAGGGTAGAAGGCTTGTGGGTTTTTCCAATTCTGGGATTCTGTGAAATGTATATACCACAAGCTGTGCAGGCCACTAATTGTAGAGGAATTACTCTTCCCTCTTCCTTATGTGACCCTAGGGCAAAAGGAAAAATAGAGTGGAAGGAATGTGTGAGAGAGAGGGTTATTTCTCCTTCTTTCTCTTGGAGAAGAGGAAAGAAATGAAGGTGCTGGCATACTTCTGAAGTCAGTGGAGAAAGTAGCTCATTATTTTAAATAGCAAAGGAGATTTTTCAACTATCTGAAGTTACAATATTGTAAGGTTTAGAATCAGTCTTAAGGGATCATCTAAGCTAACTCCCCTCCTTTTAAAGAGGAGGATACTGAGAATCAGAAAAGGTTATGCCTATGGTCAAACAGGTACTAAATGCCAGGATCAGATTTAGATTCTGATCTTCCAAATCTTTCCATTACATTATTTCTATTAATTCCTCCATCTTTTCTCTTCACAGGGTGAATTGCTCAGCACACAGTGTCTTGTATATTCTGGGTATTTAATAAGAGTTGCTTGAATTTGAATTGAAGAACAACATTAAAAGAGATTCTACTTTCTTTCATTATTTAGATATTCTAACGATTTATTTTTAGAGACAATAGGAGCCTTCACTCAATAGTTCAAGTCACACACGTAAAAATCAAAATGAGTTTGAGTGAGGAATGTAATTGTCTTACAGCCAACTACATGACTGTCTTTTAGGAAAATTATCTTTAGTTTTAGACCAAATCATGATGGTCACCAGTCTCTAATCTGCAGTAGGATACTTGGACTGGGGGGAAAGAAACATTTCGAGCTGTCCCATTTAACACAGAGAAAGAAATCAGACAGATGAGTTGAAGATAGGAAATAGGGTAGAATAATTTAGGTTGGGATGAGATAATGAGAATAGACACAGCTCTAATCTCACCAGGAGTATAAAACGTGCAAGTTCCAGCTGAATATAACTTAGTTGAATAAATTTGGAAACAATAAAAATGTTCACTAATTTCACTAACTTGATTTCATATTTAAGAGCCACTCTTTTCAAGCCCACATGACTAAAAAGGATTTAAGAGTTCACATTTTAAAAATTTGGGGTTGTGTAACTAGTGTGCTAAGTGAGATCATTTGGAATTTTAAAAAGAAAAAAAAAAAAAACCAGTAAAGCAGATTTCCTCATGATCTCTCCAAATCTACCAAGCTTTCCTCACTCTCTAATCTCAGAGGAGAAATTTCCTAGGACATTTACAAAAGCTTTCCCCAAAGCTATCAAATGATTCCACATCAAAGTGTTGAGAAAGTAACCTTGAAAGATGAGTAATTCTTCGTGGAATTGACACATAACTCACCCCCATTCTGACACCTTTCTTGACCTAGAGGCTTTTTATTTACTTATTTATTTTAGTAGCAAAAGGAGATTAGATTACGTTTTGGGTCGGGGCAGCCTCAAGCCTGCTGAGGGGCTTCTTCCTGTAATTCAGCATCCGCGTGGGTTTCAGCTTCAGAGGGAGATTTATTTTCTTCCTCCAGTTCAGTCCCTTCAGCCGAAGCTTTCTCCGGCTCAAGAGCTTTGGAGCTAGCCTCGGCCTCCTCCAGCACAGCTGCATCTGTGACCTCCGGCCCTGATTCCGTACTGACCTCAGCAGCTTCACTTAGCAACTCTGGCTGAGCTTCAGCACTGACTGCCTGAGCCTCCTCTGAGCCAGCTTCGACGCTGACTGCCGGGGTCTCCTCTGCGCCGGTTCCGACGCTGACCGTCGGAGAGTCCTCTGTATCAGCTCCGACACTGACTGGGGGAGTCTCCTCCGGAGCTGCGTCTTCCACATCGGGAATTTCTTCAACCGCTGCCAACCCAGCTTCCAACGGAGAAGCATCATTAGGGGCTTCTGAACACACTTCATCGGCTTCTGTGGCCTTTAGCTCCTCATCTGTTGAAATTCATTTCATTAAAAGACTTAAAAAAGAAAAAAGAAATGGCAGCAGAAAAATAAAAACTCAGACCGTCTACTTTCCTTATAAGTTTTTTTCAAAATAACATTTGGTGATAAAAACCTATTACTTATGTTCTGCAAAGGCAGAAGACAAAAAAAAAAAAAAAAAAAAAAAAAAAGAAAGTTAGCCACTGTTATTAAAACAGGATCGTTTTAATTTACGAAATTTCCAAATTAAAAGGGACCTCCAAAATGAGCATTGTAACTACTTCTCTGCTTTTTGCACAGGTGGTGTCTGCAGCCCGCTGCGGCCCCATGCATACCCTCTGCTCCTTTCCGTTGCAGAAACCCTAGCTTCCTTCAAAACACAGCTCAACTGCGATCTCCTTCAATAGTTATTTTCCTGATGCCTCATGATATTATCATTGTTTTCTCCCTCTCAAAATTATTTCGTATGACTTTGTACTTCTCTCGTGGTAATATTATCGTAGTTTATCATTCCATATAGTAGATTAAAACTAATAATAGACTATAAATGCCTTGAAAAAGGGACTACTCTTTGTTTTTATATCAAGATTCCTTCCACATAGTAAGTTCTTCATAAGTGCATGGGACTTCATTTTATGTAGTTTTGTGAAAAGAGCCTTGGACATGAAATTAGGGGAAAAAAAACAAACTATGGAATTCTATTGACAAACCACTTCATTTTCCTGAACCTCAGTTTCCTCATCTGTAAAATGAGGTAGTTCTTACCACACAGAATTGTGGTGGGGCCCAAATGAAGTGATAGAGATAAAGCACTTTACAAATCTTAATTTGCTATACAGTGACCCAAAAGACTTAGTGAAGTTTTAAGCTTTAGACTTATTTAACTGGAAGATTTATCTAAATCTAAGCTACAGAAAGTTTAAAGATTTATCCTTAAAACTTCATTAATTTTTTTCTCTTTTTGTTTTGTTTTTTGTTTCATAACATGACTAATATGGAAATATGTTTGACATGATTGCACATATATAATATATCAAATTCTTTATTGGCTTAGGGAGGAGGGGAGAAGGGAGGGAGAGAGAAAAATTCAGAACTCAAAATCTTATTTAAAATGACTTTAAAAGGGCTATATTTGTAATTGTTTTATTTTATTTTTTAATTCATTTTTATTGAAACTTTTTTATTTTCAAAACATATGCAAGGATAATTTTTCACCACTGACCCTTGCAAAATCTTGTGTTCCAGTTTCCCTTTCCTCTTCCCCCATCCCCTCCCCAAGACGGCATATAATCCAATATATGTTAAACATGGTAAAAATATATTATACATGTAATTGGAAAAAACACATCTAAAAATGTTAGCACTAAGTCTTTTGGAAAACTGTGTAAATATCAACTGCTATTATTATTATTATTATTATCATCTAGGTAACTCATTACATTATTGTGCAAAGTATAGGAAAGGAAGTGTCATTCCCATATTTCCTAGCACAGTGCTTTGCAATACTTCATGAATGCTCTTCATTCATTAACATTCATACTCCCCCCTTTCCTTTCTTAATAATAATACCTTGCATTTGTATAGCACTTCACAGTTTAATAAGAGTATCATTATCAAGTTGGAATAAAATCTTAATGAAAGTAAAGGAATTAATACAAGGCACCAATTCTATACTATCTCACTCGTGTTTTTGCATTGCCAGTGTTCAGCACAGGTCCTGGCACATAGTAGGCACTTAAACTTTTTGACTTATCGTCAATTAAATTAATTATTAGCTTGCTTGACTAATTGAATTGATTAAATTACATATTAATCATTGATTGAATTAAACAAATATTAATTAAGCACCTGCTCTCTGCTATATGTTGGGAACTAAGCTAGGTATTGAAATATAAAGGAAAAAAAAAGTTATTTTCCTTCCTCTCTCCCCTCAGTTACCTTCTACCAGGGGAAAATAACAGATAAACAGAAAAGGGAATGTAAAACATGTTCAAACTAATAGGAACTGAATACAAAATCTATTAGGATGCAATTGAAATTTTCAACAAAAAATGTCATCTGTTCTTAAGATGGCATTTCCCCAAATCAATCAGGTTGAAGAAGTGCCATTCAACCCCAAACATCTAAATGAATTTGTAATCTAGTGGATTCTGGTCAGAAACACAAACAGACCAAGACAATATTGGAATGAAATTGACTTTGTGATAAAACAAAACAAAACAAAATCCTACAACTTTGTTTCTTTATCTCAAACTGCTGAGTTAGACAGATATGAATGCCCCGGATTCCATGGACTGAATGAAGCCAGAACTCTGAAAAGATAATAGATAATACCTCCAAACACAAAGGAGTCAAAGCAGTTGGTCAGCAATGTAGGCTAGTAGTATTATAGCCCCAGAGCTGGAAGAACCTTAGAGGTCATCCAGTTCAACCCCTTCATTTTATAGATAAGGAAACTGAGGCCCAAATAGCATGACTTGTCCAAGTTAATAAGTGGCAGAGCTAGAATTCAGACCTAGGACCAAACTAAAAGGATTTTCATTCATCAGATTTTGTCATTTCAAATATATATTTTTAGGTTTTAAATTATTTTTTCTTTGTTGAATGAAGACCATCTGTCAGTCTCAGATTCTGTATTTCCTTGGGAATGGAAAGCAATGGCAAAGTGTCCAATATACAAGCATTAAAAATAGAATATTTTGTGTATCAAGATAGATGAAAAGGAAGAAAGCTCTACCTGGATGTTGCAGCATCTCTGGTGATTCCTTCATAGCACTTTTCGCTTGCATGGTATTGATACGTTCTATGTACCGAGACTGGTCTGATGTGACTGTCCTATAAGCCTGAAAGCAAATGTATACCTGTATTTAATTCCAGAGTTCTTAGAATGAGGATGCTGAGTTCCAGTGTTATAATTTCCTGGATTTAATCATGAAAAATGAAATATAATTTGGTACCAGTTTGTTTTTAGAACTAAAAAGAGATGAAATACATTGCCTTTTTTTGTTTTTTGGCCTGAGGGGAAGGGAAGGGGCAGAGAACTCCTGGGTGAAAACTCCTTCCACTGATCCACAATTTGTATCTTTATGGTCTTTTTTTTTTTTTAAGTTTACTTTGATTTCATTTATTTTGAGTTTTAGTATGGTTTTTTTTTTCTTCAATAGCATTTTATTTTTCCAAGTAAAGATAGTTTTGTTTTTTCCATAGTATTTCATTTCCCTGAATACATGTAAAGATAGTTTTCAACATTTATTATTGTAAAACTTTGTGTTCTAACTTTTTCTCCCTCCCTTTCCCTTGCCCTCACTAAGCAGATAAGAGTTGAATATGTCATAGCTTCTGGTCTCAAAGAGATTATTGAGACTCTGGAAGGCAAAATGTTTTGCACATAGTCATATCTAACTAAGATGGGTCAGAGGTAGGATTTGAATCCAAACATTGCTGACTTGAAGACCTGCTTTTTAGCTTCTGTACTACAATTCTCTCCCTTTAATAAAATAATGAGCAGGTCATAAGAAATGAAGCTGGCAGGAATCATAATGTGCATGGATTCAGAGCTGGAAAGCACCTTAGACATCACCTCGTCCCTACCTTATTTTTCATAGAGGAAATAAGATTCAGACTTGCTCAAGGTCATAACTGGCGGAAACTTGCAGATTCTGGATTCAAACCCAGGTCTTTTGACATCAAAGCCATTAATCTTTCCAAATTGCTTCTCAAAGAAAGAAAACATATATTCTATCAAGCGAAATAAAGTAATGAAAATAAGAGAGCTATAATTCAAATTAATAAATCATGCTGAGACTGAAGCATACAAACATTTTCTGATTCATCTACAATCCTGACTCACAGATTGTCATTTAGAAAAATGCACATTTATAATGCCTCAAGTAATCGGTCAAATTACTGCTGTCATGTTGTTTAAATCAATCTGTGTACAATGAGTAACTGAAGCAGTAAGGCAATTTTTCCCGACACAAAGTTTCCTTCATTTCATATATAGGCTGCCTTCATTCACCTACATTCATGTTAGACTACAATATATGACATTCACCAAAATTAACATTTGGGATCGTGAAGATCACAATTTTATAGTTCATGAAATTGGCCAAACATTGGATAAACAAAGAAATGTGTTTCCTAAACATCCCATAGCCTTGCATAATATAGGTCATCCTACTGTAGTTATAAAATCACTTACATAATATCCACCAGCACTAAAAGTGACTCCAACAAAGAGATAGTATATCATGTTTGACCCAGCTAATCCAGGGACTCTCTTAGATGACATCTGTCGAAGGGATGCTGTGTAAAAAAAAAAAAAAGAAAAAGAAAAAATTATGCTACTTCCACTACAATGGATAATTTAAAAATAATTACATTAAAAGATACACTAAAAAATTAACTCATTTCTCCTGTACTACTAATTACTTTATTTAAAGATAAGTACAGATGTTTATTTGAAACATAGTTTCAGTTCAGTATAAACAGATCTATATTTAACAAAGAAGTGAAATGTTTATAATACAAAATAATTCTAATAAAACTAAAAGAAAAAATCAATAGAAAGAGGGGAAGCTCCGTTCCACAGCTTCCCCTGTCAGGGAAAGGGACTATAAAAAGCAGGGGAAAGCACATGCCTTTTGAATACATAAATATTTTAGTGTTATCTTTTAAAATCCACTAACATATAATGGATTTTAGTAGCTATAGGATTCAGTTGTTTTTACATTAGGTATCAAAAATGTGGATTTTTTTCAAAGTCAATTTTACATATGGATCATAACAGAAATTTAATATGTAAAGTATATAAATATGTAATATATATAAAATATAAAGAAATAAAAAATCCATTACTTCTATGGATCAATGGAAGTAAGCATGTTTTTAAGAAAAACAAGTTTTTTTGGAGGTCTAAGTGACATTAGAGGTCATAAAGTTCATCTTCTCCATTTCACTGATAATAAAACTGAAACAGACTTATTACAGACACATAGAATCATATAATGGCAATGAATCTTAGAAAACTATCTAGGTTAATTCCACCATTTTTTTTAATAGAAGAAGAAACTATAGTCCAGCTAAGAGACTTAACAAGAATCAAATAGCTTGTGAATGGTAGAAGTGGGCCTAGACAGATTTCAGAAAAACCTGGAAAGACTTAACATGAACTGATGCTGAATGAAGTGACAGAACCAGGAGAATATTGTACACTGTAATAGCAACAGTGTGTAATAATTAACTCTGATAGACTTAGCCTCTCTCAGCAATATAGCGATCCAAGATAATTCCAATAGACTTGTGATGGTGAATGCCATCCATATCTAGAGAAATAGCTATGAAGACTGAATGCTGATCAGAGTATACTATTTTCACTTATTTTTCCTTCACCATGGTGTTTCTATTTTGTTCTGATTTTTTCTTTCACAACATGACTAATATGGAAATATGTTTAACATGATTGTACATAAAAAAACCTATATCAGATTATTGGCTGTCTTGGGGAGGGGGAAGGGAAGAAAGAAGACAGAAAAATTTGGAACTCAAAATTTTACAAAAATGAATGTTAAAAAGTATCTTTATATGTAATTGGAAAAAATAAAATATCATGTGAAAAAAAAGAAATCTGATCATTATCAAAACTGACACAGTACAGTAATACACTGAGTTTCCATCTCACATTCTTCATATTGACAAAAAAAAAAAAAAGAAAATGGCAAATGTTGGAGGAGCATATGAATGAATTAAATAAAATTAATATTTTATTAGATTTTAAAATTTTTTCCATTTAATTGTACTTAATTTTTTCCAGTTATATGCAAAGATAGTTGTCAGCATTTATTTCTGTAGGATTTTGAATTCCAATTTTTTTTCTCCTTCTTTCCCTTATCTCCTCCCTCTCCAATATAGCAAACAATCTGATATAGGTTATACATGTAGAATCACATTAATGCTTTGATGGTGGAGCAGTGAAATGGTCCTGCCATTCTGGACCCAGCAATACCACTATTAATCCTATATCCAAAAGAATAAAAAAGAGAAAAAGGACCAATGTTTTCAAAAGTATTTGTATAACTTCTTTGTGCATTTGCAAAGAACTACTATGAGAGTGTCCATAAATTAGGGAATAAGAACAAATTATATTATATAGAAAGGGAATGTTTTTGCTCCATAAGAAATGATGAAAGGGATGGTTTCAGCTCACTTGTGAAGACACAAAATAAGCAGAACAATGGGAACTATTAATACAACAAATATATAGTAAAAAGAAACAATATTGAAAGACTTTTTAAGGCCTTTGATCCATGCAGTAACTAATTAAATTTCCAGCAGATTGATGATAAAGCATGCTATCCATATTTTGACAGACAGATTATGGACTCAAGGTGTGGGATGGGACATACATTTTTGGATATGGCTAATGTGGGGATTAGTTCCGTTTGACTAAACATATTTATTTTTCTTCCTTCCTTTCTTTCTTTTTAATTGGAGACAATTGAAGACAATGAGAGCATGGATAGGGAAGGGAGAGAGAATAAATGCTTGTTAAATTAAAAAAAAAAGAAATAAAATAAAAATTTTAAATTGCCTCTACTAGTCTCCAAAATTCTTGTGTTTACTAATTTTCTTTTTTCTATGTCCCTTTTCTAAGTCCTTTTTTTTTTTTTTTTTGCTTTGTTGCATTTATTAATTATCTTTCTTTCCTGTTTATTTGGAAATGTTATTTTCTGATTTGTGGTCTATACATCTTTTTATTCTTTTTAAAATCTCATTAAATTCATCATGCAGTGAAAGCTTCTGAACCATCCAGTTTGATCTTCCTCCTAACTAATTTTTATGCTATTGCCTTTAATTGATCTTTCTCATGACTTTCCCCCTTGTTTTTCTTCAGTTACAGAAGTAACATTTTGTTAGAGAAACGATATGAATAGAAGCAGTTTTCCAAGGTGGAAATGATCATGTCCTAAATTGTGCAGTCCAAAACTCTCCCTCTGCTCTTCTTTCCATTGACTAGTCAGCTCTGTAAACACTCCCTTAAAGCTTTTGGTGCCAGTTGCCCCTTGGGGCTTTCCTGGGTCAGAAAATGAACACATAGAGGTGCCCTCAAAAAAAAAAACAGGTCATCTGTTGATATATTAATTCCACCCCGATGAAACTTATCATGAGGTCACCAATTCTCATTGCAGGCATATGAATGTATCTTCCTACATGGGAATACTCTTTAGTGAAATCTCCCTCTCAAACTAAAGTTTCAGATTCCCCTTTCATTTCCTAGTTTCAACCCATTTCTTCTGCTAGGCCTTATAATCCTTCTTCTAGTTGAGAGAATAATTAACTTCATTAATTAATATTTTCTTGGTAATTGTACTTATTTATCTTTTATGTGGTTCTGTTGTTTTGCAAGTCAAATATTCTTTTCACATCTATGGTCTATTTTAATTTTCTTTTTTGAGGAAATAAGAGTTAAGTGACTTGCCTAGGGTCATACAGCTAGTAAATGTCTGAGGCTGGATTTGAACTCAGTTTTTCCTGGCTACATGGCCATTGCTCTATTCCTGGTCTACCTGGCTACCCTTATGTTTTGGTTTTAAAATTTTCTGTTTTTGCAAGAATTCTTTTGCAGGGATGCTTCTTTTTGTAGAACATTCCTCTTTTTAAAAATTGTTAATTAGGTCGATGTTTGTATGTCATTTGGAGTTACTGATTGAGCTCTTTTGGAACAGTAATATACCATTCCTTTCTGCATTTTGTGGGAGGGAGATACAGAATAATCTTGTGTTATTCAAATTTCCTTTCCTTTACATTAAAAAGTCTTTCTCTTAGCTGTTTGCTGAATTTGTTGTTTATCATTAGAATTATTCCATTTGACCACTATCTGTCTTGGAATTTGAAGCATAGGGTAGTTGCTTTATCTAGATAATCTGTGTACTCTATATTTCAGGACTAATTTCTTATATTATAAATGTAATGCTTCTTTTGAATCCTTCTAGAATTTTGTGTTGTTACATGTTTTCTTGGGATTCATAGTTCTATATTTAATCAGATATTGGTCCCCTTTCTTCTGTCTTGTAATATTTGTTAAGACAGCTTTGTAATCTCTCTTTCTCTGTAACTTGAAAGAGATTTATTAATAATAATAGTAACAAATATTCATTTTAATGCTTTTAATTCATAAACTCCATAAGAACATGGTACTTATCTTTCTAGTTTTAGGATTGTTTTCTACTGATTTATTTGTATTTTTTTCTGAATTGTTCTTGAAAATGTCAATGTTTCAACATGTTCTCTTTATATTTCTCATTCATTTATGATTTTCTTTCATACTTCCCTTGGCTTTTGGATACAACCATAGGATTGGACTTCAAAGCTATCTCAGCCTTCTCTTATGGTGGAGGATTTAATAATATTCACTGGGCTAGATCTTTACCATTATGAGTGCATAGAGGGACAGACTCATCTGTAAAATGAACTGATTATACTTGGTGACCTTCAAAGTCCCTTCTAACTCTAAATTCATATACCCTATGATTGCCTTAAGTTAGGTTTCAGTATTCATTCCTGCAGGCCTGAGTACAGCTTTGTCTCTGTTTCTAGCCTTTGCTCCAGGTCCTCTTTTGTTTCCTCCTGTCCTTCATGGGCTGTATCAGTGGAAGTGCCTTTTTTGCAATCTAGAGGGAAGATGTTGAAAGTGTTACAGGCAAAATCTCTTCATTGTCAACCAAGGGGCCATATCCAATCCAAATCTGATGATTACCCACTTCTTTTCTCTCAACTTCTCATGTGACTGAGAAGAATCAACATCTGCAGTTTGTTACTAATGGAAGATAGGAATGAGTGAGATGTATAGACAAAGTCTGTGAAACAAGAAGACATCCCAGTACTTGGACCCCAAACATAAGTCAGGGGTAGGTTTTTGTGATTCATGCCACAAGTGGAGGCTAAGTGGGGAGGGGTCCAGGAAGATCCTTTTAAAGATTAGTGATCTCTCTCTCTTTTTTATCTTGTAGATTCAATTATAATTGTTTTGCATTTGAGACACATTCCTTTTTGGTAGAGTTTTTGAAAGTTAAGGGGATCTGAGGAAAGTGTCTAGTTGGTTTTTCTTGTTTATAATTTTTTTTATTTTTACATAAGCTTGTTTGCTTTGGAGTTTCTTTTTTTCTTTTATGTATTTTCCCCCCAGATTTTATTGCTGTTAGGGTTATTTTTATCCTTTCTTACAATAATAGTCATTATGTGTGTTATTGGTCTGCTTTAAAGAAATAAAGTTTTGACTAAAAACTGCATCCTAGCCTAGGACCTAATTCCCATGAGTATGTGGTCAAGAATCTGATCCTACCAAGGGATCTTTCCCAGACTCCAGAGATGCTCCAAATAGCCTTCCATTACCTCTTTTCTTTTTTTCTTTACACAGAATGGTGCTCCTTTCTTTGCACTGTTTCCTTTTGAATTTGTAATTCTCAGAAGGATGAGAAGACCATGGTTGTAAGTAAGTAAAACCTTTACTATTAAATTGAGGGTATATGGTGCTGCTTTATGGTTTTGTTTATTTATATAGGTTTTTTTCCATTCAATGAACATTAAATACTATATTAGGTGCTGGGATTATAAAATTAAAAATTTAACAATCCTTGAACCCAAGGAATTACTGATTTACTGAGGATGAAGTGGGTGAGTGTGTGTGTGGGGAACACAACCTATCTGTAAATACACAAAGATGAAATAAATGCAGAGTAATTTCAGAAGGAACTCCCACTTGAGTAAATTAGGAAAGATCTTTTGTAAAAGGTACAATTTGAGCTCAACTAGCGAAGAAAGGATCCAAGGGTTGAGGTGAGGATGGAGTGCAAACAGCTTGTATAAAAAGACTCTGAGACAATGATGGAATATCTCTTAGGGGCACTTAAAAATGACCTCCAAATATTATCGTTCTCTGAGAAATGAAGAGCAGGATGCTCTCAGGGGAAAAAAAAACTTGGAAAGTCCTCCATGAACAAAGTGAAATATATTATATACAAAATAATAGCAATGTTCTGGGATAACCAGCTGTAAATGACTTTGTTATTCTCAGTAATACAATCATCCACACCTACTCTGATGGACTTATAATGAAAAATCCTATTCATACCCAGAGAAAAAACTGATGAACTGATTGTGACTGAATACAGATCAAATACAGATTCTCTCTCATCTCTCTCTCTCTCTCTCTCTCTCTCTCTCTCTCTCTCTCTGTCTTTTTAACTTTATTTTTCTTGAGGGTTTTTATTTTCATTAGGATGGAAGATCCATGTATTCTTTCATAATTTGACTTTTATGGAAATGTTATGCATAATTTCACATGTGATTTCTTAATTGTGGGTGGGAATAAGGGAGAGAACCTAGAACTCAAAAATCTTAAAAACAAATGTAAAAAAAATTGTTTTGAATGAAACTGGGAAAAACAAATAAATAATTAAATTTAAGAAAAATCACCTCCAATATGTCCATATTATTCTTGTTTTTTAGGCAAGGACACTAGCATTGATTAATTTTCATGAAAGAAAAGCCTCTTACAAAAAAATGAAAAGAAAATAAGTTTTTATAGTGAGAGAAGCTATGCTCTTGGGTTAGGTTAATTTAAATAACTTACATCCCCAAATAAAGGAAACAAATTATTTAGTTAATTTAGCTGATAAGTTTGCTTAATTTTATATTTTAATTTCCTTAACTTAAAAAATGAGAACCTACAGCCTAACCAGAGATATTAGTCAATAGGAATCTCTTTAATGAAAAAAGTTGTTCAGTTAGTTGATTGAAGTTCTTTTGTATAGATATAAAATAAGTGTGGGACTATGCAAAAATCCTGAGGATTTTTTTTTTTTTTTTTTTTTTTTTACCTGTGGAGGGGTGGTCATTTGTAACTAAAAGTTGGGAGGACATGCTTAAAACAAATTTTTACAATTTTACAATTTTACAAAATTGTTATTTGAAACCCATCCTAAATAAGTGCTTGTCTGTATTTAGATTTTCAGGTTCTCAGTCCATCTGAATCACTGTCTCTCTCTCTCTCTCTCTCTCTCTCTCTCTCTCCCTCTCCTCTCTCTCTTCTTCCCTTAATCCTCCTGTCCCTTCTCTCTCTCTTCCCTCCTCTCTCTGTCTCTTTCTCCATCCATCCTTTCTTTGTCTCTGTTTCTGATCTCTCTCTGCCTCTGCCTCTCTCTCTTCTCCATCTTCTTTCTCTCTCTTTTTCCTCTTCTTTCCTTTTTCTCCTTCTCTTTCTCTCTCTCCATTTCTCTTGCCTTGTATTCACAACTGTTTCCTTTCTGTCTTTGCAAGTATCCTGATACCTTGTAGATGCTCAGCACAGTGCCTAGCAGATACCTAATGAATTATTTTTGAATGAATGAAGTAAATAAACAAAGAGCTCAAAAGTAAGTACCCGGACCCTCTATTCATCTTTCTATCTTTTCCTTCCCTCCACCAGAATTGTGGATTTTTAAACAAGGTCACAGTTTTCTGGTTTCTGTGGCTACAGGAGATAACCTTTCCCTAACCTTGGCCTGCAGGCAGGCAGTGAATGCTCTAATCATATGTGACACATGAGAAAACAAAAATTTTCTGCCAGAAAGCCCTTTTTGTACAACAGCTGTGGATAGCTTTACCCGACTGATCATCACCATCCTCACCAGTATACTTCTTTCTCCTTTATCTCCTTACTTTATAGATATCTTAACAAAGGGTAGGAAAGTCTTAATGTTAGAGTTAACAAGAAGTGAGGATATGATCCTCTCAAAAGCCAAGGATATTGGTATACAAGAAGTTGCTCTCGGTGATTCATGGAGACAGCTACAGAATATTTAAAGGATCAGTTAATTAAATAGGATCTTAGAATCACCTAAGATCTAAGAATCTAAAGAGCTTTCAGATCTATCTACTTCATCTCAATTATTTTTCTGAAGGAAAAAACTGAGCTCCACCCAAAATAGTTAAGGGACTTGCTTAAGGTTACACAGATTGAAAATGGTCGAGAAAATGGCGATCAAGATTCAAAGCCAGTCCTCCTGCTCCAAATCCAGTGCTCTTTCCATGAAGGTTGGAACAGGGGATCCCTTTTATCTGAGCCTGGACAACAGATAAGAGATGCACGTAGGAGGCTATTTTGTCCAATTCCCTCATTTTATAGATGAAGAAAAAGTGATTTGTCACATTGTTCAGAATAGATTATTATATTGTTTAAGTTCAGTCCCATGTGAATAAAGGTTATCTGTACCCAGAAGCTCCCCTAACCCTAATAATTCTATCCAGGAATACTGGAGATGGTTCCAAGGTATTTTGGGTTTCCCCAGATCCTGGATCTCCCAAAGCATTCTTGGTTTGGGTTACCACACCTAGGATTCGGGATAGGTCCACCCAAGCTTGTGTTTTGGCTTCACACAAGTTTTACTGAACATTTATAATTACTCATATCTATCTCAATTTACCTTTCAAGTTTCTCTCTTATCAAAATTGCTTGCTGTTTTTGTAAGGTCCCCGAATGGGTGCCCTTGTCTAATCCTATATAAATGCAAACCTTTCAGAGTTACATATCCTTTCCAGCTCTCCTCTACCAAATGACGTAACAAATTTTTTTTTAAACCTATTCAGATTTTGGGATTTGTTCTAATGAACAATAAATTAAGGTTGAAAGAGTGACTTGCTCAAGATTATACATTTAGCCAGTGACAGAAATTCAAATCAAGGTCCTCTGACCAAATCTAAAATCCCCTCCATTAAATAATTGCAGATAAAGCTTGCCAAAGCAGCATAGCTGACCAGAAATGGCTTCTAATTAATGGCAGCTACACAAACATAATAAGAGCTGGCATTTATACAGCCTTTCAAGGCACACTAACTTATTTGGGCTTCAAAAGGATTCTACTATAATCATTATTAACCTTATTTTACAGCTACAGAATTTAAATGATGACTATTGTTACAAAACTATTATGTATCACAGGCAGGACTCAGTCACCTCTCTCGAATCCTGGTTCAGCATTCTCCAGTACAACACTGATTAGCTTAGGGCAGTTACATAAGATACTCTTATAATCCAAAGGTGCCCAGACAGCTATCTCTGATATCCCAGAACCCCTCGTTGAGCCTTCAATACTCTCCCCTCTGAAATGAAGATGATTTTTAAAAATCCCTTCAGCACTAAATCTATACTGTGATCCATGGGCCACTAAAAAGTTCAAAGAGTTCGCAATCTCTCCTTTTTCTGGCAAATAATGCTAGCAGATACCTTTAGAAACTGAGTGTTGCATCCTTAGGCTTTTACGGAAACATCCCTTCCCCCTTAGTAACCAGAGCTCTGGATTTGGAGATAGAGGACCTGGAA
The DNA here is from genome assembly GCF_902635505.1 of Sarcophilus harrisii. Taxonomy (NCBI): domain Eukaryota; kingdom Metazoa; phylum Chordata; class Mammalia; order Dasyuromorphia; family Dasyuridae; genus Sarcophilus; species Sarcophilus harrisii. The sequence goes on from NC_045431.1 coordinate 64,066,066, forward strand.
TCCTGTCTATAATTTGATAGCTCCGTGGCCGTAGGTCTCTTGGTACGTCGATTTCCCCATTTGTAAAACTAGGAGGTTGGACTAGATGCTTTCTAGCTCCAGATCTATGATCCTATATTATCTCCCCACATCTGCCTCTCATTCCTTATTTCAGAGGCAAATCTTACGGCATAAGTGGAGGAAAGAAACTGAGTCTACTTGTGACCGTCTCCGAATTTTGAGCGCAGCTTTGCTGTACGGGACCGGGGCGTCTTCAAACCCCGGGGCAACTTTCTCCCGTTTCCGTTCGCAAGATCCGATAGAAAAGGAGGGGATGCTACGTGTCCGGGGGATTCCATCGCTAATCTTCCCGGGATGCATGGTGTCCTGCGCCCTGAGTCGGTGCATCTACCTCCACATACCCAGCTTGCCCGTCGGACAGCTCCCCGCGCCCTGGGGCCGCACTTACCGTGCTTCCAGAGCAGTGGGGGGCTGGAAGGAGGGGTCCTCAGGGGTAAGGTCAGAGTCTTCCCAACAGCCCTGCGGAGATACATGGTACCGGTCCCGCACCCAGTCTCACTGTGCCGAGCAGCGCCCCGCTCGGGGAACCACACAGACGGAGGATTGCCAGGTCCCGCCCCCAGGAGGAGCCGGACACACCGCCACCGGCTGTCCAGCCCCCTTCTCCGTGGAACCGGGAGCTTAGAGTAAGAAACGGTCTGGAGAGAATTGTTGTTCTGCCCTCCCAGGACCTCTGTCAGGACTGGTTCCAGAGCCAATTAAAAGCCACGCCGCGGGCGCACTGTCCGTGTGAGTTAATTCTGGCTACTTTCCACTCTTTTCAGAGTAGACTAGGCAGTTTTCAGAGTGGCAGCATCCAAGAGAAGGGACTGGAAAATAGCCTATCACTTGTCACATATAATTTAAATCTTCCCTATCTTTCCTCATCCCCACGTCTAAAACATCCTGACGAGGGCCACCAAGGCCTTAGCCATGAGGGAGTTGTTAGACCCAAACTAAACGCACGTCACGTTGGGGAGCGTTCTACTTAAATTATTCAATTACAAGCATTTATTAAGTGCTTTCGTTCCAGGCAAGAGACAATTTGCAAAATGGATAGAGAACTAGCTTCAGAACCCGTAAAAATCTGCATTCAAGCTCCACTTCCGACACCTGTGGGCTAGGTGACCCGATTCAAGTCCCTAAACATTTCGGTGACCCCAGGCAATTCTTCCCGACATTTAAAGTGGCAGAAGAAGCACTTACTTGCATCTGTAGAGGGAGTCAGAACACCCACGACATCATGGATTGAGAGAGAGATTTCATTCTATCTACAATTCTAAAGTTCCAGTTGTATCCAGGGGAGAAAAAATCCAGTTGCACCCGTCTTGCTCTGAACAAGTCAAATAAAAATTCTTCATCAATAGGAAATGCTAACACTGCGAGCATCACATTTAGCATCCTGCCTTGACTGATTTCAATATAGTTTGGATGTATTGAACTATACCCAATTATATGATCATTTATGGCTTAGAGCAGAATAGTATAGAAGATACAGCATAGGATTTAGAGTTAAGAAGATCTGAGTTCAAATTCTCCTGCTTGCACACTTACTATCTGTGTCACTCTACGCAAACTGTGCCTTGGTTTTCTCATCAATAAAATGTAACTCTCCAAGGTCTGCTCCAGTCCTAAATCTATTATTTTAGGTTGGAATTATTTTAACAGTTTCAATAAATACAGCAATTTGTTCCTTTCATGATTTCTGCCCATTCTTGCATTGCAGTTTGAGTAAATATGATAATTTATGATTTCAGTGATTTCATAGTTGTTTGAATAAGGTAATTTATGCCTTTAGTGATTTTTGTCATAGTTTGATTAAACACCATAATTTATGCCTACAAAGATTTTGATATAGTTTAGGCACGGGAAATAGGGCATTTATGCCTTCAATGATTTCAACATAGTTATGATGCAGTAAATATAGTGATTTATCCCTTCAGTAATTTTGGCTTAGCTGAATATAGTAAATAACAATAGCACATAAATAATAGAGCAATTTAACCCTTCCATGATTTCAGCATAGTTTGTTTAAGTATCCTCATTTATACCTTTAAAGATTTCAGCCTAGTTTGAATACAGTAATCACAGTAATTTATGCTTTCAATGACATTAGTATAGTTTAGAGATAATAAATATGGCTATTCATTCTTACCTCTTCATGCCTTTCTTTCTTTTGGGGGAAGGAAGGGGAGGCAATTGGGAGTCACATACCTAGAAAGTGTCTGATACCAGATTTGAACTCAGTTTCTCCTAATTCTGGTGTCAGTGCTGTCAATAGATAATTTACCACCCAGCTGTCCCTCTATATGACTTTCTAAATCACTAGATTCTAAACTACTTGAAGCCTACTTCCTTGAAGCCGACTTCCTGATATAACACCTAATATATTATCATGCACAGATATATTTAATATTAAGTTTAGTATATAGAATAAATGAATAGTCTTCAATTTCTGAATCTAATTATTATACACAACCATAATGTAAAACTCTAATCAGAATTAGCTTTCTAGAAAATAAAAAAATTCAGCAAATTCAGCAGAGACTAAAATTTCAACCTGGACAGCTAGATAGTTGATCAAGGAGTAAAAGTGCAGTCTTTAACCACACTTACCAAGAAAAATCTGAAGTTCTTCAAATACTAGACTAGGAATTAGAGAGCTAGAGCTGGAAAGAATCTCAGATGTCCTCTGGTACAACCTTTTCCTTATATAGAAAGGGAAACTGAGGCCAAAGAAGGCTTCTCTTGAGGTCATTTGTCCTAGGTCAAACAGAGAGCAAGGATTAATGTTAAGATTTGAACCCAGGTCCTGATCCCTGATGGAGCCTGATTGGCAATATGTGCAGTCTCCTGGAAACTGCCAAACATCCATTCCAATGGGGCCTTGGGGGTTTGGAGGATTAGCTGCCAAGGCAGGTTAGCAAAATCTATCTTTCTTGCCGCTGAAGTTTAATTATTCTTGCCATAATGAAATAAATTCCATCTTTGAAACTTGGCCAGGTTGTCAGGGAAACATTTTAGTTAAAGGTAGCAGATCATATGGTTGATTGACTTGTACAATTTCCTTTGGATCTGGAGGACAGTCTCTGGGTCTTTTCACTAGGTTTCTCTTCTATTCCCAAGATACTTTGCCTCTCAATTTCTGCTTCTTGGAATCTGTTCAGGCATTTAGTGCCCTTCACCTCAGCCTGAGGTAGGGAGAGTAGGTCAGAGGCTAAATAGGCATGAAATTGCACTTTATTCCAATGCAGATCCCACTTGATGAGGCCCAGTTGAGGGATCCATGGCTTATCTATAAAGGTTTCCTAGGTGATCTTTTAGGCTTGTCAGACAATATGCTATGTCATGGTAATAGTGAAAAATGGAAGGGGGAAATAAGCTTCCAGATAAATAAAATTAATACATATGGATTTAAGAAGGAAGTGGTTGAATGGGGGAAATTTTTTTCTCTCAGAATTCTCAGGTATCGCTTTTGTATCCAAAATGTACAACACTTGTAGATTCTTTCATTTGTATACTTAAGATGGAAGAGTCATTCCCAAGGAGATAAATTCTCAGAAGTACTCACTCAAAAGATTGCAAACTATTAACAACTTTTATGAAAGAATACTCTAAATCACCAATAATAATAGCTAACATTTTTATGGTACTTATTATGTACCAGGTATTTTATAATTATCTAATGTTATCTCTATAACAACTCTGTGAAGTAGGTGTTATTCCCATTAGTAAAACTAATTTTTCTCACTAAGGTATTTACTTGCTTCCACTTTCATGTTTACTGGCACGATAGTATTTTATCCTTGCCTGTAGTTTAAAAAAAAAAAATTATAATTACAAAAGCTGCAAGGAAACAAAAACTCTATGTGACACAGTAGCTTCTCAAAAGTTTGTCTTTTTTATTACCAAAGACTTAATTAAATTATTAGTTAAATTATTAGTAAATAAAGGACTGTTTTTCGATAGCACAAATGGTACTTAAATGAAAAAGTGGTTTTCTAAAGAAATAAAGAGCAAGGATCTGTTAACAAGGATCACCTAGCACAGTGTCTGGCACACAGTTTGATAAATGATTGTTGCTTGACTAATGGCATTTGGAATACAGCCATGATGGAAAGAGTAGTTCATTGGGAGATCATTGTGGTACAAAAATGTACAATATGCAAATGGCATCAGTTCTCAATTTCAAATGGGAAACAAATTTGTTTTTACCATAAGTATTTAAAAACTTACAAGGATCTAGAGACAAAAATAGTTAAATTTTAGTAAGGGAGAAAACAGTACCCTTGGTGTAGTGCTCCAGGATAATTCTACCCTGGTGAAGAGGCTTTGCAAACCTAAGTTGGAAGTTTGTTTACAGTATGGTGGTAAACCGATTAAAAACTATATCTACAGTAAATATTTCGCAAAACAATATAAATTTGAATTAGTAGTTCACTCTGGGAGATGCCATTTCTGTTCATTTTTTTCTTTCACTATTAGATAATTTTCAAAATAAAGTTCATTACCACGCATGCTTTTGAAACAGCAGCAGGCTTGAGCAACAATCATTATCGTGTTGCACCTAACACTGACCTTGAGCACATCCCTGACATGCTTTCTTGACTGGCTAGGAATACAGGCAGAGATGACGTGGTGACATTCCCTACCCAATATAAATGGCGAGTTAACCTTTGCCTGATCGTGACCATATTGGCGGCTACAATGACAGTATACTGGCCTTGCAAATTGATTTAAAGGACTGTTTTTCTTTCTTTCTTTCTTTTTTAATAATAGCTTTTTTACAAGTTATATCATGGGTAATTTTGCAGCACTGACAATTGTCAAACCTTTTGCTCCAATTTTGCCCCTCCTTCCCCCCCACCCCCTCCCCTAGATGGAAGGATGACCAGTAGATGTTAAATATATTAAAGTATAAATTAAATACAAAATAAGTATACATGACCAAACCGTTATTTTGCTGTACAAAAAGAATCGGACTCTGAAATATTGTACAATTAGCCTATGAAGGAAATCCAAAATGCAGGCAGGCAAAAATATAGGGATTGGGAATTCGATGTAATGGTTTTTAGTCATCTCCCAGAGTTCTTTCGCTGAACGTAGCTGGTTCAGTTCATTACTGCTCCATTGGAACTGATTTGGTTCATCTCATTGCTGAGGATGGCCAGGTCCATCAGAATTGGTCATCATATAGTATTGTTGTTGAAGTATATAACGATCTTTTGATCCTGTTCATTTCACTCAGCATCAGTTCGTGTAAGTCTCTCCAGGCCTTTCTGAAATCATCCTGTTGGTCATTTCTTACAGAACAATAATATTCCATAATATTCGTATACCACAATTTATTTAGCCATTCTCCAATTGATGGGCATCCAACATTTGTGCACATACAGGTCCCTTTCCATTCTTTAGTATCTCTTTGGGATATAAGCCCAGTACAAACACTACTGGATCACAGGGTATGCACAGTTTGATAGCCTTTTGAGCATAATTCCAAATCACTCTCCAGAATGACTGGATGTATTCACAATTCCACCAACAATGTATTAGTGTTCCTGTTTTCCCACATCCCCCCCAAGATTCCGCATTATCTTTCCCTGTCATTCTAGCCAGTCTGACAGGTGTGTAGTGGTATCTCAGAGTTGTCTTAATTTGCATTTCTCTGATTAATAATGACTTGGAGCATCTTTTCATATGGCTAGAAATAGTTTCAATTTCTTTGAGAATTGTTCATATCCTTTGACCATTTATCAATTGGAGAATGGCTTGATTTCTTATAAATTAAGAGTCAATTCCCTATATATTTTGGAAATGAGTTAAAGGACTGTTTTTCGATAGCACAAATGGTACTTAAATGAAAAAGTGGTTTTCTAAAGAAATAAAGAGCAAGGATCTGTTAACAAGCCAGAAATTACTTGTCTTTCTGGAAATGAGTTTCCCTTCACAGTATCATGAACCTCCCACCTATTTTGCAGATTTGAATACTGAGGGCTAGCACGGTTGAATGACTTGTACATGAGCACAAAGGGAACAAATTTAAGAGGCAGGCTTTTAATTCAGGTTTTCCTTTTCTGGCTCTGGAAGTAGTGCTCTTTCTATGGTTAGATAATCATTGTCTCCTCAAAGGTCAGACTGTATAAAATTTTGTCTATCAATATATTAAGTATAACGAAATAGAAAATAACAGAAGATTCTAATCAAGATCTTCCTACCACAAATAAAAGGCTTAAGCTTTAACAGCTTCAGGTTGCAATAAAACTTTCAGGACATCCTGTTATTTTGATGAAAAGAAATAAAGATGTTAAAATATCAAATTTTAACTCCAGAAAGAAAAAGTACTTCCCATTTTTATTCAAATCACTTTATTTCTACTGTGTTCAAACTTAATTGACATCATTGAATATTTCATAAACTTTTTTTTTTTTTTGTTGTTGCTGAAGCAATTAGGGTTAAGTGACTTGCCCAGGGTCACACAGTTAGGAAGTATTTAAGTGTCTGAGGCCACATTTGAACTTAGGTCTTCCTGACTTTAGGGCTGGTGCTCTATCCACTTTGCCACCTAGCTGTCCTTTCAGAAGCTTTCTAATTGAAATGGGATTTCATCTACACCACAATTTAGGAGGAAAAATAATGTACGTTTTAGGTTACACCCTAAAGAAAGCTAGAGATTTCACTGCTTTATAATTAGATTTGCTTTTTTTTTTTTTTTTTTTTTTTTTAATAAACATTTGTTAAATGACCAGGTCCTTAGAAATGTTTAACTTCCATATCTACACTAAATAGGACTAACAAGAAAAACAATTATCATCAGTTAAAAAAATGACCACTATTAAAGATCTTCAGTTGGCATTACCTTGTGACATCCCCCCCCGGAAGACAAAGAATAATGATCAAAGTTAAAAATTTTGTTTTTTAGTTTAAAGTGGTAACACTGATTGCTATTCTTAACAGTAGTTTTTCTGTAGAGTTTAGAAATAAAGCTACTAGATATAAAGTTCTTTTGGGTACTGGCTTTAGGTCTCTTTAGGAAAAGAAATGGGGCATACTAAAATTACTTCAGGTCCCAATAAATGAAAGGACACGATAAATTATAATAATTTGTATAAGTTGATGGGATGAATATAACTTGAAAAGTGGGCAGACATCCTTTTTTCAGATAAGTTTTTATTTGTACATTCTGTGATACTGTAGAGATATCCTAACGCAAGTTGTTTTTCAGATATATCATTCAATGGACAAACTGGTTGTCATTACTTCTTATAATGCACCTAAAATCATGGAAGAAAAAAAGAAAGAGTATTAGTCTGGAACAATATTCTCTCCTCCCCCCATTAATTAATTTCTTATTGAAGCTTTTTATTTTCAAAACATATACAAGAATAATTTCTCATCATTGACCCTTGCAAAACCTTGTATTCCAAATCCCCTCCCCTTTTCCTCCACCCCCTCACTAGATGGCAAGTAACCCAGTATATGTTAAAAATAGATGTAAATCCAATATAGGCATAAGTATTTACATAATTATCTTGCTGCACAAGAAAAATCAGATCAAAAAGGAAAAAAAATGAGAAAAAATAAAATTCAAGCAAACAACAAAAGAAGTGAAAATGTTATGGTGTGATCCACACTCAGTGGAACAGTATTCTTTAATTAGTCAAACCTTTATCATGCTAAAATAACAATGGTAGTGTAGGTCAAGAGAATCAAACACACCATATGTGGGCCACAACTCTTCAAACGGTTACCCAAACTAGGGCAACAGGGAAATATTCAACAAAACAAACCAATAAAAACAGATATTATATAAAAAAACTAAGTCAATATGCAAGTTGCATATTGTATGTACATATGCATATACCCTTACATATGAATTAGAGGACGATATTTTTATTTGAGTTTGTAAACTGATGTAGGATACTGAAATTCAGAGTCTGATTCTACTTCCTATTTTTGATATATGTATCACCTTACCTATGTTTTCTATGTCTATGAGGGTATATGACTAAACTCATTATGTGCAGAAACAGATATAATCACATCTATATTAAATATGCATAATAAAAAGTAATTTATCACTTTCTCCATCATGGCATAAGACTTGCCTTCTCAAAGAAAGACTCCTCAACTCATTTGAACCCACTCTTTCTTTGTACTCTCTAATCAACAATATGGTGTATAATTGGTTGTATACTATTTTAACTTATATTTTCTGGTAACTTTATTGTGCCCTCATGGTTTGCTACAGAGTAGGTATATACTGAGTTGAATGGTTTCTTCTCTTATAACTAGAATTAGAAATTATTTGAGATCAGGTACTATATTTTAATTTCCTTTCAATTGGTGTTTCAAACCCTACCCCCTCCCATACTATAATTCTGGGCATGGAGAGAATAATTAGTATATACTTGTTGCTAAGTAAATAATAACTCATCATTTCTAGTCCTTAATGTTTATAAATAAGTATTGAATAAGTAGATGGTAGAAAGAAAAGGAAACTGAGTGGTAAGAAAAAAAGAACCTGATTTGGAGAACAAAACTTAAACTTTAAAGATACAGAAATTCACAAAATCATCATGTAAGTTGCTTTAATGTTTTCTGCTTCAGTATTGATTATCTTTAATCAGTCAACTATGGTTTTGGCTCATTAGTAATTTAAATTATATTTTCCCATATAGGTACAATAGGGCAGTAATCATATACTAAATGATACAAATTTAAGAAAAGATTATTGAGATTGCACAGCCCAGTGGATTGAGATTCTAAGTCAGAAAACCACGGGGCTTAATCCTGCTTCGGACATATTCTGTGCAAGACATTTCAAATCTTAGTGCTGGAAGCATGTCTTGGAGCCTGTAAGTTGAGACTGCACTTGTATACTGGTAAAGGGAGCTTCCTTCTCCTCATTCCTATACTAATGAAATCACAGATCTAGCCTGCAGAGTAAATTATATATAAGGATGCTTACGGCTCTGGAGATACAAAGATGAAAACAAAAACTGTCCCTCTCTAGAGAATAGTGATTGTTTCTTTTTTTTACCTTGGTAAAATGGGCTCCCAGGGCCCATTATAATACTTTCCACCTAATGAGTGATGAATAGATGTTTATGTAATGGATGGCTTTTTGTATATGTAGAGGTACTTGTGTGGGAGTGCATGAGAGAGCATGGTGTAAGGGAAATATAACCACTCACTGGATTTGAAGTTAGAGGACCTAGAATCTAAAACTGTTTCTGATATTTAATAATTGTACGATCTTGTGCAGTAGCAATGATAAGAATAAAAGATTTTGTAAATACCCCCAAAAGAAGAGAACACTACAATTTAAAAAGTTTGGACATAAATCAATACTTCAAAGATTTGAAGAATATAATCCTTATGAAAATTGGCAGATAATTTTTGAGACTAAAATATTCATCACCCTCCAGCCAGCCTAGCGAGGAATATGTTCAAACTTAGCTAGATCGTTCCTGCAATGGTATACATAGAAGACCTGTAAAATGGGTGCTTTATCAGCAAAGAACACAGTTCACTCTCGCACCTTGAGGAAGTATTAAAGTAGGACTTTATAAAGAAAACAACATGATCTAAATGTTAATGAAGCAACAAGAAGAGAAACTGTGACTATAGTTTTATAGCGAAATTGGCAAAAATTTCTTTAATTTATAAACTCCTATGTACTTACAAGCAGAAAAGAAGTAAATTCAAATAATTTATTCTAGTCCTTTTCTTCTTTCATATTCTAACATATCTTCTTTATGTTGTTGAAGAAGCTAGAAGACAGTAATAGTTAAAAATAGAAAAACAGTTTATACATCATCTTTTTTTCTTTTTTGCTTCTTAATGGTTCCCTTATGCCCCTTATTCTTGAAACCAATAAATACAATCAAGCGAAAACAAACCAAAATATTGGCTGTATCTGAAGATGTAAGCTTTATTCATTCCATACCTGTGATCTATCACCTCTTTGCTGAGAGGTGTTTCCCAGAGAAATTTCAAAGGAAAAATCTATCAAGAATTATATTCATGTTAGACTAAAATAATTAGGATTTATTTTTGAATGTTGCATGATATGGCCAGGATGAACAAAGCACTTATTTATAAAATTTTGGTACAAGAGAATTTTAAAAGGTATCCTTTGAAGCTGAAAGATTCAATTCAGGATAAATAAAAGGAAATTCTTTCTTTTTTGGAGGGTGGTGATAGTAGTGGTGATGATGGTCGTGAGGTAAAGTGACTTGCCCAGGGTCACACAGCTAGGAAGAGTTAAATGGTGCTATAGCCACTGCAACATCTAGCTACTCCATAAAAAGAAATTTTACTTTGTATTATAAAGTCAGTTCATTTATCCCATGAGTTGAAATGCATGGAAAGAAATAACATTGCAAGATGTATTTTGATCAATTAACAAATGCTATAGCTGTAACTGGTTAGAACAGAGAATAGGGAGTTGATATTTCTAAACTTCTGAGTTCTTGTCATGAAAGACAACTCATGCCCCATTATAAAATACATGTTCCTACCGCTGTCAGAATTATGTGATCACCCATTTGCTTTGACTTGACACTTTTGTTTCCCTGTGGTGTTCCAATTATTCTCTTCCTCCCTCCAGTTTTTGTCTCTGTGCCATTTTTGTAAACCAAATACTTTTAACTAAAACTGAGGTGAAGCAAATTGAATGATTCCTTCTATTGCTCAAGTAAAATAAAGTTCTATTATAAACAAATATTAAAAAGCACAAATTCATAATTTTATCATTCTTTAAGGAAGAAAGAAGTAACCTTCAACTCCCTCTGCTCATTTTCTCTTTTTTTCCCCCTGAGGCAACTGGGGTTAAGTGACTTACCCAAGGTCACACAGAGTGGGAGAGTTAAGTGTCTCAGACTGGATTTGAACTCAGATCTTCCTGACTTCAGAGCTAGTGCTCTACATATTGTACCACCTAGATGCCCTGTCTGTTCTCTTTCTCAACTACCCCTCTGAGAAAACTCAAGACAAGATAAAAAAAAGTAAGAGTTTGGAGAAGGAAAAGGGAAGGAAGAAAGAAGCCCCAATATGTACTAGGCTGAGCTTTCTTTTTAATTTCTATGTCATCTGGGAGATGGAGTGTGGGAAAGAGGGGAAATTGGAACACAGAGTTTTGCAAGGGTCAATGGTGGAAAATTATCCTTGCATATGTTTTGAAAATAAAAAGCTTCAATTAAATTTTTTTTTCTGTCACTAGAGAAGTTCTTATTTGCCTGTCTTATTTTGAGATCCTTTCAACTGCAACTGTAATTTCTAGTCATGTATTTATCACAAAAATGTTGATTACAACAATCCAGTTTTAAGATCCATAATCAATCAATAAACAATTATTAAGCACCTACTAGGCGATAAACAATTATTAAGCACCTACTAGGCGATAAACAATATGCTAAGTGGTGTAGATACAAAAAAAGTTGGTAAAAGATAGTCCCTGCCCTCAAGGAGCTTATCATCTCATGGAGGAAACAAGATGCAAGCAAATATATACAAAGTGAGATAATTACAAAGAAGAAATTAAATGGGATAATTAATAGAGGGAAGGCACTGGAATTAAGAAAATGATGGCTTCCAGTAAAAGGGATTTTAATTTTGTCTTAAAAAAAGCCAAGGAGATCAATATTGGAAGAAGAGTGTTCCAGGTATGAGGGACAGCCAGGTGTCAGTAGACTGAAGAGTATGTTGGTAAGTAAGATGTGAGAAGACTAGGATAGTGGGAGGGAGCCAGATCAGAAAGGCTCTGAATCCTGATGGCCAAAGGGAGTCACTGGAAGGAGTCACTGGTTTTAATTGAGTAAGGAGTGCAGAGATATGTGTGTGTGTGTGTGTGTGTGTGTTGAGGAGAGACTTGAGGCAGACAGACCTACCAGCAGCCTATTATAATAATGCAAGTGTGAGGTGATGAGGGCCTGCACCAGAGTGGGAGCAGTGTCAGAGGGGAAAAGGGGTGTATTTGAAGCTGCTGCAAAAGGTGTAATCAAAAGACCTTATCAGCACACTGGATATGGAAGCTGAGAGGATAACTCCTAGGTAGTGAGTCTGAGGGACTGGGAGGATGGTGTCGTCTCCACCTAAGGGGAAGGTGGAATGGGAGGTGTCAAAGTGTGGACAAATTTAAGAGGAAAGATAATGAGTTCAGTTTTTGAAATATTGACCTGAAGATGCCTATTGGACATACAGTTGTTCAAGGTGTTTGAAAAGCAGCTAGAGATAGAAATGAGATGAAGTAGTTGAGCAGAGAGTTTGGGGCAGAATAGACAGATTTGAAAATCATCAGTATAGAGATAGTAATTCAATTTGTGGGAGCTGATGAGATCACTCTGTGAAATAGTGGAGGAAGAAGAGCACGAAGGACAGAACTCTGTAGGTCTAGAAGGAAGTTCCTAGGACTTTGAATTGGATCCTCTTTGGAAGACCTTTGGAAGGCAGGGACAATACAGGATAAAAAACACACATTAATTATGATATACATTTGTGAAGGGAATGACAAATCTATTAAAGTATGGGGGTATCTGTAATCATATTAGGGATTATTTAAACTCTTGAATTATAAATAGGAAGGTTTTCACACAATGGATCAATTTTTTAGGCTAAAACCTTGAAGGATACCCATGGTGAGAGGGTATAATCTAAAAGAAGATCCACTATAGAGTTGTAATCGTGGAATTTCATTTCTATATCCTGTTAACTGCTTTTGCTTTTTTTTCTGCAGCCACTGGATGTCTAGGGGGCAGTAAGGCTAACAAAAGACAGAATAAAGAGAAAACAGTACATCTGGAAGAGATGCCAGCTAATAAGGTTAACACAATTCTGACATGCAAGAAATACTGAAAAGGACCAATTTTCCTACACCTATTGTTTTTCCTTTTCTGGATATTGCCAAGAATATAAAAAGAGTCTTTGTATTTCCACTTTGGGAATTTTCCTCACTGTCTACAGACTTTATATTACAAAATCATTCCTCGGGCTTTATCTTCCTTTTTAGGAAGGAAACTATTCTACACTGAACATATATAACACTCAATCAGTCATTTTAAATTTGAGTTCAAAACATCATGTTCAAAGCTACAAGACAGGGGGGTAGCATGGCTATATAGTTTATTTGAAAAAATATCTGTGGGTATTATTGAATTTTAAATTCAACATGGGTCAGTAATATAACATGACAGTCAAGAAAGTTAATTATAATCTTTGGAATCAACAAGAGGCACAGCTTCTAGGAAGGAGGTAAGAGTCTTGCCCTACTCTGTCCTGATCACTACATTTTAGAAAGTACACTAATGAGCCACACTGGGTCCAGAGGTCAATTAGGATATGGATGATATGATCAGTTTAAGAAGTAGAGAAGTCTTAGAGGTGAAGTAGGAAAGACAATTATCTTTAAACATCTGAAAGAAGGTCACTTTTAAGAAGGGTAAGACTTGCTCTCTGCTTAGCCACAAGAGGCAGAACTAGTTGGAATGGGCAGAAGCTATAAATAGGCTTGATGTGAAAACTTTCTAACAGAGCTATTGAAAAGCAGAACAAGCTGTTTTTTGGGGCAAAGTATTCTCCTTTACCGAAAGTAAAGCAAAAGCTACATGACGACTTGTAAGCTAGTCATAAAAGAAATTCTTTTTGAAATACAGTTTTAATCAGATGATCCCTGATGTCCCTTCCTGAAATTTTCTGAATTTCTATTGAAATTCTGTTATTTACACATGTCTGTCAACCAGCAACTTTCCTTCTGACAACAACTTTTATGCTCCAGTACTATGCTTGCGCATCCCATATCAACTACCTTGCTTCTCTGTAGAAGGGAATACTTACAAAGGCCCACAGGCCTGCGGTAGTGCCCAAGGTTAGTATTACTTTCAGCCAGTTGGGTTTGTCATGTATATTGTTCCGAACATAAAATGCTGAACGAACCAAAGCTGAAATGGAAAACAAATATGCATTTTCAAATGTTATTGATGACTTATTTATAACTAATATAACTAGCTGACAGTCTTTCCAGGAAATCTTTTTTCAAGGCAAAAAGGCATATTTCCTTTCATGAGTCCATTTTAGACTATGTTAAGAACAGAATGGATGTGGAAGATTGGCAATGAGTAATGATACAAAGCATTAGGTTTGTCAAACCACAGTAGTTCATGTAGTCTGGCTTTACATTTAGGAACTGTCTAATCCTGTGAAAGTATCTACTTGTCTTACATCTTCTAAAGCATTTATGTATAACAGTGTGTATTTTAAAATCTGTGTGGGTGAGGCAGTAGACAGAGCACCAGCCCTGAAGTCAGGAGAACCCAAGTTCAAATTTGGCCTCAGACACTTAACACTTATTGGCTGGGTGACCCTGTCACTTAACACTTAACACTGTCGGTCACTTAACCACAAATGCCTCAGCCAAAAAAAGAAAAATAAAATAAAAAAAATCTGTGTAGGTGTCTTATTCCTCAATTTGCTTCTGAAGCATCTATTAAGTGCCTGATATATTAAGCACAATTATAAACACTGGAAACACAAAGACAAAACCAAATCTCTGTCCTCAAGAAGCTTCTATCATATCAGGGGAAAAAATAAATTGTCCTTAAATTAAAAATATTTTGGTGGAAGAAATAGATCCATGATTTTAGAGAAACTCCTTCTACCGAGACAAATCAGCACCTGTTCAGTAAATAAATCAGTCTTAGACAGTAGTCTGTGTGCACTAAGAGATGAAGGGACTTATGCAGTAAAACTATCTAAAATAAATTCAGAGGAAAAAGGGGAAAGCACACTCGTAACTGATGGAGATTAGGAAACGCCTCATGTAGCAGAAAGGATGTATGTAGTAAAATTAGGGATCTAATGAGGCAAAGTTAAGGCAGGCGTTCATTGTGGCACAGAGATGTAATGTCAATGCAACAGTGCAAGAAGGTCTAGGAGGGCTGAATGAAAGCTACTCTCATCCCTGATTCCTGACAAATAATTTTTATGGTTGTGTCTGGGTCTGCCTGACCCCGTTTGCTGTTGTCCAGAGCGGTTTGTCATTTTCTTCTCCAGCCCGTTTGACAGAGGAGGAAGCTGAGGAAACGGGGACTGCGGCTTGCCCAGCAATGTCTGAGGGTGGATGAGAGCTCCGAGGAGCCTTTCTGAGCCCAGGCCAGTGCCGGATGGGCCCCTCACGACCAATAACAGCAGCAGCTCACTTTTCTGCAGAGCTGGCTGACTAAGCCTCTGATAGACAATAAAGTGAAACAAACAAGGTAAATGACTCGCTTAAAACCACAGCTAGTAAAGGGCCGAGACTGAATTTAGGCCTTCCTGAGCCCAGGCCCGGTGCTCGGTGCACAAGGCGCCCCCTCCCGGCCAACATTAACAGCTCCGTTTTCTGTACTACTACTACTACTAACTACTATTAATTGATATGTAATAAGACTAATAACAAAGGAAGCGTAAATGACTCGCGCGGGGTAACAGCGGAGGAGCTTGAGCTCAGGCCTTGCTGACTCCAGCCCCTCCCCTGCTCTGGGTCTGTTTCCTTATTTGTAAAACGTGAATATCATTACATACAACAGCGGGCCCTCAGCACGGGCGTAGGAGAAGCACTCGGCACACCACAAGGGTCCCGCTGCCGGGGGCAGAGGCTGTCTGAGGCGCCCAAGGGGCGCCCGTGGCGTTAGAAGTCGCAGCATCACATACGGGGCTAGCTCGAACGGCTAAAGGATGGCAGGTTCACTTATGCAACGGCTTTAAGTGGCGGGGTGACCCCGGCACGTCGTTTAACCTCAGTTTTCCCGTATGCAAAGGAAGAGTCGTGGACTTTGCAAGCGCTATGCACATGGGAACCGGTGTTAATGACAACTATCGCCCCTTTTTCCAGGGAATGGAGAATAGAGACTGAGGTTAATGGAAAAGTATGAAGAGTGGGCGGGTGGGACTTGGGATAGCCGTAGCAGAAGGGCGCGGCGGGGGGGTGTGGTGGGCTTCACCCGACTCAGGCCGAAGGTCACGGACAAGGCCGGGTCCCAGTCACGCGCTAGCCGCGCCTCCCCCCTTCCTCCGGATCAGGAAAGGAGCGGGTCCGGGGGAAGCCGTCGCGGCCGCGGGGAAACTCACTGTGGCGTGGAAGCTGGGTCCCGGAGAGGAGCCGGGACAATTGCGATAGTTGCCTCAGGGACGGTGCCATCTTGGTCCGCGCGTCGTCCTGGCGCCCCACCTCCTGCACGTGATCCCGGTAAAGCCCCGCCCAATCTCGGACAGAGCTGGAGGCGGGGCTTCGTGACGCTAGCTATGGTAGGCTCCACCCCCGGCCCCGCCCCACCGCCCTTTCCGCTTCGGTTTATCGGTCCCGGCTCAGTGAAAAACAGGAAAAGAGTAACTTCCCTTTGGCCCAGCCTCACACTATCCCTTTCGCCATGCGGCCTCTGGAAGTTTGGGTTAGATTGTACACCCACCCCATCCTTGGGTGGACTAACTGAGGGGTTCTTAACTTTTGGCACATTGGCGAAGGAAGGAAAGCCTTGTGTACTGGGCTTCTGTGCTGAGCTCTTTGCAGATATCTCATTTGTTCCTCTCAACGACCTTGATTGTTGCTATCTACATTTTATGGAGAAGGACACTGAGGCGGGCAGAATTGAAGGGGCTTGTCCAAGGTCACACAGCTAGGAAGCCTTTAGGTTTGGATTTGAATTCAGATCTGACTCCAGGCGCCACCTGGCTGCCTTACAGGTTAAGTTTATGGACCCCTTCTCAGAACGGTGTTTTTCAACGATTGAAAGAAATGCTAAACTTCGGTTGAAGATGAGTGAAAATCAGTGTTCCCCGAGAACGTTGGAATTTATCCGGCAACAAGACTGCTCTTTGATTTACAGACGTTTTCTCTGTTCCCCAATCCTGAAATACTCTCTCCTCCCCCAACTATTTATTTGCAGGTTTTCTTTCCCAACTACGCTCCCACTTTTTACTGGAAGCCTTCCCCAACCCCTCTTAATTCTAATGCCCTCCCTCTTTTAACAATTTCCTATCCTATGCAGGCATTGCTTTGTATATATTTGTTTACGTCGTTTCCCCTATTGGATTGTAAAATCCTTGAGAGCAGGGACTGTCTTGTGACTTTCGTATCTGCAGCATTTAAGCGGGACCAGTTATTGTTTTGAAGAATCCTCGGGGACCTGGAACCTCGGGTTAAGAACCCTTGGACCAGATGATCTCTATATTCCCTTCCAATACCCAGAGAAAATTACTTACCCTTTTAGAATTCCAGATTCCTCGGATGTAAAATGAGAGTGTTTAAGTAGATGATCTCTAAGATCCCTCCCAAGGCTGAATCTATGAATCTATGAAATAATTCTACTTGATCCTAAAACGGCTTCTTTGTTCATCAGGTTCTGCTGTATTGTTTTTCATGTAAAGCTTTTTTTGTATTATACTTTCTACTGTTCTGCATAAAGTAATAATGATGTTAACTCCTGTAGCTATTTAAGCTCCTTAAATTGCCTTTCCGAAAGGCAATGGGGTACTCAAACTACGGCCTGCGGGCCATATGTGGCAGCTGAAGACGTTTATCCCCCTCACCCAGGGCTATGAAGTTTCTTTATTTAAAGACCCACAAAACAAAGTTTTTGTTTTTACTATAATCCGGCCCTCCCACAGTCTGCGGGACAGTGAACTGGCCCCCTATTTAAAAAGTTTGAGGACCCCAAAGTTTGTTGACTGATTAATTGAAATGACTTGTCAGTGGGTCCTTCCACAAACTCAAGTATTCCTACTTCAATTTCCATTATATTTTCTCTTTTATCATAGTGACTTTTGCCTATTAAATTTGTTAACATCAATAAAATCAATATGCTAAAATCTTTTTTCCTTTCTACTTCTCCTTTAGCCCAGGAAATATAAATTATATGTTAGTGGTCTACTACAACTTTGTTTGAATTGCTGACCACAAAGTTAAACAATTAGGACCATAGTAGATTTTCTGGTTTATCTGTATATAAAACTGCCTACCCAATGGATTGATGACACATGAGTCACTTTATAGTTTTGCAATGAGTTTGGGCCCCTAGGTCTTAAGCTCAAGTAAGCAAACCAGCCACCAATTTACTGAGTCAGTGGCTAGCTCTCAAATTATAATTTTGACTTCTCAGCAAGTTAGTGTATATATCCTTCCTATGGCCTCATTTGGAAGGAAGCATGCCACAACACAGCCCCTATTCACTATCTAACAGGTTTAAACAGAAGCCATGTGTCAGAGTATTCAAGCTTAACAAGCAAATTATTAATTGCCTTGAGGCTGCTAGTAAAAGTCACCCCTTATTGCCCTCATTTATTTTATTTTTTTTACTAGAGTTTCCATCTTCTCTCTTACTATAGATTTTGAGAAATTGATGGAGTAATGTAAAATTTCCATAAATTGGAGGCTACTTGATTAGAAAGTTATGCTTGAAAATACACTGATGCCAAAAATTAGAAACCAGATCTAAAATGACAATTTAAATCAAAACTAGAAGGCAGTATGCCATAGTGAAAAGAACTTTGGAGTTAAGATGTGGGTTTGAATTCTGGCTTTTATGATCTCTCTGGACCTTAGTGTCTTCATTTGCTAAAACAGAGGATAAGATATTTTCTAAGGACTCTCAATTCTAGATTTTCTAATGGATATGAAAAACTTGGAGCTGGGGACCTCAGTTAAATCCTCATTTACTAGCTGTGTGACCACATCCAAATTATATACTTTTCTTGAACATATTTCCTATCTTAGGTCACTAGGTGGTATAGAGGATAAAAGCTCTAGGGTAGTCAGGAAGACCTGAGTTCCAAATCAGCTTCAGACAAGCTAGCTGTGTGATCTTGGACAAGTTCTGTTAAACAACCACTTGGCACATAGCAAGCACTATATAAATTATTAGCTATCATCTGCTCCTCACTATTTAGAAGAAGCTTCAATTTCATCAGGGTGGGGAACTCCTAATATGGAGAATCCCTCCACTGATAACCCGTTGATGACAGAGAAGTCCTAGGCAGGGTTCCTCAAAGTACAGCCCTCAGGCCAGATGCGACAGCTGAGAACGATTACACCCCCTCACCCAGGGCTATGAAGTTTCTTTATTTAAAGGCCCACAAAACAAAGTTTTTGTTCTTACTATAGTCTGGCCCTCCAACAGTCTGAGAGACAGTGAACTGGCCCCCTATTTAAAAAGTTTGAGGACCCCTGTAGAGTTGTTTGAGGGAATTAACTTGCCTAGGGTTATAAGACCACTAAGTATTTGAGGTAGAATTTATACATAGATTTTCTTGAGTTTCAAGGCCAGCAGAGTACACGATATATTGTACTGTTTCTATTCATCTCTGTACAATGGAGATAATGCTTTTGCTATTCCAAAGGGCTACTGGGAGGAAAGTTTTTAATAAGCTTTTGTAAAGTGTTTTCATTATTTTAAGTGAAGTCATTATCTCCATTTGGGTTACCTAGCTTTGATATAATCTCCATGATATTTAAATTTTATGTCTACTTTTCATGCTAACACAACTAAGGCTAATTATTTCCCCCTACATCTAGGTTCTGTGGTGTTTGTGATACTTTTTAAAAAAATCTTAGTTCTTAGTGAAGATATTACTAAATGAAATAGTATGTATTTCTGAGCATTTAATCTATTCCCAGAATTAAATGAAGAATCTGCAAATGAAAGAATTGATTGTGTTTAAAATCTTTTTTGAGAGGGGGAAAAAAACAAGTTTGCACAACAGGAATGCAAAAATATAACAGTTAACATTCGTATTTCACTCAGTAGCATCAATGGCATGGGATAATCATGTTTTCTGTGAATACCTGGATAGAAGAATGCCATTCAGTATAACTGAGGTTAATTTGAATCTCCAGCTTTCAGAAGGTAATTTTATTGTTGAGCTCAGGCTATCAAAGCCACTAGACTGTGTGACTAGACCGATGCTATCTGCTTAAATAAACTTGTAGGCATTTTAACTGTGATATTATCTGGACAAATGTAGAGTCCAAAATCTTTTACTTTGAGGCTTGGAGGCTATTTATCTCTTTGTCATAGAAACAAAATCAAATTTGCCAAACTACATAAATGGTTCGCCTGTGCAGGTGCTTAATTTTAATCTGGTACTAAGGTTCACAGTTTAACAAACTTTTTTTTTTTTTTTCCAAAATCTTGCACCGGTGAGCTATAATGGAAATAAAGGTGTCAATGCAAAAAAAAAAAAAAAAAAAAAAAAAAAAAAAAAATCACCTTCCAATACTTAAGTTTGAAGGTTTGAAATCTGATATACTTGATAAAACATGTGACTAAACTGTAAATAGATAACATTTCTTTGTACTTTAAAATATCAGGCTATATTATTTGATTTCAAGAACTCCTAGGTCATAGAGATAGGACTGCATGATTTGGAGTTTCAAACTTTCTATAAAACCATGCTCTCTGAAATCACTTCTTCAAGTCAACAAATTTATTAGATCCTATGCCAGACTCTGGAGATACAAAGGCAGATACCCTGGACCTTATATTTTAGAAACTCTTCCTAATAAAATTATTTTTCGTATCTTTTACAATAGCCATTCTCACAAAATTCAACGTTAGTTATAGTTTTTTTAAAATAAGTTTTATTACTATTTTTCATTCTTACATCACAGTAATTTTTCTTTCCTCTCTCCTACCCTGAATCAAACCTTGTAACAAAGAAACAGTGAAGAAAAGAAAAAAAAAGATACAGTGATAGTATCTGTCTATGCAACATTCTGCCCACTGTAGATGTTTCTTTATCTCCACTCTGAAAGCATTAATGTTTTTTCAGTCGCTCCTTTCGTTTGCACGGGTAGCCAGGGTCTCTTATTCCTCTGGTTCCTGCTTGTCGTTTCATTTGCTTAGCTACGTGCTGTACAGGACAGGGTGATGGGCTGGGAGACAGTTGCCGAGCTCCAATCTGAACTCGGATAACTTGTGTGACCCTAACCAGGAACTCCGTAAACAGCTCTAAGGACCGGAGGGGCTCGTAACAGCGCCCACCTTACCGGGTTGATGTGAGGGCTAAAAGGAGAGAACAGAGTGCGCAGCCCCATTCTCTGAGGTGCTCCTCGCCCTGTTTCCTGACCGCACTACTTCCTCACATCCCTGGGCCACGGTTTGTTTGGCATTCAGAGCCCGTCCCCTCTCACCACTTTAGTTTTCCCCTAGCAGTGCTGGCCGCCTCGCAGCCCGGAAGACTGCCTCTCGCTTTATAGAGCAGTTAGCGCGTCCCGCAAGCCCGGCGCAGCCCCGCCAGGGAGGCGGAATGGCCAACCAGGCGCGGTTCCGCGGCGCAGCGGCGGCCCGGGCTTGTGCCGCCGGGACACGCGGGGCTCTGCCCGCCGCGCCAGCAGAGGACACCCCCGGGAGACCCTTAGACTCTCGGAGGGGGAGGCGCTCCCCATCTGCGTCCCCAGCGCCCGAGTTTGGGGCCCGACGTGCGGGCGAGCCAGTGGGACGGCTCTGCACTTAGGAGGAAGAAGGGCAGGCAAGCCCCGCCCCAGTCGGTTCCCCGGCCTCGGCAATTCACCCACCCTTTCCCAGAGGCTCTGGGCGGGACTGGAGGCGAGCACTACGAAGGATAGGAAGGGGAGGGGACGAGAAGGGAAAGGAGGTCACGGCGCCTGCGCGATACTAGGTGTGACCCGGGTGGGAAAGCCCTCCGCGTCCGCCATTTTGGCTACCTCTGTCGGTCTGTTCAGTTACCACGTGAACCGCCGACGGGGACCCGCCGGGGGGAGGCGGCGGCGGCGGCGGCAGCAGGAACAGGCAAAGGAAGAGAAAAGCGGCGGCGGAGAGGGAGCCAGGCCGGCGGGCGGGCGGGCGGCACAGCGCGGCGGCGGCGGCGGGCGCTCGGGCTGAGGAGGCAGCCGGGGGACGGCGGCGGACACACACACACACCCCCACAGCGCCCCAGACAGACCCGACCGAAGCCGGGCGGCAGCGGCGGGAGCCGCGGGAGGAGCCGGGACGATGCCGGCCGTGAGCCTCCCGCCCAAGGAGAACGCGCTCTTCAAGCGGATCCTGGTGAGTGCAGCCCCCGCGCCCGGGCTCCGCCGCGATTCCCGCTCGGCCGCCCGGCGGTCGCCGCGCCCCGGCCCGCGCGCGCCCCTCGCGTCCGTGCCTCGCGCCCCGGCCGCCCTGCGGGCCCTGCCCGCGCCCCGCCTAGGCCCCGGCGGGCCCCGGACGGGGGTGCGGGGGTCCCGCGGCCGGGCGCCTCATTCATTGCGAGCGCCCTGCGCCCTGGCCCGCCGCGGGGCCCCGTGGCCACCCCGGGAGCGTGTCCCCGCGCCGGCCGGCCGCCGCAGGCCCCCTCGGGCCGCCGCGCCCCGGCGGCGCCCGCTTCCCGCTTCCCGGGCCGGGGGCCGGCATTCGTGCGCCCCGGCTCCGCCGTCCCCTTTCCCGGGAGGTGGAGACCAGGTGGGGCCTGGCGGGAGGGGGCGGTCCGGGAGGAAGGAAAAAAAGTTTGCAGCTCTGAGTTGTAAGATTGACTTTTTCTTGTGAATGAGCCGCGTGCGCGGCCAGATCGCGGCCGGCGGTGGCGGCCGCGAAGCCGGGGACCGGGCTCCGGGCTCGGTCCGTCGCCTTCGGCTTTGGGGGCCAGTCGCCGCGCGGAAGCCTTTGTATTTCTCACCGAGCGTGTCTGGCGGTGGGTAGGTCCCGAGAGTAGATGTGTAGCTACAGTGCCAGGACTACATTGTAGCACGCTTCCACCTGGCTTGTAGTGTGCGTGGAAGGGAGATCCTGCCCTTGCTGTGCCCAGACACTCTACTTTATCCATGAAAGGATTTCACAGTAGCCAATCCTAAGTTGCTCCGTAAGAAAACCTTAACTTTGAGTAAGAACATTTCTTAGGTTTTAGACTTTGAAAAGTAGTAGTACTCTGCAAATTATTTGCAGTAAGTCAGGACTGGTAAACCAAGTCATCAGTCTGGTGTGTCAGTGCTATATAGATTTGTACACAGATCAAGTTTGTGTAGAAAAACTGGGAAGTCTGCTTCCAAGTTCCCAGTTATCTTAATCTTTGGTACCATCGGAGTAGATCAGAGTTAATAGTAGTTTTCTTCCCTTTTTAAATGTAACTGGAGGTTAAATATCAAATTCAGTGATTTGCCGTGTGGCAGCTTTGATTAACACTTAAATGATTCACACATCTGAAATACTGTGGTATGTAAAAACAAGTTGTAGTTAAATACTACTAAGAAAGAACTTTAGAATCTAAACTCGATTGATATTTTGATATAGTGTCCGTGAGAATAGGAGGAGTAGGGATTATTAGATGTGTGGTTGTATAGATACAGAGAACTCTCATTCGAGGAAACTTTTTACCAATTCAGGTCAATGACTTACATAGTCTCAGATGCCTAAAGCATGGAGAAGTTATGTCTTCCAATTTGTGTCAGGGCATAACTGAACTCACATCTCCCTAGCTATATTTATAAGGTATGTCTAAGGAAAGTATAAATAGCTAAGCAGAAACCTGTGAGGTGTTTTAATTACTAAATAGTAGAAATCTGTAAAAAATTATTCTACATTGAGAATAAAGAAAAGGTGATTATTAGGGGGATGGTGTATTCTGGTAGTCTGAAGTTTTCAAAGTGGATTCAAGTTTGTCAATTCATAGGCATTTTAGGTAGATGAGAATTATTAGTAGTTTTCTTCCCTTTTTAAATGTAATTGGAGGTACAGGAAAAAAACTGGGCCTTGTAATAAAATACTGTTGCCAAATTGATATTTGTTTATAATTTAACTTAAATAGGGAAAATAATTAATTTTTAAATATCAGACTGAAGTTTTAAGATAAAATGTGTGTATACTTTTTAAACGGGGAGATCAGTTTCTACATCACTGGTGAAGATTTCCAGAATTAGGGTTCATGCAGTGAATTTTATTAAAGATGGACCTGGATTATTAAATAGTGTGCTTTTGTAAGAGATGTGAACTCTTCTTTTTTGTTCTAATTCTGATATGAAGAATAGTTGAGAGTTGAATCATAAGTTAAATGAGATGTCTCTGTAGAGATATCTTCTGTCACCCTGATATTATTTGTCCAGTGAGGGGAAAAAACTCATTTTATTTACATTTTGACAAGAGATTTTACAAGCACATTTTTCTTTTGAGTATAAGACGATTTTATAATTTTTGTAAATAAAAGCCATATTTTCTAAGTGGTATCTTCAGAATTCTGAATATTGTTTATTTTGGGTGCAACTTGCTGTTGTGAGTTATTGAAGAACAATTGAGTTAGAAATATTTTAAGTTTACTTCTGTTGACAATGTGCTTAGCATACTTTTTTTGTATTTTACATTGTATCATATTGACAGGTATTTTCTCTAGTCAAATCCGGTAGGTTTGGTGTAGAGGTAAGTGAAGTGGAGTTTGGAGTACTTGATTTTTTAAAGAAAATGTTTCTTGCTATCTGTCACCTTGAGCAGTTATTTCTCACTTTCTGAGCTTTGGTTTTCTCACTGAAATTAGGATGTTGGACTAGAAGCAAGAAATGATCTATAAGGACCCTTCCATTTCTGAGAATCATAGCTTCTCTGTTGAGAAGTCATTTATTAAGTAGCTATCCAATGATAAGGATTATCTGTATATTTAGACTTGCTTTTAAATTAGATTAAAAGTGGAGTGAAATCCGTTCTAGGGCAAAAACTAAATACTTCAATGAAACAGCTCAAAATATATGAATTCTGTAACTGATTACACACAAAAGAAAGGATAAAATTTTTCTCTTTTGATATTAAATAAATGGTGATAAATTCTAATAATCTAAAGTTTCCTATGTGGAAAGAAAACAAGTTTTTTTTTTTTTTTTTAAGACTTAATCTTTAAGACTTAGTTGGATTTTAGCCCATTTGGGGGGGAAATTTCATTTTGAAAAAGTCTAGAAATAATTAGTGAGAGATTATTTAATACTTATCATTAAATGACAGGAATGTTTTATTTAGGGTAGTTTTAAAAGCGGTGACAATATATTCTTGATTGCAAAAAAAAAGAAAGGGAAAAGCATGAGCAAATTTTTTTTTTTTAAATTCAGGTAAAATAGTTCTTAGTGTACTACAGATAGTGAAAGTAAACCCCTTATGCAAATTTTTTTTGCCCTTGGAGAGAGAACCAACACAGTCGATTGTATTGTATAGATTAAACACTGTTATAACCTAGCACAGATTTACAAAAGCTCAAGAGATAACTAAGTGATTTTACAGTAGTCTACAACAAAATCCTAGTTCTGCACAAGTTGTGTAGTTCTTGGGAACTGGTTCTATCTATAATAGAACTTTTAGTAGAATTTTATTTGTATTCTTAAATATTTTAAAAAATAAAAGCAACAATGAGATCCGGGTGTCGAATACCATAAATTGGGTTAACCAATAATTAGTGAATGAATAATTACTTCAACTTTTTAAAGTTAAAAACTAATGGCAATCCTCTCCACCTATATACTTTCCAATTCCCTCCTTTCCTTAAATAAACTAACACCAGAAGTTATTTTGGCCAAAAAAAAAAATCATCTGGTGGTCAGTCTTCTGGTGAGGGTCATATTTGAGTTTTATTAGGCTGGTCTTTGGTTGGAAGCAAAGTAGAAAGGGACCATCCTTGAAACTTTTCCAGTTTGGTGCAGGACCTGCCCTAACTTGTGCTTTGCTTACGCTAACTTTTAAGAACTTAGGGTTACCTTCACCCCATTATGAGGCATTGGAATTGGACTTGAATGTATACAATAGTATATTTAGTTTATTTGGATTTTAAAATTTATCAGTGAAAAGTGACCTTTAGCTTAAATGTTATTTTGTCTAGAAAGTTTGATTCTTAAACATTTCAGATCTTAAAAAAACACTTTAAATAAGAATTGAGCATTTACTCAATCAACAAGAAGTATTTAGTGAAAATCTTTATATATTAAGCCAAATTGAGTATATTTTTTCACTTTATTAACAAAAAATTTCATTTTTAATACTGTGATCTATTTTTAGTGGTCTAAAATTTAAAAAATATAGCAGAAAGGAACTATAGATTATAGAACTGCACATTTTTTCAAAATAAGAAATTGAGTTATTTTTGTTGAATTTTTATGGTGTGCTGTAGTATTTTTAAATATAATGAAATATATTTGATATTCAGTTGATAGTGAAGATAATTTAACCTTTGATACAAAGGGGATACAGATATGACAATTCTTTTTCCTGTCCTTCATGGAGTGTATAATCTAGTTGGGAATATAGACAAAAGTATACAATGATGTCCATATTAAATCTTTTGGGAAAGAGAAAGAATGGCATAATAAATAGGGAGCTGATCTGAGTATTAGCAAAACTAGCATGCAAATGCCGTCTCTTATACATACTGGCTTTGTGACTCTGAGCTAGCAAAACTTCAGGTTCCCCAGGCAAGGCTAAAAGTTGAAGAACTTATATTTTGTTGGTAGAAGGTGTTGCCTCTACTGGTTTTCCCTTTATCAGCACAGTAATATGTATGGGTTAAAACAATTGCCCCTCCCCCCCCAAACAAACAAACAAAAAACCCCCAGATATACGCACAATGAAAGTGTGACAGCCTTTTGTAGAAAAATCCTTTGGAAATAAATCTGGATCTGGGTGCAAAAGATGATAGGGGAGAACTTGGGCAGAAGTTCTGAACTCCTTAGTGCTAGCTTGTTGAATGAAGAGGAGCCAGCAGTGATGCTGTTCTCATACCCCTTTAATACTTACAACTTTCTTATCATCTGAAATTCAAATTGATTTGCACTTGCCTTTCATGGATGCCAAGTGCCCTGAATCTGGGTAAGGAACTGTCTTGTAAGGTCCTAAATCCTTCCCAATAACCAGCAATCCAAGGGAGGACTGAAGCCCACTTAGATTTGGAGTGTAGGTAAAGGCAAAAAGTAAGATAAAGGAGTTTCTAGAATTTGGCAGTAAGGAATTTACATCTGGAGTGATAGTAAAATATATGGGAAAGCATTCTCTTTATTACAGAAATATTAAGCTACAAAAGTAGACAAATATTATTCTGTAATCATAGCCACACCTCAGGCTGTCTTGGGTCTTTTTTCTTTTTCTTCATCTATGCTCTCTCTACAGATTAAGATTTCTATTCTTTTATATACCTGTTAAGTGCTTATTTCCAACTAGCTGCACTCTCTAGGACTGGACTCCATGACAATCCTATCTGCAGGAAACCTCATCCCTAGGAAACTCGTTATTTTTCAATATTGCATAATATTCACATCTTCTCAGTACCCTCTGATTGAAGGGCTGGAGGGAAGGAAAAGGAAAACATCTTCACAGCTTCCATTTAAAGAGAGCTCCTAAAACAATCAACTCTTCATTTCCCGTCAGCTTGGATTGAATCTCACCGTGCTCCCATGATAACTTCTCTTTCTTTTGTCTGTTAGATTGTAACCTTTTTGAGGGCATGGACTGTGTTTCTTTTTCATAAGTGTATCCCTGCCACTTAGTGTAATAATTGGCACATAGTAGGTGCTTAATTAATGTTTGACTAACAGGAAATAGGGAAAGGAGATTTGATTGTGTATTAAAATTGGGAAGATTCAAGGAAGAAGTTAGACTTAAACTGGACATTAGTTAAGTAGAAGATACAGTAACTGTAGGAATATAAAAGGGAGTTTATCTGTCTTTTAGACTCAGGATGGACTTGGAAAAGCTGATCATAATCGGTCCCCCTTGTAGTAAGCATGTCTTTAGCTCCTTTGGAATTCCTAGATAGGTGGCTTCTTTCTGTCACAGACGCCTGTCTCTCATTAAGGTACATATCTGTTCTAGGAGCCTCCTTTATATTCAGGTGGATATGTTTTCATTTGTTTCGATGTTTCTTCTAAGGATTCAGATTACAGTCTCTTCAAACCTTTATGGTCTGTGCAATTCTTATCCATATCTTCTTATGAGTTGGTTTCACAGGATCCACCCAACATGCTGGAAGTCCTCTCTTCTGACATTTCAAGGATCTTAAGAGGAGCGCTTGGATTGTTTACATGACTAGCCTGATTTGATCACATATTTTGCTAATGACATTTTTTATTCAAGTTCTTCCAAGTTCCTTATTTGTTAAATATTGCACAAGTACCCCTTTGTTACTATCAGCCTAATACTGATTTTCACTTCTTTAAAGACCTTTATATTTTACATATTATATCCATCCAACACTACTAGTAGCATATTAGTATCAGAAAGATAGACCTATGATTCAAGATCATTGACTATCATTAAAGTTTCTTTAGGTAAGCCCAGCTCATTTTCCAATTTAACTTTAGCCCCTATTCAGTCTGCCTCACCTATGCATACAGAAGAACAAATTTGTAGGTTGAATATATATTATAAGTCAAACAATAAGATATTCTTTATCCACCTGAATCTTTTTCTTTGTAGATAGTTAGACTGATCTCTGTAGTGTCTTAGGGCTTTATTTAGAAACCAGGATTCTAAAGCATAAATATCTGGAAGACTATACCTTCTTTTACTTTTTTCTGTCTTATTAACATACTCCTTTGCATTTTTCTATTTTAGGTTTTGCCTTATGTTTATAATCAGAGGATTGTCCAGTGAACAAGATTCTATAGATAGTTTTTATAAATCAGTATTTTTACTTCTGAAACAAAAATGAGTGCTTCTGTAAACATAATAGAAAACAAAATTGGGTATAAAACTGAATTTCCATTTTATAGCATTTATTTTTAAAAATTTTATATAATGAATTATACATATTACTTTAAAACAAACTTCTTGCTTAGCTGTGCTTTCTTCTGAATTTTGGAGGGATAAAACCCCACCTCTTTTTTGGGAGAGTCAGGGATATTATTATTGGTAAGCTCTTCATTCCCCTCATCCCTAATCCCCACCCCCCAGTTAAAAAATAGAGGGGAAAAAAAGACTTAACCCTTGTAATAAGTAAGCACAGAAAGCCCAAAAAAAAAAAAAAAAGCAAAATAAATTCATGTAGTGGTGATGATCAAAAAGCTGTGTCTGTATCTTGAGTTTTTCACTTCTTTCAGGAGGTGAGTAACATATTATCATGGCTCTTAGAGAAACTTGGTTGATGATTGCGGTAGTCAGAGTTCTTTAGTCTTTGAAAAGAGTTTATATAAATTTAAATTGTTATCCTGGTCTTGTCACTTCTCTCTTCATTAGTTCAATTTATTCAGGATTCTCTGAAATCACCTGTATTCCATTTCATTCCTTTCACATATCTCATTTTGTTCAGTCCTTTCTTACTCGATAGTCATTAGATTCTCATTCTTTGCTTCTTTTCCTTCTCATGCTTTCTTTGGAAGTAGGAAGCATATTTTACTTGTGCAGCTTTCTTACTCAATCCTAGATTGCTTCTTTAAGTCTAATGTAATTTCTGTACCAAGCTGTGTGTTCAGTTCTCCTTTGTCCTTTTCAGATTGTGTGTATTTAACTTTTCTTGGTCTGTTGGTCTGTTTCAGTTAAGAGTGAAGGTCATCTGAAGCTCATCTCGCTTTTTTGCATGTTTGTTTAATCTCATATAACCCAATTATAAGAATAGTAAATTTCATCTCCTTTCTCTTTTCTATACTATTGTATTCATTTTATTCTCTTTCTTCAGATTTTCAAAACAGAACCAGTTTATCCCCTATGACCTCTTGTTTTTCTTAAGTTAAATATTTCAGTGCCTTTTATAGATACTAAGGTTCTGAAGGAATACTTGTTATTAGAATATTAGTACTGCATCATCATATATTTCTTTTTGGTTGCTCAGATAAACTTACTTTCTAGAATTTCCTGAACTATTTCAAAATTCTTACTCGGCTCTTGTCTTTTCATTAGAAATGCTTGAAAGCCGTCTGTTCCATTAAAAGTTCATTTATTTCCATTGTAGGATTATATTCAACTTTTCAGGAGAAATTATTCTCGGTTGTAAGCTTCTACCTTTTGCTTTTTAAAATATAGCTTTCAAAGATTTTTGGTCATGAATTTTTGGTCCCTTGGTACACGAACTGTTTCTTTTTCTTTCTGGATGCTTATTAAGCAGACATTTGGTAAGTCCTTGCTATGTACCAGCCACTTTGCTAAATGCTAAGGATGCAAAGGCAAAAGACAATCCCTGCTCTCAAGAAGCTCATAGTCTAATGGCAAAGACAATTATGTACAGATAGGCTATATACAGGATAAGCTGGAAATAATCAACAGAGGGAAGGTACTAGAATTAAGGGGGATTGGAAAAAGATTTAATAAAGAACATGGAATTTTAGTTGGGATTTGAGAGTATGTAAGGTGAAAGAAGATTGGAAAAGCTGGGATGAGGGTGAGGTGGGAAAGAAGCTAGACTCTGAGAGGGTTGAATTGCAGAGCATTTATGTATTTAATCCTGCAGGTAATAGGGGAGCCAATTGAATTTGAATAGGGAAGAATGACATTGCCAGACCTGGGTTTAGCAAGATTAATTTGACTGCTGAATAAAAGATGGTTGGAATCGGGAAAGATTTGTGGCAACCAACCAACAGGAATGAAGGAATTAAGACACCTGCACCAGGGTGGTGATAGTGTCAGTAGTATCAGAAGAGAAGGGAGTGTATTCAAGGATGTGATAAAAGCAAAATCAAAAGACTTTGCAGATCTGGGAGTGGGTTAGGGTATGAAGTTGAGGATGACATTTAGGTTGGGAGCCTGGGTCACATGAAGGGTGGTGGCATCCTCAATAGCAATAAGGAAGTATTTTTTTGGGGGGGGAAGGTACTTAAGGGGTGGGTGGGATTAGATAACAAATTCACTTTTGTACATGTTGAGTTTAGGATGTCAAGGCGACATGGATTTTGAGGTATGCGTTTTGAGATATCCATTAGGCACTTGAAGATTCTTGTCTTGAGGTCAGCAGAGAAAATAGGACCAGATAAGTAGAGTTGAGAATCATAATCATAAAGATGGCATTTGAATCCATGGGGTCTCAGAAGATACAGAAGTGAAATTTTACATAAAGATGTCTGGACAGACAACTGGGATCACACATGGTTTGCAGGTATGACCTAGATGATCCAGCAATAAGATTGAAAAGTTTCGTTCACATTACGTTGAATTCCCAATCCCTATGTTTTTGTCCACCTGCATTTTTGATTTCCTTCACAGACTAATTGTACAATATTTCAGAGTCCAATTCTTTTTGTACAGCAAAATAACGGTTTGTTCATGTATACTTATTGTGTATCTAATTTATACTTTAATATATTCAACATCTACTGGTCATCCTGCCATCTAGGGGAGGGGGTGAAGGGAAAGAGGGGAAAAATTGGAACAAAAGGTCTGGCAATTGTCAATGCTGTAAAATTACCCATACATATAACTTATAAATAAAAAGCTATTTTTAAAAAAAGAAAAAACAAACAAACAAAAAGAAAAGTTTTGTTCAGATAGGTGAGAGGGAAACTTGGATAGAATAGTGATATGAAAACCCAGAAAGATAAGTTTGGCAATGAGAATGGTGATATATGCAGAGAAATTGAGAAGGATGAGGATTGAGAGAAAGCTATTAATTCCGTCAGAGCAGCTGAGTGGCAAAATGGTTACAGGGACCTGAATTCAAATCCAGTCTCAGACATTTGACACATGCTATGTGACCCTTGAGCAAGTCACTTAACCTTAATTGTCTCCTGTGGGCTCTCTTTCCCCCCTCCCTCAAAGATTTGTCAGTTTGAAATCATTAGTAGCTTTGGAGAGAGCAGGAGAAAGTAAAGATGTAGGAAGGCCAAGTTTAAAAATAATGAAAGAGGAAATGGAGGCACTTAATGTAGAAGACCTTTTCAGGGAGTCTAAGTGATAGCTAGAAGAAAGTTACAGGATTATGATAGTGGGGATGGTGGATCAAGTAAGGATTTTTTAAGGAAAGGGGAGACATAAGTATGTTCTACCAATAGATATGGAATGTTACTTCTGAATTTTGGCTGTAACATTCTTGAGACTCTTTTGAGGTCCTTTGTAGACAGTGTTTGGTATTTTTTTTTTTTTTATCTTGAACTTGTACTCTTGTTCAAGACCTGGGCAGTTTTTGTGCTTGATTTTTTAAAATATAGTGCTTAGTCTGTTTAAAAATCCAGATTTTGAGGGAATCCATTGTTTTCAAATTATCTATCTTTGACCTGTTTTCCAGTTTGGTTATTTTTGATATTAGATATTTTTCATTCCAATATTTCTAGCTATCTCAGTTGTTAATTTCTCTTTGGTATGTTTAATTTTCTGGCTTATTATTTTTTCTTCCAAACTAGTTATTCTTCCAGCTAAGAGTTTTAATTTCTTTAGGTATTCATGTAACCCTTATAGTAATTTGTTTTTTCATTTGAGTCATTGTAGTTATGGAGTTATTCTTTCCTTTTGGGCGATTTATAGATTTGCGATAATTTTTTATTCTGCTTGATGTCTTTTTTGGTTTATTCATTTTTAACAGCTTTAGTTACTGAACTTGCCTTTTGTGCCAGGGCCATCCTCTTTATCTGGCTGGATTTTTTTGGTGGATCTTAGTCTCTTCTAGATCCTATTTGGAGCATTGAGGTTCAAAGTGCTATATATTCAAGGCCCTTCTTATATGATGGTCTCAGAACAGGTTACTCAGAAAGTTGGAACCCTGGGGTGACACTCTTAATTTAAAAAAAAATTTTAATTATTAAAACTTTTTATTTTCAAAATATAGGCAAAGATAATTTTAAACATTCACCCTTGCAAAACCTTGTGCTCCAATTTTTTCCCTCCCTTTTCCTATCTCCTCCCCAAGAAAGCAGATAATCCCATATATATTAAACATGTGCAGTAATTCTATGCATATTTCCACAGTTATTATGCTGCACCAAAAAAAAAAAAAAAAAAAAAAAAAGATCAAAAAGGAAAAAGAGAAAGAAAACAAAAAGCAAGCAAACAAAAGAGTGAAAATACTACATTGTGATCCACATTCAGTCCCCACAGTCCTTTCTCTGGGTGCAGATAACTCTCTCATCACAAGACCAGTGGAATTGGCCTGAATCACCTCTCTGTTGAAAAGAGCCATGTCTGTCAGAATTGATCATTCTATAATCTTGCTGTTGCCATGTACAATGATCTCCTGGTTCTACTTACTTCACTTAACATCAGTTCATGGAAGTTCTCTCCAGGCCTCTCTCAAATTATTCTGCTGTTTCTTATAGAACAATAATATTCCATAACATTCATATACCATAACTTATTCAGCCATTCCCCAACTGATGGGCATCCACTCAGTTTCCAGTTTCTTGCCACTACAAAAAGGGTTGCTACAAACATTTTTACACACATGGGTCACTTTCCTGAGATTTTCTGATCGATATTGGTTTCTGAGCTGCTAGGTATGTACTGGTTGCTGCTGTTCCCCAAGGGTCCTCCTCTGGATGGATTTCCTCCTTGAGGTTTTATTTGGGGAGCTCTATTTTTGCTGCACCTAGACAGAAAGTTGGCAGCTATGAAAATGGTCCTTGTCTGGTAGAACTGGAAGGCTGAGGGGTATGTTTTTCTATTTTGGTCCTTTACTGTTGTCCATGAGCAGCACAAGCGAGTATTCTGTACATTTCTAGGATGGAAGCAATCACTTACAGTAATTACTTGTTGCATTTCTTCTGTTATTTCTGTCCTGTAGGAGTTCAGGTTTTTGCTGAAGTAGGGAGTTGGGAAAGCCTCCCTTCCTTCATGTAGCCATCTTGGCAGGCAGTTCTTTGTAAGCTTTTTCAAATAAGTTTATATTATAACTAGTATGAAGAGCCTGTGGCCTTCATTTCTGTCTGCTTGGCAAGTAAGTCAGGTATATGCTGATAGAGGAAATTTTTAGGCTCTTTTGGTCACTTTGTTTTAGCAATTTAAATTAGTTAAAATCTGTAAGAAATTGCTGTATTCTGAGTTTGTCTTGGAACTTGCCTTTTTGAATGAAAAAATATTGTCATGTTTACTTTATCTCTTGAAAATAAAATCATTCTTAAAAACTCAATGTTTTTATGATTTTATAAGTTATTCCAAGCTATACCAATTGAATTGTGAGTTAATAATTTACTTTGCTTTGGAAAGGTTCCTTTAAATGTAATTTTGTTTAGTCTGCTACAATATAGTATGTGATGACATAAAATGAAGTGTGGTGAGATTTAGATTTTACTGTGTGTTTACAATTTATTTTTTTCTAAATCAAATGATAACATTTGGATCCTTGGAATGTCCAAAGTATTGAGCACTTAATAAAAAGAGAGATCCAATTATATACCATCGACAGCCTGTATGTTTCTTTGGAATCCATGGAATATATAAGGTCAGTCAGTAAGCACTTATTAAGTGCCTACTACAAGTCAAACACTATGCTAAACTTTCTGGATACAAAAAGAAGTCCTCAAGAAGCTCCCAATCTAATGGAGGAGACAACATGCAAGTAAATAATTATATACAATCTATATACAGGACAAATAGAAACTAATTAAGAAGAGGAGGCACAAGAATCAAGTAGGGTTGGGAAAGATTTCTTTAGAAGATGGGACTTTAGTTGAGACTTAAAAGAGACCAGAATGTCCAGAGATGAGGAAAGAAAGCATTCCTTGCTTGGAATATAGCTAGAGAAAATGTCCAGAGGCAAGGGATGGAGTATTTTGTTTGAGGAACAGCAGAGGCCAGTGTCACTGGATCCAAGAGTATATCTTGGGATAGGGAAAGGTATAAGAAAGTTAGAATGGGGAAGGGAAGGAAGCTGGTTGTGTAGGGCTTTGAATGCCAAACTGGGCTTTGTAATTGATCCTGGAAATAATAGGGAGCCACTACAGTTTATTGAGTAGTATGGTAACTTGGTGGGAGAAGGGCTTTAGAAGAATCACTTTGCTGGTTGAATGAAGAATGGATTGCACTGGGGAAAGACTTGAAGCAGGAAAACCTACCAGAAACTATTGCAGGGTAATCAAGGTGTGAGGTGATAAACAATGTTAGGTGAGAGAAGGGTATGTGTTTGAGAACTGTAGCAAAAGTGAAATCCACAGGCCTTGGCAACAACTTGGTGGTGGGTAAGAGATAATGAAGAGTCCAGGGTGGCTTCTAGGTTGTGAGCCTGAGGGACTGCAGAGGATGGTGTTGCCCTTTAAAATAACAAGGAAGGTATAGGGGAAGACTTTGGGGGAAGTCTAGTTTTTGGACATATTGAGTTTAACATGTCTACTAGACTTTGAGATATCTGAAAGCCAATTGGAGATTGTGAAATTGGAGGTCTGTAAGAGGTGATTCACATCATCAGCATAGAGAAGGAAATTAAATCCAGGGGGAGTTGATGAGATCACCAAATGAATTAGTTGTGAGGAAGGGGAGAATAGGTCCCAGTAAGTCTGGAAGAAAGTTCTTAGGAATTTTAATCACTCTTTTGTGAAAGATCTTTATAAGACAGCATGCCTGAGGGAATGATATACATGGGTTAGATCACAAATCTATTTAAAGTATGGAGGTATATATAGTCATATTTAGAATGATTAAAATCTCATGTTTACACACATTAGATTAATTTTTAGGTTCTAGAAGTAATTTTTCTTTTCCATAGTACCCTTGCTAGTTTGCCACCTACATTCCACCTACTTAAATGACATTGGATTTTTTTTAAATAAACATTTATTTATTTTTATTATAGCTTTTTATTTTCAAAACATATGCATGGGTAATTTTTTCAACATTGACCCTTGCAAAAACTTCTGTTTTAACTTTTCCCCTCCTTCCCTCCACCTCCTCCCCTAGATAGCAGGTAGTCCCATATATGTTAAATACAATATATGTATACATATTTATACAGTTGTCCTGCTACACAAGAAAAATCTTATTTAGAAAGAAGGTAAAAATAACCTGGGAAGAAAAACAAAAATGTAAGCAAACAATAATAGAAAGAGTATAAATGCTGTGTTGTGGTCCACACATTTCCCAGGGATTGTGAATTTTTTGACTTGTGTACTACTAGTAAGATAAAATGGATAAAGGCACAAGGCTTTGAGTCAGGAAAAACCAGGGTATAAAAACTTGCCTCTTGAAACTTTTTAGCTCTGTGAATCTGAGCAAGTCATTTGACTTTTGTTTGGCTTAAGCATTTTAGTAAGTCAGACTACTTTAATCTGGCTCTAGAATTTTAGCTCTGGAATCTTAACATTTATTTTTAGGCAGAATCTAAGTTGGAATGCTTAACAATTTTTTTTTTAGTTGAGTAAAATTATTTTATTGGTCCCTTTTATCTTTTAATTGAAATTAAATGTAGATTTTTGTTCCCTTCAGGAGTTGGAGAAGTTATCTATGTATTAATATTCTCTTTGGTTAGAGTTATGTCAGCAGAGATTTTAAAGCTTCAGTGAAGGGTGTTTGAAATTAACATTTATAACTACAGTAATTTAAATTTATTAAAATATCCACTGTGCTTCAAATAAGCTGTCAAGAACAGTTAGATGGATTTAAAACTGATTGAAAAACCCCATCCACACAGTTGTCATTAATACACTTTGCCTTGTAGGGAGATCTCTAGTGGACTGCTGCAGGTATCTGTTTGCTTTGACTTGAATGGTGAACATATATAGATTGTATAATTGACAATTACTTTGAATATAAGAGACATAGCTAACTTATTGGATGACATTGAATCTAATCTAATAAAAGTGAAGTGTGATAGGATAAATGCAAAATTCTTTCCTTGTATTATTTTTTATTGAACATATAGAATAGGGAGGTATAATTGACAGTTGATCTGAAGATTTTAGTTGTTACAATCAATATATGTTTTTATGTGGTGGCTAAAAAAGCTAACATGCTAGGATGAATTAAGGGATGCATAGTGTCCCGAAAGAATGGTATTCAGTTTTTGGTATTTTTTATGAATGATATAGATAACCCTTGAGTATTTCCACAAGAGCACTTTGAGAATGGTGAAAGGATTGGATAACATGACCATCAGAGCATAAATTCATCTTTTGAAGGGAACTGGGATATTTTGCAGGAGGTTAGGGGGTTCAGAAGAGATTTTTATTTATCTTCATACATTTGAAGCATTTTTGTGTAGAAGAGGGATTTAATTTTTTTTTTTTTACTAGTCCCCAGAAAGCAGAAATAGTTTATAGAAAATCAAATTTATTTTGGGAATTGAATATATTCCTCAATGTAAAACAAAACTTCCTAAAAATTAGAATTCTGTAATCAGAAACGGACTGCTTGAGAGAGTATTTTTTCCTAATTTGAAGTCTTCAAATTATTAAGGATATAAAAGCAATTTTTGGTCATTTGTGGATTTTATTTTTTTTCCCCCGAGGCAAAAGTGACTTTCCCAGGGTCACACAGTCAGGATATGTTAAATGTTTGAGGCTGGATTTAAACTCAGATCCTCCTGACTCCAGGACTGGTGTTCCATCCACTGCACCACCTAGCTACCCCATTTATGAATTTTATTAACTTCTTACCTCTTATATCTAAATTTTGTGAAAAAGACCATCCAGCAGAATCCAACAGCACAGAAAGGAACCTTAAAGATCATCTAGATTAGCTAGCAACTTTGTTTTACTTTTAATCTTAATTTTATTTTATTTTTTTCAAATGAGATCTCTACCCTTTTTTCCCAAGCACAGTTTCCCACTTTGAAAAAGAAGAAACAAAATATCTTTGTAACATATACTCAGTCAAGCAAAAGATATACATAGGTCTTGTCCAAAAAATTATGTCTCAAATCTTCACGCTGAGGCTAATGCATTATTCTTTTTCAGAAAAATCTGGATAACATGTTTTATCATCAATCTTCTGGAATCTTATTGGTTATTGCATAGGTTAGAGCTCTTGAACCTTTCAAAAATGTTTTTTTAGTATTGTTGTTAGTGTGAATTGTTTTTCTGGTTCTGCTTACTTTATTCCATATCAGTCTTTACAGGTTTCTCTGAAAATATTTTTACAGTAATCTTTTCTTACAGTAGAGTAATATTCTGTCACACTCATAAGCCATATTTTTCTTCAGCCATCAGCTAATTAATGAACATTCCTTTAGTTTCCAGTTCTTTGCCACCACAAAAAGAACTAATATAAATATTTTTGTACATTATAGATGTTCTTATGTGTTAGATTTCTTTGGAGCATCGACCTATGTTATCAATCAATACCTAGTGGTATCATTGACTCAGAAGTATAGTTTAGTAATTTTTCAGGTATAGTTGTGGTGGTATTGACTCAGAGGTATAGTTTAGTAACTTTTGGGGTATAGTTCCAAATTATTTTTGAGACTGACTTTGCTAAATTGCCAGTACAAGAAAGAATCTATAAATATTGTTGTACCTAGGGAAGTACTTTTCTTATTTCTTTAGTCTTTTTGTAGTATAGATGTAGTAAGGTTATTGTTTGATCAAAGTTTAGTTTAGTACAAAGTTATAATTTAGTAAATTTGTGGACCTGGTTTCTAGTTGCTTTTCATAATGGTTGAACAATTCAGCTTCACCTCTAGTGTAGGTTTTGTTTTGTTTTTGTTTTTGCTGAGGCAATTGGGATTAAGTGACTTGCCCAGGGTCACTCAGCTAGTATCTGAGATCACATTTGAACTCAGGTCCTCCTGACTTCAGGGCTGGTGCTCTATCCACTGTGCCATCTAGCTGCCCCTGTTTTTTTTTTTTTTTTTTTTTTTTTTAAGGATGAATCTTTATCTTGTAAAAAGCATTTTCTGCATCTATTGATATAATCATATGATTTTTTTTTCTTGACATCTTTTCTAATGTTTGAACCAGCCCTGGATTCCTGGTGTAGATTGAATTTGGTCATACATTATTGTCTCTTGCTAATATTTTATTTAAGTGTGTTTTTATCAATAATCATTTGAAATGTTGATCTGTAGTTAACTTTGTTTTGATTTCCCTGGTTTAGATACCAAAATCATTTGTAACATACAGATAACTTGTTAGGGCTCCATTTCTGTTTCTAAAAAGCTTTTGTTATATTGCAGTTAATTCTGCTTTTAAAATTTACTAACTAGTAAATTCATCCCGTCTTGTCTCCTCCCCTCTCAGAGACTGCTTTGTGAACTCATTTATGATTTCATTTATTTTTTCTTAGATTTAAGTCCTCTGTATATTCTGTTTACCTGAATATTTTATGTTTTTATAAATATTCATTCACCTAATTTATATTATCATTTTTATTGTAATATAATTGGACAAAATAGTTTATCATTTCCCTTATTCTTCATTTGTTTGTCTTTTTCATATTTGGTAGTGACCAGTTTTTGTTTTATTATTTGCTACCTTCCTCTCCCATAACCCCTTATTTTATCCATTAATTCAGTATTATTTTTGTTTCCAATTTTGTTCAAATGTTCGTTGACATATCAAGATATTTGTTTTTGTTGTTTAATTTGTATTTATTAATCTATTGGTTTTTAAATTGTTTTAGTGGCATCTCCATTTCTTTGATCTGTTCTTTTATTGACAAAAATGTTTAAAGATAAATATTTTCTCTTAAGCTGCATCTCCAATATGTTGTCTCATTGTTGTCATTATCTTTAATGAAATTTTTTTTTTTTGTGATTTGTTCTTGAATTTACCTTTTTATTTTTAGGATTAAGTTATTTAGCCTCTGATTAATTTAATCTTCAGTGACCCTTTATGGAATACAATTTTCATTGCATTTTGATTCATAAAATACATGCTTAATATTTCTGCTTTTCTGCATTTGTGAGGTTTTTTTATGTTTTAACACATCAATTTTTGTAAGTTGTCATGCACAATTGAGAAATGTGTATTTCTTTTTTGTTTTCATTCTGTAATAATCACGTCTCATATATAACTTTTCTAAAATACCAGATTTTTTTTTAAAAAAAGATTTATCTAAGTCTGAGATTATTGAAATTCCTAACCTTAGTTTTACCATCTATTTCTTGCTCAACTTTATGTTTTATGTTGAAATTTATT
Source organism: Sarcophilus harrisii (assembly GCF_902635505.1). Taxonomy (NCBI): domain Eukaryota; kingdom Metazoa; phylum Chordata; class Mammalia; order Dasyuromorphia; family Dasyuridae; genus Sarcophilus; species Sarcophilus harrisii. The sequence goes on from NC_045431.1 coordinate 64,106,006, forward strand.
GTCTGTAGCACTTTTCAGGAAAATATATTTTTCCCATTTATCTTTTTTAATTAAGTATTTTTGCAGTTACCTTGTCTGAAATCTTGCTACCCTTGCCTTTTTTTTTTTAACTTCAGCTAAAGTAAAATAGAGTTTGCTCCAGCTCCTATTTCAACATCTTAATGCTTCAAGTATGTTTCTTGTAAATAATATATTGGATTCTGTTTTCTAATCCATTCTGCTATCATCTAATTTTTGGAGTGAATATTTTTTATTCATTCAGCATAAATCTTGACTCTTCCTACCATCCCAACCCTTCCTCGCCCCAAATTGAGAGTAAAAGAACAAAATCCTTGTTAAAAACATATATTTTCAATCAAAACAAATTTTCCCATTGTCCATGTTCAAAAAATGTCTTATTTTGTATTTTTGAATCCTTCACTTATCCTATCAGAACGGTGATAGCTTCTTTCATTATTAGTCATTTGGAATGTTGTTTATTCATAACACTAATCAAAGTTTTTAAGTCTTTCAGATTTGTTTGTTTTGATCATGTTGTTCTCAGTTACTCTCTTGGTTCTCCTCACTTGACTCTTTTATCAGTTTATACTGGCCTTCCTAGGTTTCTCCAAAGCCGCCACTTTCAATATTGCTTTTAGCACAGTAGTAATCTACCACATTTATGTGCTGTAACTTGTTCAGTTATTTCAGTTTATGGACATTCCCCCAAATTTCCATTTCTTTTGCCATATAACAAAAAAGTTAGATTTTTTGTAAACTTAGGAATAATTCCTCCTCTAATATACACTCCTCCTTTCCCCTTTTCTTCTCTTTTCCTTTTTCACTCTGATTTCAACATTGGGTTGAGTGCAGTGTATTTCACCCAGTGTACCCAACTTTGCGTTTATATTTTCCTCCTTTGACTAGTTCCAATGAAAGCGAGATTCAAGTGTCAGCAAGTGTCCCGACCCTGGGGCCCCCTTCCCTCATTTGTGTATAGATCTTTGGGTGTACTCAGATTATAGACATAATTTTCCCTAACCTCCCCCTAGCTCTTATCCTTCCCCTGCAAATGTATTCCTCTTTCCATTTGTCATATCATCAAGACATAATAGAGCTACTTCCAGGCCTTGCCGAGGCCTGTCATGACCCACATTGATGATAGGGTTCAGAGGGACACAAGTTAAAAGGGACACATCTCTCCCTATTAGAATGTAAGTAGTTTATCTCTGTTTAGTTCGTTATCATTTTTCATTGATGCTTATCTTTTAATGCCTCTTTTAAACTTCAGAATTTCTACACATTTTTGTGTAAAATTATTAGTAATATTCGGAAGTCACCTATTTCATAAAACATCCATTTCCCCCCTTGTATGATTATGTTCTCTTTTACTGGTTGTTATTCTTGGTAATAAAAGCTGTATCCTTTACCTTTTGTAATATTTTATTCCAAGTTTTTTTGCTTCTTTAGAGTGGGGTTGCTGGATTATGTATGTTCTTGCCTGTGGCTCCTTGATACCTAAATTCTTTGTTTCTGACTACTTGCATTGTTTTTTCTTTTGACCTGGAATTTCTGAATTTTGGTTATGTACCTGAAATATGCCTGAAACTTTTCATTTTGGAGTTTCTTTCAGGAGGTAAATGGGGGATTCTTTCTATTTTCAATTTGCTTTTTGATTCTAAGGTCATGAGCAGTTTCTATTCCTTGAAATAGAAAATCTAGGAGTTGGGTTTTTTCTTTATGGTTATGATATCCAGGCTGTCTAATGATTTTTACATTTCTTTTTTTCCTTGATCTACTTTCTAGATCAGTTTTTTGTTGTTGTTGTTGTTGCTAATAGCAAAATAATTTATAGTTCTTTTTTTTCCCCCCAGTTTTTTTGACTTTGTTTCATTATTTCTTGTCTCGTGAAGTAATTGGCTTCTTTTTGGCCCATGAAAACCTCCAGAGAATTTGTTAATTGGGGATGGTTTTGAACCTCTTATTCAATTATTATTTATTATGTTATTATTATTCAGTTTTTTTCTTTCATATTTCTCATTTCATTTCCAATATTTTTTCTAGCAGTTTTACTTTGTTAATTAAAAAAAATTAATGCTCAAAAAGAAAAGAAACTTCATATATTCTAGGAATTTTAGTTGAATTTGTACCTGAGTTATATTTTGTTTTAAGGTTTTGCTTATAGATTTATTTTTTTCTATTGATTGATTGATTATTTATTTATTTATTTTTTGCTGAGGCAATTGGAGTTAAGTGAGTTGCCCAGGGTCACACAGCCAGGAAGTGTTAAGATTATAGATGTTTTGGAATCATTCTCTTCTTTTGGGGTTTGTGTGGTGAATATTCCCGTCACCATAATAGTTTCTTGTGGTGGGATTCTTTTTGTTTTTTTCTCAGTCTACTTTGTGATTTCATGCTTTATGTTAGACTTGGACTCTATGCATATCTTGAGGAAGTGTCTCAGCTGATTCCTTTTACTGGCATTTCTTGAAGTATTATATTATTGTAGGATCTCAGGAGCAATTCAGTCTGGAGACCTACTAGCTTTCAGTGCTCTCAAGTGGTCTAATCCACGGCAAAATCTAAGTGCTTCCTCCTAGTCTGAGCTCTGGAAGCTCCTGACCTCTGGATTTGGGTCTAATCAGTAGTAGACTGTTGCTGGAGTACTTTTCAACTAGTTGGAAAATCTGTTGATTGAGAGTGACAAAATGTCAAGATTCTTTTTAATCTGGGAATCTTTGTTATTCCTTTACAAACTTCAGGTTAGACTAGAAGCTGCAACTCAGATACTGGCATCTGAACTGGGATCTACTGCCCAAAACATTCCACTGCTCTCTACTTGAGAACATCAGCTTGGTCTGCAGTTCCTTTTTTCATTCAGCTTTTGATTTATGATCTGAAACTGAGTTGTGGATGACAAAGTTGACAGCACTGTTCCTTTTGTGGTGTCTAGTCTTGAGTCTTGGGGTAGTCTGTTTTTAGGTCTAGGCCTTTTTGCCCTAAGGGCTAAGGGTGCTCCCTTTGAGCATGTTCCTGCACCATTTCATGCTCCTCCACCATTCTATAGCCCTTTCTGTTTCCTGATGTTGACCTGTTAGGCTTTAGTCTAATACATACATAGATACATATATACATACATACAAACGTATCTACATCCATCCATCCATCCATATGTTTATTTAAGTAGCTTTTTATTTTTCAAAATACATGCAAAGATAGTTTTCAAAAAACTATCCTTGCAAAACTTTGTCTTCCAAATTTTTCTCTAGTCATCCTCACATCCTCCCTCCCCTAAATAGCAGGTAATTCAATGTAGATTGAACATGTGCAGTTCTAAACCTATTTCCACATTTATCATGCTGTATAAGAAAAATTAGATTGGGGGGGGGGTGAGAAAAAAAAAAACAAGTTTTTCTGATATATATTTTAGGTCTCTTTTGGCAGGGACTTTATTGTATTGCCTTTTCTTTATGCTGCCTCTTTATTTTGAATCTTAGGCCTTTATAAGAAATTTGCCATAGAGATATTTTCCCCTAGAAAGTAGTATCTAGAGATACTAGAAAGACTAGAACTTAAGAAAACTTCCATTGAATATGCGTGCACTTTACTTGACACACTGCACCTTTTTTTAATCCATAAGGTCATTTAGTAAAAAATTATTAAGTACTTGCGTTTTGCTAGGAACTGGGAAATTGAGTACAAAAAGAGGCAAAAGACAATTCCTGCCCTCAACAGTTTAATGGAGAAGACATCACACAAATAAACAATTATGCACAAACAAGCTATGTACAGTTTAAATAAGAAATAATTGAGAGAGAGGAGGTACAAGAATCGAGAAGTATTGGGAAAAACTTCTTTAGAAGATAGGACTTTAGTTGGGATTTAAAAAGAAGCCAGGAGGTCTAGAGATAAGGAAGGAAAGCATTCTTTGCATGGAATATAGCTAGAAAAAATATCCAGAGTCAAGGGTTGGAGTATCTTGTTTGAGGAACAGCAGAGAGGCCAGTGTCACTGGATCCAAGAGTATATCTTGGAGTAGGGAAAGGTATAAGAAGGTTAGAATGGGGAAGAGAAGGAAGCTGATAACAAAGGGCTTTGAATGCCAAGCGTTTTGTAATTGATCCTGGAGATAATAGGGAGCCACTACAGTTTATTGAATAGACTCAATGGTAACTTGGTGGGAGAAGGGCTTTAGAAGAATCACTGTGCTGGTTGAATGAAGAATGGATTGCACTGGGGAGAGACTTGAAGCAGGCAGACCTATCAGAAACTATTGCAGTGTAATCAAGGTGTGAGGTGATAAACAATGTCAGGTGAGAGAAGGGTATGTGTTTGAGAAATGTAGCAAAAGTGAAATCCACAGGCCTTGGCAACAACTTGGTGGTGGGTAAGAGATAATGAAGAGTCCAGGGTGGCTTCTAGATTGTGAGCCTGAGGGACTGCAGAGGATGGTGTTGCCCTTTAAAATAACAAGGAAGATATAGGGGAAGACTTTGGGGGAAGTCTAGTTTTTGGACATATTGAGTTTAACATGTCTACTGGACTTTGAGTTTGAGATATCTGAAAGCCAGTTGGAGATTGTGAAATTGGAGGTCTGTAAGAGGTGACTTGAGAATCATCAGCATTGAGAAGGAAATTAAATCCATGGGAGCTGATGAGATCACCAAATGAATTAGTAGAGAGGAAGGGAGAATAGGTCCAGGATAGAACTCTTGGACACAGAAAATGTGATCTGAAAGCAGATACAGCATAGGAGATGGAGAAGACAAAATAAGAGGTAGTAAGATGGAAATTTTTATTTCAAAATAAAATTGATATATGTTTGTATTTGAAGTAGGGTTGCTAATAGGTTGGAGAAAGAAAATATTATCAAGTGTATTTTCTTGTAATCATTTGTTTAGGAATCCTGTTTTGCATACCTTTTGCCACACATTTGTCACCAGTGGAATTTTTGCATATGAATCATATCTATCTGTAGAACTATACCTTTTGATTTTCTACTTGGCAGTCTTTGGTAAGCTTCTCACTCACCTTTTGGATGTATTTGCCTTGGCCAATGTGGAAATTGTCATTCAATTTCAGTGATGTTTGAATCTTTGTTACCTCGCTTAGAATTTTCTTAGCAAAGATACAGAAGTGTTTGCCATTTCCTTCTACAGCTCACTTACTGTTGAGGAAAATGAGGCAAGGGTTAAGTAACTCGAGCCAGAGTCAAGTACAGCTACTAAGTTAATGATACTGGATTTGAATTTGTGAAGATGTAGGTCTCTTTCTCTATCCCGTTATACCTGCTACCTAGTTGTTCCATTGTTAAGAATATAAACTTTTAAATATATATTCAGCTCTTGATGAGGGCCATATAGTCATCTTGCTGCTTTCAGTAAGTAATCCCTTATGATTTGGTCAAGAGCATCTTACACCTGTGTTTTTTTCTTGTTAAGTAGCGGAATATTTTGTTTGCTTTGGGTTGTTCTCTATTGGAATCTGAGCATCTGGATGGAAGACGCTCATAAATAGGTAGGCAATAGTTCAATGAAGTCAATGTCATTATTGGCTTCATTAGATTTCAAAACCAGAATTTCATACAGTGCCCACATGTCTTCATTACTTCTGGAAGTTCTGCAATTCTGACTATAGTCCCAAATATGTTTCACCTATATTTTGCAAGTCTCAAGAAAATATCATGTAATGTAAAAAGTTCCCATGTTACAGTATAGCTTTTGTTGAGTGGTAGTTTCATGAGCTTCAACAGTGCAACTGAAAGTACTGAGATCCTTATTTTATTGTCTTTTCCCAAGTGATGGAATGCATTGAAAAAGTATTTATTTCCAGTGTTTTCCTGCCAACAAAAATTTCAGGCCAAAATTGTCTGGTTTCTTTGACATATACTGAATATGTTTATATTATGTTTTGCAAGGCATCAATTGCTCATCAACCATTATATGCACATCAGGTATAAAGTGCCTTCTGACAAATTTCAGTAAAAGACTTCCACAATGAAGAGGCAAAACAAAATTTATCCTATCTTGATTTTACTTGCCTACATTTTTCATGTCAAAGCAAAAATACCTAATTACTCCTAGGAATTGACAATGTGGTGTAATTTTATTGAAATAAAGGATATGCCTTAGGAACTATTTCATATGCTTTTTATAGATTTCTTTTACTGATGATGTGACAGAAAGACCAACGAACTTAAAAAAAAAGTCTAATATAACAAACTTGTTAACACTCATTGGCCTTTATATATTCCTAAATATTTATAAATATTGACTCACTAATGAGGTAGGGCTTAATTGAAATAGAGTAACATTTAGCTATTATAAGTGACTTTACACTCTCATTGCCAAAAAGAACCATTTTTACTTTTCAGACATTGTGGCTCTTCATCTCTTTTGTCATAAACTTGGGTTTGAAAACCCTCTTGCTAATGACTTTTAGATTGTCTGCTGTATGAGAAACTTTACTGATGGACTCATCGTTGCTGGAATCAAATGAGCTCCGTTTCACACATTGCAGTCATAACATTTACATCATTAAGTTCAATGTCTGAAAATTTACCATTCAGTGACTCAGATGGGATATTTCTTTATTCTAAAATGTGTTCATTGAAGAATCTCTTGGACTTTGCTTGCATCAGTTGAGGAGCAAGCAAACCTATATTATTTTGATATCCTAACTATAAATTCTGAAAATATGAATAACTAGAGAAAAATACATGCAATGATAAAATTTTATTTTACTATGTTTTGTAACTGTTTGACAAATTCTATTGTTTCTTCCAATGGAAAAGAATAATAATTGGCAAAGAAACAACCCAATACAAATGAATGTAGGATATTTTTTTTTTTTTTAACAATAAAGTATAAAATGTTTAAATATTTGCTTTCTTTGATATATGGTCAAACTATGCCCTCATGTGCTCCATTTATTTATTCATGTGCTTGTTTTATTTTTTGAAAAACCTTTGCAATGCTAAGGACTGTTGATAACGAAATGCAGAACAAGTCATGAAATAGAAATACTTGTCTTTTTGAGTTTTGGGTGTCTTAAAAATGTATCAATTGATGCATCTGATTCTTTTAGTATTAATTGCTTCTCTTTAAATTTTAGGGTTATTCATTTTGTTCATAAATTTTTTTCATCTTGCAAAATTTTGAAATTATCCATTTTACCTTTCATGATTACTTTTGACCTTTGTATGTATAGTTAAGATTTTTTATCTTCTTATAATTATATAGTATATCTCCTTTGATTCCTTTCTATTTTTAAAAAATGTATAAACATAAGATATTACACATATCTGTGTATATATTTAAATGTGTATTTATATATCTGTACAAATATATGTATATATCTGTACAAATATATATGTGTGTGTTGTACACATTTGGAATTATTGTTGCATTATATATAAAGTCAATTTTCTTTTCAGTTTATTCACAATTTTTTTTTTGATAAAATAAAGAATATTTATTCCAATTGTTGATGCCCTTTGGTTTATTCAGATGAAGGTACCCAGTAAGGCACAGTGGAAAGATTAATATTATCAAGAGACTCTCTAGGCCTAATTTCTAATCCTGCAATTGTTGTCCATGTGATTTTGGACAAGGTACTGTCATTTTCTACTATGAATAGATCTTGGGATAGAACAGAACTTGATAAATCCTTAAGTGTTTAATTATTTCACCTCATTGCATTTAGGGTTAGGATCAGGGTTAGAAGGAGAAGTCATTTTTGTGCCTTGGTTGGGGAGTCGGAGAAAAATAAATAAGCAAATGTCAACTTTGATAGGAATAGTTATGACACCATTGGGGTGAAGTGAGTTACTTGCCTCTCTAGTCCCAGTCCAGCTCTTTTAGGGATCCTGATCTGCTAAGATTTTCTGTTGGAGGTGGATTGTTGGGCATGATTAGTAAAGAGGACTCCAAGAAACCAAAGAGCAGAATTTCTTTTTATTCATATTAAAATACAAAGTTTTTCTTTGCTTGTTTAGATGTAAAACCATTTTATATCATTCATTGTTGGCATTTCAGATTGGGATGAGGACAGTTATTAAAATAAAATCTTGAAGATTTAAAGATCATTTCCTAAATTTTGGGAGATGTAAAGTATATTCATTTGTTTCTTAATTGAATAGTTTTTTGAGTTCCTTTCCAACTTTGAATTTCTGTGATGTCTCACTTGCCATCCACAGTCATTTCTCATAAAGTCAGATTTTAGTAGCCTCGTTCTGACTCTTATTTCAGTTCAGCAGGCATTTACTTAATGCATGCCATGTGAAAGGCACTGTGCCATGGTTAGTAGTAACTCACATTTATACATATCTTTCTCTATTGATGAATTCCAATGTCACATAGTTGTTTGGAGGTGATTCTTGGTTCTTAAAAAGTTGTGTTAATGGACAAAAGTTCTTGTAGAACATACTACCAGAGAGGCTTTTTGAGTCTGTATCCAGGGATGGGCTCTGCTGTCAGAGAACCAGTCAAGGTAAGTTTAGAGAAACTTACCACCTAAAGGTTGATCACCAAATGATGCATTTTTTCTTTCCATCATAGAAACTCATGGAAATTGTCAGCTGAGGCAAAGAAGGAGACCTCACATGGACAAAATTATGGATCATTGAAGTACATTGAAGTATGTTAAATAGCTTCCCTCACAACAACCTGTGAGGTCATGCAAGTATTGTGATTCCCAATTTAAAGATGAGGAATCAGCTTATAAAGATAAAAATGAAATTAGCCCTGTCTTCAGAATCTTACAGCTTAGTAGTAGAATAAGATACTGTATATATAAGTAATTATAATGCAAGTTTCAGAGCCACCAGTTTTTTAGGATTAAGTTATATGACCTTCAATTACTTTTTAATCCTTTCTTCAGTGGTCTTTTATTGCCCTGTGGTCAATAAAAGATGTCATTTGATATTTCTATTTTGTGTATGGGTGTGTGTGTGTGTGTAAACTTTTTATGGCCCTAATATATGTCTGTTTGTCTCTATTTTTCTCTCTTACTCTTTTTGCTAAGGTGCCATACAGTACTGAGAAATATGTATGGCCCTTTGCATTTCTGTTCAGTAATTGTCAGAGATATAGTCTAACTTTTAAAAAATACTATTCATGCTAAATATTTAGGTGATAAATCATTTGAGGAATATGTTAAATATGTATATTAATTTGTTGTATATGGTGTTTTTAAACTTAATATAATTTTACTTTTTTAAATCAAATCTATTTTTACTATTTCCTCATCTGGGGTTGCGCTTTTTTTTTTTCCCCTTTTTTTATTAGTTCAGCTGAAGCATTTATAGATTTTGTTTTATACCCTTAGTTTAATTTTGTTTGAATATTTATGTTAAGTGTGTTACTCTATAAACAACATATTGCACAGGCATAACTTGGAGATATTGTGGATTTGAATTGCAAACCACCACAGTTAAAAAAAATATTACAATAAAAGAGTAAAATGAATTTTTTGGTTTTGGTTTCTGTTACATGTAAATGTTATACTTACACTACATTGTAGTCTGTTAAGTGTGCAATAATACTATGTCTAAAAAGTATACATCTTAAAAAAATTTTTTTTATTGCTAAAATATGCTTATAAACACCTGAATCTTTAGCAAATCATAATCTTTTTTGCTAGTCAATGGTCTTGCCTTGATGTTGATGTGTGCTGACTTATCCAGGCAGAAGAGTAGTAGCTGAAGTAGTTGGGGTGACTATAGCAATTTCTTAAAATAAGACCACTATGAAGTTTGCTGCATGGATTGATACTTTCTTGAAAGATTTCTCTGTAGTGTGTGATGCTGTTTGATAGCATTTTACCCACATTAGAACATCTTTCAAAATTGGAAGTATTTTTTCAAACCCTATTGCTGCTTTATCCACAAAGTTTATATAATATTCTTTCAATATTGTTGAGTCTCAGGGAATGGGGAGGACCAAGAAGAAGAGAAAGAGATAGAGAAATATCCAAATGGTGGAAATATCCAAATGTTCTATTTCAGAACATATGACATTTTTTGATTAAATTTACCATCTTATATGGGTACAAGTCTTAATACCCCAAAACAATTTAATATCAAGGGTCATTTATCACAGATCTCTATAATAGGTATAATAATAATGAAAAAGTTTGAAATATTGTTGGAATTACCAAAACGTGGCACAAAAACATGATGTGAACACATGCTGTTGGAAAAATCATCCTGATAGACTTACTTGATTCAGGATTACCAGAAACTTTCAGTTTATAAAAATGCAATATCTGCAAGTGTAATGAAGTAAAGCATAATAAAACGATATATGCTATACTCTGCTTTCTGATCCATTTAACCTCTTTCATTTTGTGAGAAAATTCATTCCATTCATTTTAATAGTTAATAGTATTTTATCCTACATCCCATACTTTCTCAAAGTGTGGTTTTTTTTTGTTTTGTTTTGTTTTGTTTTGTTTTTTTTGGCCTCTGTTAAGAGAAGAGTGTACTTAGAAACTAAACTGTGCTTGATGCAATCTGCTTCTACTCTACTTCTCTTTTCTCTTACTCAGATTATAACCATAGTTTCTAATTCCCCTTTTCTTTACTTTTTCACTCCCCCATCTTGCTCATTACCATTATTTTCTGCACTCCACCCTGTCTTATTACTCCCTTTCCACTCACCTTATTTCCTTCTACTTTGTTTAGTGGAATCTATTTTTACATCAATCTGCATGTATTTGTTTTCTATCTTGTTTGACTATTTCATATTAAAGTGAGGTTTAAGTGATACCCATTCTCCCTAACTTTTTTCTATAGACTTCTTAGGTACTCTGATTAGAGTACTCTGAGATAAGTTCTTCCTTCACTTTTTCCTTTTCTTCATTTTACTCTTCCTGATTATTCCCCTCTTTAAACCCCCAGAAGAAAAACAATTCACTTTCAGATTCAGTTTTTCTTAGCTCACTCTTAACTTTTGAAGACATTAAAATACTGAAAGGATAGTTGGTTTTTTATTCTCCTATTAGAATATTGGCTCTTCATCATCATACAGTCACTTCAAATAATTTTGCCTTTATAGATTTCTCTTGACTCTTGTTTAAAACAAACAAACAAAAAGGGCCAACATTTCAGGAATGCTTGAAAATTGTCTGTTCAATTAAAGGTCATCTCTTCCTCCCTCCTTCCCACCCCCTTCACCACCACCTCTTCTTCTCCCCCCCCCCCCCCCCCCCCCCCCCCCCCCCCTCCCCCCCCCCCCCCCCCCGGGTCATTCTTGGTTGTAAGTTTATATCTTTTGCTATTTGAACTATAGCATTTCAGTAGCTACACTCATTTATAATAGAAGCTATGATTCAGTACTTGCACTCTTTCCATCTATTACTTGCACTCGTTCCAGCTATTTATTGTATTTTTTTTCCCTCATTGATATGAAAGGTTTGGCTATAGCATTCCTAGAAGTTTTCTTTTTAGATGATACTCATTAGATTCTCTTCTTCATTTTGCCCTTTTTTTTTTTAGAAATCTGGGCAATTTTCATTCATGATTTGTAACATGGTCAGATTTGTGCTTTAGGAAAATTACCTTGGCAGGTCTGTGGAGGATAGTTTGGAGTGGGAAGAGACTAGAGAAAATGTGATTTCTAACAGCACTTGTAACAGTATTTTATTCCACAGAAGTTTTTCAAAAATGTTGGTGTTCATTGGAATTTTCTAACATAACTTCATCCTGGCATATAATTCCAGATGATGTTAATTTTTTGCATATAGCTCCTAATTTATCTTTGCTCCTTTTCTTGGAAGTGAGCAGAAGTTTTAAGCAAGATTTTTTATATTGTCATGACATAAGTATGAGCAATTAATATCTATTTAAATCTTCTGAGAAACCACCTAGCAGTCAGGTCAGAGAAAGAACTATTAATTTTCTTGCTTTTTGATGTATCATTGAATTTTTTACACCTATGCACATTGATGAATAGCTCAACTTTATCTTTGCCATCCATCAATAAGTTTATTCCTTCCCTCAGCTTATACATATTGGATGAGTAATACGAACATTTCAGGATACAATGAATAAAAAAGGTTGCATGGGAAACTGAATTGTTATTTATAATTTTAAAAGTATATTCATCACAATACTAAATTGACTTGTGTTTGCTCTTTATGAACTTTGTATTGTTTTTATTAATTATTGTAAAACACGATGTTGGTAAAAATCAACAAATATCACATTTTCATATGAAGAATAGGGAAAAAATGGAATTATGTACAAAACTATGAATCTTTTTACAAATAACTGAATTTTTTAGTGGGTATAACAAATTTAACATATTAGTTCTAAAACTCCTTGTTTGTTTCTTCCCTGGCTCTTCACATCTTTCATCTCTGTATTTTAAACCTTTTTTCAAATTTCAAAAAAAATGTTTTAAAAATGGTCTCCTTTCCCTTCCTCTTTCCTTCCTTTGCTTCCCACTTTCTTCTTTATAATCAACAGTTGCATTTAAATAAAATAAATTAATACATTTGCTCTCTGAAAATGTCTCATTCTACAATTCTAGCCCAATCACCTCAATCAAAAGATGAGAAGTATGATTTTGTTGTCTTTGGTTATCATGTTGATCAGAGTACTTGAATGGTTCAAAATTGTTTTTTCTAACAACTGTGTAGTCATTGTATAAATTGTTATAGTTCTACTAATTTCTTTTTCTATAACTTCATATAAATCTTTACTTGATTCTCTGAATCCATTGCCTTTTCTCATTTTTTGTTGCAAAATCCCATTACATTCAAATATGATATGTTCAGCCATTACTAGTTCTTTGTTACAACAATAAAGTACTGCAATAAATATTTTTGTACATCTGAGTTACAGTAACATTATTACAGCCAGATCTTTTTAGTTCGAAGATACATCCTCCTCAAACCCTAGTTCCTGATGTCCTTCAGTCACATTTACAAAATTTCTTGGCCTTTATTTAACTCTCTATATTTCCTTTTTCAAAAATGTAAATTTCTTCCGGGCACATTTCCAACAATTAGCATTTTCCGATTTTGTTGTCTTTTTCAATATGATAAATGTGAAGTGAAGCCTTAGAAGATTTTGAGAATTAGTTGTTTGCATTTTGGCATTTATAGAGAATGACTCTTGTTCTTTTAAATTTTTGAATCAGTTCTTTAGAAATTTTAGGTACCATATATTTATCAGAAGAATTTACTTCAAAGATTTATTTTTCTTCTTGAATAATTGTTTGTTTTTTAGTTCAAACTGAATGGATTTTTCTAACGTAAAAACTTAAATTTTATGTATTCAAATTTATCTATTTTTTCCCTTTGGTCATCTTTATCTTTTCTTTTTAGTCGAGAACTATTTGCTATTTATCTCGTAGAAGGCATCTCCTCCTTTGTTCCTCTAATTTATAATACTACCTTTTATATGAAAGGCGTATATCTATTTGAAATTTGTCATTGTACAGTGTTATGACAGCTTTCCAGTTTTCCCAGCAGTTTTTAAATAATAAATCCTTAACACAGTAATTAAGGTCCTTAGGTTTATTGAATACTCCATTACTTTGTTTCTGTATATCTTTTATCACTCTGTTCCACTGATAAACTTTTCTCCTTCTCAATCAGTACCGAGTAGTTTGATAATGACTACTTAGTAATATGGTTTGATTTTTCTGGTACTGCTAGACCTTTTTTTTTTTTCGCGCCCCCCCCCCCTTTTTTTTTTTTTCTTCCTGATTTCTCTTGAGATTCTTGAAATTTTTCAACTGCCAAATGTTAGTTTTTTTCTATTTCCATAAAGTAGCCATTTGGTGGTTTGGCATGACACTGAATATATGTTAATTTGGGTGTATTCTTATTTTTTTATGTTGTCATGACATAAGTATGAGCAATTAATATCAATTTAAGTCTGTATTTTTAAAAGCATCTTGTAGTTTTCCTTTAGATCTTGCATTCTGTATTTGGTAAATGGACTTCCACATATTTTATACATTTTTGTAGTTATTTTCATTTAATTGCTGCTTCTAGTTCTTCCTCTTGGGTTTTATTGGTAATGTACACAAAAGCTGATGATTTATATGAGTCTGTTTTAGATCCTCCTTTACTAAAGTTCTTAATTGTTTTTAATTCAAGTATACAACCCATGATTTTGAGTGTTTCTATAAAATTATAGTGATCAGTTTTATTTATTCATATTTGTTGAACAGGTAGTGGCATTGGGCATCTGATGTGATTATATCTATGTAAGATACTCGTGTTATAGAAACATCTTTGAATAATGAAGAGCTGCCATTTGTCAGAACTTTTTAGTTAGAAAATTCCTAGGGGCACTGATACAATAAGTGAGTCACCTACAATCACACAGTTAAAATGTGCCAGAGGCAGGACTTGAATACTTTTTTCCCCCCGGCTACAAAAAAGGCTCTCTATTGTCTGTGACCTCTTAATGTACCGAAAAGAGTATTTTGCAATAATTGCTAAACTTCTTTTCTAATATATATATATTTTTTATCAACAGAGATGCTACGAACATAAACAATACAGAAATGGATTGAAGTTTTGTAAACAAATCCTCTCAAATCCCAAATTTGCAGAGCATGGAGGTGAGTTTAAATATCTTTTTTTAAAATTCTGGAAAATAGCTGTTTTATTTTAAAACTTATTTAATGTAATATACTTTTAGATAATAAGTATTTATTACTGTTCAGGAACATACTTCACTTAGCAGAATTTAAACTTAGTATTGGCAGAATTAGGGAATGAATTTGTTTTATCCATCCAGTAATATAGATTTATGAAAATCTGACTCGGGAATATTGCCTTATTTAGTAATTCTCTGCCTTCTTTGCTGCCATTGTGTGACTTCGTCAGTCTACCTTCCCATTGGCTAGGGACAGTCAGAGGAAACAGTCACCATCCTGCAATTTAAGGTGGGCCTTGGTTATAATTTATTAATAGTGTTGTTGTGAAAATTATAGTTTGGACCAGTATTATTTTCTGCCAAAGATTGGATAGCCAGAATTTTTTTTTGATAGCTAATTTATTTGGTAAAATAATCTTGTTGCTTTTTTATACTACTTTTGTTTTTAATTTTATCTGATGGATTGTTCTTGGTATTAATCCTCAAATTCTTCACCTTTGCAAAGAATGATCTCTTCAATTATTACCCCCTTCTTTACTTTTATTTTTACCATGTGAAACCATCAGAACATACAAATTATTTTATATCTTTTAGATTTTGTTTCATAAAATGCTTCTTTTTATTTTGGGACTTACTTGGTTTAATGTACTTTGGTGAGGAGTAATGCTCTTAGTAAAATATTCTGGGTTTGGTTTGAAATTTTGCTTATATAATTTTTTTTCCCCGTGTTGGTTGCATTTAAAAAGCAGGCTTTAATGGAAGACATTTAATAATTTCTCATCAAAAGAGAAATTAATTTGATATGTGTGGAGTTAGTGTTACTGTTATTAATACTTTTTGCTTTTATATTGTTATGATCTGTCCCTTTCCCAGATCCAGAGAACCATTCCTTATAAGAAAGATGGTTTAAGAAAAAAAAAAAGAGGGGAAAATAATTGTTTGGTAAAACCATTTGCTTTTTCAGTTGTAGTGGATAGCATATGTAGTATCTATTACCCATATTTCCCTGACTCTACAACAAGTTGAGGGAAATATATTTTCTTAGCTCTTCTCTGAGACCAGGATTGGGCATATTAGAAAGCATTGTTTCCCTTTTTTGTGCTTTTCTGTTTATATTACTGTTGCCATTGTTTTTCTGCTTTGCTTCCTTACTTAGACAGCTGTGATAAAGCTGTGAGTTTTAGAGGCCAGGGAAAAGTAGCTGAGTGGAATTATCAGGTTATTATTTTATTATTATTTTTTTTAAAGATATTATGGCTCACAAGTCTTAAAAAACAGTCAATAACCAAGCTTGAAAATCTCCATCAGGCTCTTTATCTGTGTTCTAAGTAAGTGTAGGCTGATCTCCTCTCTGCAGGAAAAGGTGAAAATACCTCATAATTACTTCTCTACATTCTAGGATATTGGGGACAGAGACATTTTCCTAATAGTAATATAATCTAAGTTTAATTGCAAAAAAAAAGAAGGATCTGAGATGGGAGTAAGACTTGACCTTTGTTAAGAGCATATAGAGTAAAAGTATTATTGTTAGGTGAAGGGAATATACAATAATGGCCTGAGGAGGAAGACAAGTGGATGATAGTAGAAGAGATCAAAATTATGTGGGAATATGACATGTTCATCCTACTGATGATGTGTCATAATATCATAAATATCATCCTGTTTGTTGTTGAAGCTATCCTAAGAATGATTTCTTAAGTCTGTAAAGAATGACCTTATCTTAAGGCTATTAAATACTACAGTATTTTATTCACTTGTGCAATTAGGCCACAGAATATTAAACATTAAAGAATTGGAGCCACAAAAAAAGTGGGTGATTCCTTGCTTATTGAGGAAACTATTTGGTGATCTGACAAGTACAATTGAGAAGTTCATTGTATTCCCTAGTCATATATCCCACAAAAGAGAGCCTCCCAATATGTGTAAAATAATGATTCATGAGGAATCATGCCAGAAAAAACCTAAAGCGGTATCAAAAGTTATGAGGTCTTGATCTTTAATTTCATTCTAAAACTTTTGATTTTGGGGGGTGTGTTATTTATATTGTTTTTAATGTGTTTTGGGTTTTTTTGATTCTGCTCATTTTTCCCAGAATTAGTTCACATAAATCATATGCCACATTTCCTCCCCCACCCCCCTTTCCTTTCTTTTTGGTGGGGAGAGGCTGCTCTATTATAAATTACAGAGGCAAATGTTGTATTTTCCTTACTGTTACCTACTGAAGGCAAAGGATCCTGAAGAGAAAGATTGATCTTAGAAGAGATTTGGTTAAAAAGGTAGTGTCTGAAATTGGGATTAGACTATGGCTTAATATAGGGGATATTAAATTCCTGACCAAAGATAGAGTACATCTAACAAAGGTTGGGAAAGATGCTGTTGCTTAATATCTTTAAAATTTAATGAGGTCTTTAAATGAAAATGTTAGGGAGGAAATTGTTTAGGTGATAGTAGATTAGTAGTTGAGAGATTCAGTTTATAGGAGACAGAACCCAAGAAAGGAGCCACCCTAAAAATCTGAAGGTATATGCCCCAAATTTAGGCACTGAAAAAAGAGGAGACTTTTACCTAGCTGAGACTTTAAAATGAAAACATGGTTGTTTGACTAGATAAGTAGACTTTATGAGGAAGAAAATGAATAGGTAAAAGTGGGGAGGAGGAATTTTATGTGTATATTTCTTTTTCTGAACTTTTAGACATGAAATAAAATAAGCATTTCTATATGCTTAGTAAAAGAGAAAAAATGTATACATGAAATTGCAAATCTTAATAATTAAGTTTTATGATAAACATAAAATTTGTAAAACTGCCTAGCTTGTCTATGATTTTCTTCCCTTAAAAAAAAAGAAAAACAAACCTTTTTAATTAACATTTTTGGTTCTGACATTATTATAATATTCCATTTATTCCTCCTTTTGCACCTTCCAGGAAGCTGGTCCCATATGACAAGTAGGATTTTTTGGAGAGGGAAAAGAAAAGAACACAATTGAGTAATACTTGAAAAAGTCTGAAAATGTGCAATATATAACAAATGTAGATCTCTCTGAAAGGTTGGGTTGGGGGTATTTATTTTCTCATATCCCTTCATTTGAGTCCCACTTTATTTATAATTTCATTAAATTTACATTTGATTTTATGATTTGTTCTTTAGATTGCTGTAGTTTACTATGTATATTGTTTTCTTGAATCTGCTTATTTCACTCTGCATCAGTTCCTATTAGTCATATACAACAATTCCCCTCTTCCCCTTTTTTGTGTGTGGGGGGGTTGCCCTATTCCCTTTTCTTCTCACCTTGTATTTTAAAAGGAGGGGGACAAGGAAGGAAATTGGGCAAAGAGGAAAACATCCTTTTTTTTTTTTTTAAACATGTGTGGTCAAGCAAAACAAATTCCCTCATTGGTAGTGTCTGAAAAATGTATGTCTTATTTTGTACCTTGGATCCATTATTCTCTTTCAAAATTTGGTATCATGTTTCCTCATTAGTCTTTTGGAGTCATAGTATATCACTGCATTGATCAAACTTGTGTCTGTCAAAGTTGTTTCTTTACAAGACTGTTTTGATATAAAATGCTCCCCTCTTTCTGCTCAGTTTACTTATCATTTTATACAGTTCTTCCCAGGTTTCTCTGAAGTAGTCTCTTTCATTAATTCTAATATTCTATCACATTTATTTTCTCATTTGTTCGACCGTCCTTCAATTAATGGGCATTTCATTAGTTTCCAGTTCTTGGTTATAACAAAAGAATAGGTATAAATGTTTTTATACATATACATCTTTTTCTACTTTGTTCTTTTTTGGGCACAAGAATAGTAATGGTATTGCTGACTCAAAAGATGTGTACATTTTATATGCATATCTTAGTTTCATTTTTGGTCATTGTTCCAAATTGCTTTCTAGAACATCTAGACCAATTCATAGTTGCACCAACTGTGTATCAATGTGCTTGTACTCCCACAGTCTTGCCAGCAATTATCTTTTTTTTTTCCCTTTCCCCCCATTGCCATTAACAATGAAATATAATTTAAATGTACAAGGTCTTTAGATATTAACTAATTATGGTTCGAAGCCACATGACATTTGAAAATAAAACTTTTGCTACTAAAAACAATGTATGTCACCTATCAAAACTCTTAATATCTGCACACATAAAAATTTTTTTTAAGATGAAGATAAAAATTTACTCTGAGTTTCAAACAAAAACCTTTGTAGATGAGATGTTTGTGAGGTTCTCCCTGCCCCTAGTTTTTGAAAGCCATTAAAAGAAAGAATTTAAAACAAAACATTGTAATTGTTGTATAACAAGATTTTAAATCATGATTTTCTAAATTAATAAAGCAAAAATCACATTGTTCTCAGTAAAAACATTTTAATGAGAAAAAATTTTAGAGTGAGCAAAAAGGGCTTGTGTTAATAAATAAAATAAAGTTAAAATTTCTTTATTTCATTATCATTTTAAAATTTGTTTTTAACACACATCACTAATGTAATGCATAGATTCATATATGAATGTATCGGTGGACTTAACTATTAAATAGAATCTGCAAAAATGAAATTCTAAAGTTTGTACTTGGGCTTAGAAAATTAATTTCACATTATGAAGTGGGAATAGGAGAGATCTGAAAATAATTTAGGATTTTGAGTAGACTACAATCTCATTGAGTCAGAAAAGTGGTCTAGCAGCCAAAAACTAATGGCAGCCTCAGACCTACATTAAGGGAAGCATAGCTTCTAAGAATAAGAATATGAACATATATTCTTTGCCCATATCCAGATTCCTATGGAGTATTGTTTTCTGTTTCGGGCACCACGATTAAGAAGGGTATTGGTAAATTGAAAAGCATCAGAGGAGGCAATCCTGGATCTTAAAAGGTCCATTATAAATGGTCCTTTGGCAAAACTAGGGAGTCCTGATAAGTGTGTTTAAATATTTGAATGTCTTGTGGAAGAGATAGTAGATTTGTTCTTTTTGTCTCCAGAAGATGAAATGAATAGGTTTGGTATGCTAATGATTGGAACTATCTAAAAGGAAATGGATCGGGCCACTTCTAGATGGAGTGGGTTCTCTATCTATCAGAGACCAAATGACTTCTTGTATCTCTAGTACCTAAAGAGTACTTAAACTCAACACTTTCAATAAGTACTTGTTGTATTGAGTTGAATTAAAGATTTAGCTATGAGTTGGTATACCTACACATTTAAAGACAATTTTATATATAAATCTATACATTTAATAAAAGTTCTCAAACTTTTTGGTATTAGAACCTCTTTACTCTCTTAAATTATTGACCATCTCCCTTTCAAATCCCAGAACTTATATGTGGGTTGTATCTAATAATATTTACTTCATTAGAAATTAAAATGTCTGTTTTAATCTTGTGGACCCCAGGGATCTCTGTACCATACTTTATTAGGATATCAGCACAACACTGGCTTTGGAGCAAAATTATGTGTTAAAGATAGGATGATCCTATATACATTTCAGAAGTTAAAGACTGACATGCCATGGGGCTTCATTTTATAAAGATGTTTAATGTATACAATGGTTTTGCAATATGAACCCCAATCATAATAATTCTGTGAGATTACATGATCTTTTCTCAGTAGATAATATTACCACATATGATAATTAATACTTGTCAACTGTGTAGACTAGAAATGTAGGACTTGGTACAAGTACTCCAAAGTAGGTTAAAATGTAATTGGAACATGTATGACCAAAAAAAAAAAAAAATTCAATACAATATAGATGATATTAATTTATAGTTTACTAAGTTACTGGTTTCCAGGCCATTGATGTAGAACCTGTTAAACCCCTCCCGTCCCCTCAGCAGGAGACATGTATTATGTAAAGATAATAACTGGCTATAGTTTACCACCCTGAGATACAGTTTTCTCATCTGTAAAATTAGGGGATTAGAGTAAATGGACCAGAGGGCCACCTTTGATATCATTGATTCTATTAGCATGTGCCAATCTCATTCTATTCCTACATAACTAAAGTCACATTGATTATTTTCTTTTGTATTTTGATTTCAGTTCTGCATGTACTTGATATTTTCCCCATGTTTCCTGAACTCCTTCTTAAATTTTAGCATTTGTCATTTATACTTTATACACAGGATGTCCCAGAAGTCTTAAGCCTTAAAGTTTAAAACTGTGCTAAGACTAAGAGACTACTCGAGTCTCTCATGTTCAAGTAGATCTGCATCCAGGGATGCAGATCACAGCCCCTTCATGCCTAACTACCTTGTACTCTTCTTATGCACGTCTTTCTGTAAGTTCTTTATAGGAGGTAAAAGCATTCCTAGCTTTCTTCAGTCATCAAGGTACCAGTGGATCACTCTGGATATCCTCTTTTCATTGCTTGCTCTTAACAGCCTGTCTTCTCTTCCTATAGTAAATTTCCTTGATGGTATATTTCAGTCCTATTCTTATTTTAAGTTCTTTTGTTGGTTGTATGTTGCTGTTAGCATTAATTTCTAATTCTCTGAAGAATGTTGTATTGCATGTCTGGATGCCACATAGCAGCAGTGGTATGTCAGTATTTAAGATGGGTATTTATTTCCATGGGAAATTTGAAGTTATTAAGGAAGATATGTAATTTTTCTAAGTGAAGCCATTACACTCTTCTCCTATTCAGTTCCAGACCCAACTCACAATCCATGAATATTGTCTATCTCCCTTATACATATTAATGGATAAACTATAGATTTCCAGTCAATACCCATCTGGAGGATCTCATTATCCACACAAAAAAACTATTTAGTTTGAACTCTGTAATAGATAATCTTCTCTCCCACCATGGCAATCATACAACTTTTTATTACTAATTTTTTCCCCCTCTCCTGTTGTTTATGACCAGGAGATTTTTAACTAGAGTTATTTCTGCCATGTATTTCAAAGAATCTTGAATGACTGGGGTGAGAGTTTTTAAAATCATTCTTTTCCTTTACCAAATCAAATGTTCTTGGGTTTTTTTTTTCCCCCCCAAATCAAATTATAAGCTCAGTGGGATCTACATTTTTCAGCCACTTGTAAAGTGATAATGATATGATTATGGATCTGTTGTTGAATATCACTTGTATAAAAGCTTACTTGTTCCCTACTAATAGCTTCATTGGGGGACCCTTGATTTGATTTATGTGTAGCTGACACAATAAAGAGCTTCTGTAGATGGGAGAGTAGATATGCGGTTTGGTAATTGTTAATTGTTTTCTTGGTCACTTTCTTTTCTTTTCCTTCTTTTTCTTTTGGTGTGTGTGTGTGTGTGTGTGTGTGTGTGTGTGTTAGTTGTATTAGTTGTAAACATGGTTTGAGTCCTGTTCCTTCCCCCTGCAACTTTAGAATCTTCCCCTCCTTTGATTCATTGCATATCAGTTCCTAAATGCTTTCACAGTTGTCTTTTGGCTATGTTGACGTCATTTTTTTTTCTTTTTTTTTCATCTTCATTAAATCTTCTTTAGAAACTCTGGCCATGAAGGGACTAACATTGAACTGCTTGGGAAAAAAAGAAGAGGCATATGAACTGGTTCGTAGAGGCTTAAGAAACGATTTGAAAAGCCATGTGTGTATCCTTTTTGAGATGGATTTTAATGAGGAAATCCCACATTTTCAGTCATGTAGTAATATTAGCTCCTCTATTTTCATTTCTACTCTAAAAATTTATAGGTTTTGGCATCCCATTATAGTAAATATGGAAGTTCTTCCCACACTAAATCAACGATGCCATTGTGTGTTGATTATTAAATTATTATGTTTATTATTATCAGCAGGTATGATCAGCTACATAGAGAAAAATTCAAAAATCATATAAAGGAGTGAGGAAAGAAGAGAAAATATCATTAAACTACCTTTGTGTTTTATGCCATGGGATATACAAAAAGCATAAAGGATAATCCTTTTCTAATAAGTATTAAGTAGATTTTACCTTGTTATTGATGTAGCTAATTGATTTATCATAGCTATATTAAGATCATTCTTGTCCATTGTAAACACAATTTGACTAATAGATTTATATAGCATAGTGTAATGGAAAGAACATTTATTTTAAGTAAAAAGATAATATCTAGATTTCAATCCTTTCTTCAGATATATTTACCTGTGTGACTATGAGAAAGTAATTTAAAATTTTACTTGATCTTAGTTTCCTCATTTGTAGGGAAAATTAATATTGACTATAGATTATTTACTTTGCAGACTAGTTGTGAGGAGTATGTAATGCAAATTTTAAAACATATAAATGTTAGCTATATTATTTGAGAGCTCATATACATAATTTACTCTAGTTTATATGGCTTCTTACAAAGTATAGTTTTAAGAATGTCCTCTTTTCACTTTTAAGTTCTGTAGTGGCCTTAACTAATTCCTTTAGGTTGGCATGTTTATGGTCTTCTGCAAAGGTCAGACAAGAAGTATGATGAAGCTATCAAGTGTTACAGAAATGCACTAAAGTGGGATAAAGACAATCTTCAGATCTTAAGGGACCTCTCTTTATTACAGATTCAGATGAGGGACCTTGAGGGTTATAGGGTAAGTATACAGAAAAGTAAGTGTAGAGAGTATTTTAAGGACATAATACTGTACCCATTGCACCCATTGTAATACATTGTTATTTATTTTCTGTAAAAGAGAACTTTGAATTCTTTTTATTTTGATCTCTTGATCATCTTGATCATCTTTATCCAACTGTAATTTTTTTTGATGTTAAAGGCAACTGTGGGTTACTTCAGAAGGTTGCATCTGATCAGTTACATAAATTTGACTGTGTGTATTGTCTCAAAATATCAAATTGACAGTACTGTCATCAATTTGTTGACGGTATATAGATATTGCATTTATTTCCTACACTTTTTATAGTTTTAGGGTTCTTTTCATTAACAAGTTAATCTCAGTGATTCAAATTCTAAGAGCTAAAATTTTCATATTTCTTTTGAAGAAATTGCTATTCTCAAATATTTTTGGTAGTTCTGGTTTTTACGTTGAAACCTGTAATTTACACTGAAACCCTTCTGATTTACCTTAGATTTAGTTCTTCATTGTTCAAATAAAATATCCATTTGCCACAAACCTCCAGAAGGTTTTTTGGAAACTTCAGTTTCTTGCATATATTTCTATTGGCACTATCTTTGACCATTTTACTTTTTATTGAGAAGGGTTACTCTAGGAATCAAGATTGGATATTCTGTTTTATGTGAAACTATATTTTTGTATTTGGAATTTTTTTTATTTTAGTGTGAGTACATTTAAATTTTTTTTTTTAATGAAAACAAACCTATGCAATTTGATTGTTTTATATAATTCTTAAATGTTGCTTTTTCTGTAGCTCTTAATATATCCACCAAATCATGGTTTGTCTTTTGCTCCTTACTGCTTGTCTTTTGTTTATAAAACCCCAGTTTATTTGCTGCAAAACTTAGCTTAATGTATTATATGATATAGTATTCTTAAGTATCAGAATAACAACTGGAAATATATTGATAAAACTTTTTCAGGAAACGAGGTATCAGTTACTTCAACTTCGACCTGCACAAAGAGCCTCATGGATTGGCTATGCTATTGCATACCATTTATTAGAAGATTATGAAATGGCAGCAAAAATTTTAGAAGAATTTAGGAAAACACAGCAGGTAATATATTAGGAATAAAATTTTATAAGCCTGATGTTGAAATTTTGTTATTGTGTCTAAAATTTTAACACCTTAAGTACTGCATGGATTTTATCACTTTTATGAATTCAATTCATAAAGTAGTTCTGTCTGGGTGCCTCATTGTGTCATGAAGGTGACCCTGAGCTGTTGAAGGCCATGTTAGCAAAGTATAAATTCCCCCACTGTATAACAAGTTTAAAAAGCTTTGCTATATACCCTGTATTGGTATCTGGTGTTCGAATACCACTCTAGATAAATTTGGAGAACATCAAAATGCTGATTTGGCTGAGAGGTGAATAGCTTTTGGTCACAAGTCTTAGAAACGAGAGTATAGGAATTTTTTGAGGACTTGTCATCCATTTTGGTAGGGGGTGTTCTTACCAATGAAATCATAAATTCTTGAAGCATAAAAAAAAATCTCTTAATCTAAAGTGTTATCCTTTTATTTTTCTGTGTATTTTGTGGATGTAGAAACTTTTTGATTAAAAAAAACAATTATGATAAAATGTTAATATTGTTCCATTTGCTGCAGACATCTCCTGATAAAGTGGATTATGAATATAGTGAGCTTCTTTTGTATCAAAATCAAGTCTTGCGGGAAGCAGGGCTCTATAGAGAAGCCTTGGAACACCTTGGCACTTATGAAAAGCAGATATGTGATAAGCTTGCTGTCGAAGAAACCAAAGGTAATCTCTTCAAAATGTCATTTCCTTTAATATTTAGTTATAGTGAGAAGGGGGTTAAAAACAGTTAATTGATGGCTGATGACAATTAAATATAATTTATTTAGTTGAATTCTATCTAACAGTGAAAGAGCAGTTAATTTCTATGACAAAAACATTGTCCTAAACCAGGGAGAGTCAAAATAGAATATACAGAGAAAAAAAATATTCCTAATGTATTTTGATGCATATATCAATAGACAAACATTTTGCAAAGGTCTCACTGTGATTTATTAACTAGGGAAAAGGACTTAGTTTAAAAAATATTATCAATTTTAATGAGTTCTTTATTACATATCTTAGAAATGAGACTTATCAGAGAAACTTGGTGCCAAGATTTTCCTCTAAATTAATGGTTCCTCCTCTTATATTACTTGGATTGGACTTTATGCTATTATTTTTTCAGTTTTATATAATCAGAACACTTGTCTATTGCATCCTCTGTGATCTTAACTCATATTTGTCAATGAACTTTTCTCATCCTTAGATATGAAAGATAATTTCTTCTTTGGTCATCTGATTTGTTTAGGATATGATCTTGTTGCTTTTATAGTTGATATTAATCAAGGGAGCCTAAGTAGACGATCAAGGAACTCTCCAGGAAGGCCAGGGAAAGAACACACAGTTTCCCTGTCTGAGTCAGTACATCCCCTACAAAGATTGGCTGAGACCATCTCAGACTTGTGGGAAATAGTATTGGGTGGGAAATGGGCCATTTGACTCTTACCTCAGGAACTTTCAGTGAGTTATGTAATTTCTCTGAGTACCACTTAGCTAGACTGTAAAATTAAGGCTAATATCATCCCAGTCTACCCCACAGGTATGTTAGGGTTATATGAAGTAATGTTTGTAAAGTAGTACTAAAATGAAAATATAGAAATAGTGAGCTATCAAAATAATCATTGGTAATTATTAATTATTCACTAACTAAATTCCTGAAATGACCATTATCAATCTAAGGTGTTAATTATTGCTGAAGTACTTAAAGTAAAATGTTGTTTTATTTTTATTTTATAAATATTTGATTCTTTACAAGCCACAATGAAGAAAATTACAAGGGATCTAAATCTCCATTCTTCCTTACTCTAAGGTTTATTAGAGTTTTTCAGTCCACTGCGTTCTTAAAAGTACTATGAGTTTGGTTTATTAGCTAGAATCAGAAAATCACACCTCAGGTATTACAAAGTGAGGAGGTAGGGTATTTGGGAAAATGTGCCAGTAGAGTTTAATTAAAGGGCTAGTGGTTAAAGGTGGATGAAGGCAAGTCATTTTGATTCTCTTAATCTCATAAAAACAGTGTTGTATTTTATAAGTATTAAGTATTTTATAAGTACTCTCTTGCTCAATACAAGGATCCTGTGATAATACCTGTTCTCCCCTACATCATGCTTTTAAGCATGATGAGTTTCCAAAGATTCTTTCTTGGTTTAAAAATTCCTCTCCCCGACCCCTTCCCCCATGTAGAAGATTTTAGGTATCAGGTATAATGAGAAAGCCTTATTAATTACCTACTTCAATGTTTTTCAACTTGTTGGCCAAAGATCCTTGGACCTTAGGCAAGAAATATGTGAACCCATTTGTAGAATAGGCATGATTATTTTTGACCTTTAACGCCAACAGAATGTGCAGAGTGGTTCAGTATAACAACATGAGAATAAATGTAAGGTCTTACACGAGGGTTAATAAAATTAGCTTCTTAGAAAGCTGTTCATATGAAAAAAAAGATCTTGGGGTTTTAGTGTCCTCCAACTTCATTATAAATCAGCAGCATGATGTGGCAACTGTTGTATTACTAAATCTAATGTAATATATGACTACAATCGGACATCTAATGTCCAAGATCAGGGAGATTAGAGTCCCCTTGTGCTCCAAAATTCATACACCTCTGGAGTATTATATTCAGTTGTAGCAGCCATCATTTAAAAAAAATGAAAGAGATACATGCTCATTCTCATATACATATTTACAACTTTGGTAAAATTGTTACTAAGTTTTTTTTTAAATCAAAGAAACTATTGCAACAATTAATACTACTTGGCAACTTTGTTAATGTCTATGGAGAAGCCTTTAATAATAGTCATGGGGACTTAACCTTTCATGCCCCTGTAGATGTGCTTTTCACGATACAGAAGAAACAAATGAAGGAGGGGTGTGGGAAAGATGAGAAGTGGAGGAGATAGTCTGCAGTCCTTAAGTGCATGGAAAATTAATATTTTCTGGTAATTAACTTAACATTTTTGTAAAATATAAATGCATGTAGCATGTGATTTTTTTTTAAAAAAGGAAGTGATATTATAAAAGATAATTTTCAGAAGAGATATTTCCTAGTACATATATTCTGAATTGATGTAACCACAGTAAATCTGAAGCAGAGAAAAATAGCCTGTCTCTGTCTCTGCTTCTCTCTATGTCTACTGTCTGTCTTTCTCTCTTACACACACACACACACCCCTTTAAAATTTTTCCTTTTTATTTATTTTTTTCCTGAGGCAATTGGGGTTAAGTGACTTGCCCAGGGTCACACAGCTAGAAAGTGTTTACATGTCTGAGGTCCAATTTGAACTCAGGTCCTCTTGACTTAAGGCTGATCCTCTATCCATGGTGCTACTTAGCTGCCCCTCATTTTTTTCCTCTTTATAAAAGCTTTTTATTTTTCAAAATGCAAAGATAGTTTTCAACATTTAACCTTGCAAAACCTTGTATTCCATATTTTTCTCCCTTCTTTCCCACCTTTTCCTTCCATAGACAGCAAGTTATCCAGTATAGGTTAAACAGGTGCAATTCTTTTAAACATAATTGCACATTTGTCATGCTGCACAAGAAAAATCGGATCAGAAAGGGAAAAAAATAAAAAAACAAGCAAGCAAACACCACCACCACAAAAGGTGAAGATATACTATGTTGTGATCCACATTCAGTCCCTATAGTCCTCTCTCTGGATGCAAATGGCTCTCTCCATCACAAGTTTAATTGAAATTGGTCTGAATCATTTCATTGGTCTAAGGTATTTAGACCCCAAATTAGGGTAGGAGTTTTTGGCAGAATTTTGGTAGAATTTGCAGAGACAAATTTAGTTCTGAGGTATAAGAAAAAAGTCATAATCAGGTTGGGACCTATTCTAATTGAAGTTCCCCTTTTACAATTGAGAATAAAGATCCATAGGAGGCAAATGATTTTCTCTAAGGTTAGATAGTAAGAAACAGCAGGGATTCAAACAGAGATTGTCTCATCCTTAGGCTGAATACTTTTGTAGTTAGCTTAATGGATAGAGTGCTGGACCTCAAATTATATGACCTGACTTCAAATTTGACATCAAACATTTACTGTGTGGTCCTGGACAAGTCACTTCATCTGTCTGGCTCAATTATACTAATCTGTAAAATATAGATAACAGTAGCCTCTTTTTTATACCAGGCCTTTAATGAAATGCCTTAGCTTTCCAAAGGCAGCTTAAGAATTACTTAGTACTGTAGAAATAGAAATACATAGGTTTTATTTATGGCATGTATTTAATATTTGTCTAGTTTTAAAAAAAAATATGAAGAAAGTGGTATCGTCCCAAGTAGTACAAAAGTCTTTTCATTCAGCCAAAGAAAGATGAGTTAAAGGTCGATCTGTGTGACTTTAGTTAAGTCATTTAATCTTTCTATGTTTTAGTTTCTCATCTATAATAAATTTCTTCTAGTTTAAAAATAGTACATTTGTTTTATTAAATTACTACAGGAACCAAAAATTTAGTTGGACAGGCAGATATAATTGTGTGATAGCTGATTACATGTTTTATCTATTGAGATTTAGTAATGTAAAAAACAGTGCTGACTAAGGTATATAACATGAGATTTGATAGATCAGGGAGACTCCTTACTGAAGGTGAATTTAGGGACAGAATTCAAAAGA
Source organism: Sarcophilus harrisii (assembly GCF_902635505.1). NCBI lineage: Eukaryota > Metazoa > Chordata > Mammalia > Dasyuromorphia > Dasyuridae > Sarcophilus > Sarcophilus harrisii. The sequence continues at coordinate 64,134,870 of NC_045431.1, forward strand.
CATATTGAATGTGCATTGGTAGAAAATACATGAAAAAACATGCTAAGGTGAAAGGGCAAAAAAAAGAAAAATATGATCAGAAATACATTGAATAAAGTTTGAAAGTAGAATCCTATTGTTAGAATGGAGGATTTTTGAGTAGATGTATTTGTAGAAATCATGAGCTGATGCAAATTGAAATGTATCATGTACAAAGTAACAGTAATAATGTAAAATGATCATTCACAAATGACATAAGTATTCTCAGTAATGCAATGATCTGAGACAACTCTGAAACACATATAATGAAAAAATCTATACCGAAAGAACTGATGGTATCTGAATGCAGATTGAAGCATATTTGTTTTACTTATTTTTCTTGAGGAGGAGTTTTTGTCTTTTTAATTTTTTGCTTTTGGCTTATCTTTTCTTTTACAACTGACTTTTGGAAATGTTTTTACTTGACTAAACTTGTGTAACCTATATTGAATTGTTTACATTCTCAATGACGTCTAAATGGGGAAGGAAAAGGTAGAGAATCTGGAACTTTAGTTTTAAAAACTAATGTTAAATTTTTTTTTTTTACATGTAAGTGGGGGAAAATAAAATTAAATAATGGGGGGAGGGGGAAGAACCAATAAGAAAAGGGGAAAAAAAGAATTTATTGGACATCTAAGGTACCATTTAATTAAAGGCCTTGATTTTGAGAATTTAGAATTAATTTTTTATTTCATGATAGGTAATTACTTTTTAGGTCCTTGAGCAGAAAGTGACATAACTTTCTAGCACTGCTTAGGTTACTTACTCAGGGATTTAAACAATTTTATAAATTATTATTTAAAAAATAATTTGGCCTCATTGTGAAAAGCATCTGATTTGTTTTGAAGGGAGTTGAAAAACATTACACCTATGAAATCATAAACCATAAAATTAATTGTTAGCAACTACTAGAATACTGCAAATGACTTGTTAACTAGTTTTAAATGACTCTTTAAGGAAAAGTTTAACTGGAAGGGAAGTTGCTTCTTCATACATTGAATTAATTTGACTTTCAGGGGAACTTCTGTTACAACTGTGCCGCTTGGAAGAAGCTACTGATGTATATAGAGGTTTACAAGAGAGAAATCCTGAAAATTGGGCATACTATAAAGGCTTAGAAAAGTCACTCAAGCCAGGTAAAGTTTTAATACTCTTTACTGTTCTCTGTGAAGTGAGAGCTGACTTGCTAAAAGAATCTTTTATTAATTACTGAACAACGCTATCTAGCATTGAAGAAATCCTTTCATACTATGTACAAATTTCCAATAATGATTGTCACGCATCTGAGAAATGTTGGAAAACATTTAATTAAACATTGATTTAGTTTAATATATTTTGGAGACATTTATTTTTTCACTGGGAATATTATGTAAATGTATTATATAATTTTTATATGTGAAAGTTTTTTGTTTTTGTTTTTTTTTTTTTGGGTCTTTAGTCAATATGTTAGAACGTCTAAAAATTTACGAGGAAGCCTGGACTAAGTATCCTAGGGGATTAGTACCAAGAAGGCTGCCACTCAACTTTTTATCTGGTAAGTGACAATTTTTGCAAGGGGGAAAAGAAATTAGGTTTTTATAATTATTACTGATTGTTTACCCCCTTTCTAGCCTGTGAATATATGAAACTTTACTTTAATGGAGCTATAATTTCTTTAGTTTAAAAGCTCTATTTACTGATAAAAATTGTAGGCCTTTGACACTTTGAGCAGATTCTCCTCCAGAAAGCAAATATCCATTATATTAGTTCTCTTATTTTCCCACTTTACATATCTTTGAGAAGTGCTAGTATATATGCTGTTGATAGCATTAGAATGCTGCTGTCTTTTTACAGTCACTATTTCAGTTATCATTTCTTTTTAGATTACCCATAATTCTAATTTTTATGGGATTATGGTGATATATATATATATATATATATATATATATATATATATATATATATAGTAATATATAGCATTACCAGGAGAATGTTAATATTGAAGAGATTGGCTTTTTATATCAATGACTAGTTTTGGGTCACTGGAAGTAATGGATAATTTTCCATATGTGATGTACATTGATCTTTGTTTTTTCCTTTGCATTTGTTCTAGGTACAAGTACTTGTGTATGTACATGTAATTATTATAGTTTGGATAAAACTTTAAAATTCTTTTTTTATTATTTACTAAATAATGAAGAAATATGAACATTTCAATATATAAAGAACAGAAAGAGGATTATATGTGAAATATATGTATCGTCTTTTAAAAAGTATATATTAACCATAATAGTAATAAAGCTTCCTTGCTTGTTTTTGGTCCCTTCTAAAAATTACTTTTGTATATTTTTGAGTGTTTTATTAAGGCTTTTCCCTCCTTTCTCCCCATCATCATTCTTCTCACACTCCACCTACTTTTTCTCTCTTGCCTTTTTGTGAATCTCACAGATAGAACGGACTTGAGAAGGAACCTGTACCTCTTCAAGAATACTTCTTTCCAATGAGTGATAATTCAGACTTTACTTAATTTTTTTATATTTGTCATTTCAATCTTGTATCATAATTTCTTTTGTTATTATAATGAGATCCTGAACTAAGATAAAGATTCAATAAATGTGAGCTGTCAGTAAGAGGTATATTAGGATTGGTGAAATTTGACTACTAATTGCATATAGGAGGTTTAAGGAATGAAAGAGTCAGAGATAACTCCAAAGTTGCACACCTGGGTGTACAATCATGTTAGCAAAAATAAGGGAGGATTGGAGAGAAATATCTTATCCATATTCATTGCATTAGGTTTTATTAACCTATTCAGGTGACTTTGTCTCACTGACTGCAGGTAATAATGGGATAGGAGTTCATATGAGAGATTAGAACTATCAGATTTTGGGAATAGTCTGTTTAGAGATAATCTTTGAAGCCAAGAAAGCCATTGAAATCAAAGGAAAATTGAATACTATACTTAGTGCATAAGAGCAGAGGGTGTAAAGGATAGATCAAAAAGTTAGGAGTAGAACTAAGAAGACAGTTTTGATTTAAACGTCAAAGGAGGGGAACATATTCAAGAGGAGGTTGAAAAATATATGGAGTTAGAAATTAAACTGAACAGCTTCCATAGGAAGTCTTTCAGATTTGTTTGATTCTTAGCTCTCCAGAGGAAGTTATTTTAAAATTGAGTACCATTTTATGTCCTTTTTCCTCTTTCTGTTGGCTATAAACTCCCCAAGGGTAGGGACTGCTGGCTTTTTATCTTTCTATCCCCACCATTACTTTGTACATAGTATAGGTAACTTTATAAAAGTATGTTAAACATAAAGTTATCAATTTGACTGTTATCTCCATATTTATATGTCATAACAGTATGTGAGAGATTGCTTCCTTTCCTGATAGTTCTCAAATAAGCTTTTTTGCTATGCTAATCAAGCTAAATGTTATTTTAAATATCAAAAGTTTCAGCAGAATGAGTATATTCATTCACATCTTAGTTGTATGTGTGGTCTGTTGAGCTTGTACATAAGATGTAAAAAACAACTATATTCTTCTATTAATATACTTCTACATCATGATAAATACAAGACATGCAAAATTACTCATAAAAGCTTTATATGAAGTGTTATAAAGTGAGGGTAGAAAAACACAATGTGTGTGATGCTGAAGGTAACAAATTTTTTAGAAGCAGAAAGAAGGAAAATAGGAGTGACCAAAGGAAACCAATTGTAACTCTTTTGTAAAATTTGTAGTATTTTTATATGTTTATAAATAGGTTGAATTTAACCGCTTAGAAGAGATGTTAAATTACACATTAGGTTTATGTGATCTTGGTTGCACTCTATCCCCTCTTTCCTCCTCATAAAAAACAAATAAAAAAAAACCTGAGATATAAAAATATTCTTTTGGAATCTTCCTTCTTCAGGATAGAATGTGAGCTCCTTGTGGGCAGAGGCTATTATCAGAGTTTTTGTCATTGGAAACAAAGACAAAGCACCTACTATACCTAGTGCAGTGCTTGACATGTAATAGGCATTCAATAAATGCTTCAAGAATCTTCAGATACAGATTTATCCTTTTCAGATGTACTTGGTCCATTTCAAGGTCGTCTTCTCAATTTGATTATCTTAACTTTGATAGCACTTTTATATGAAGGTGATGAAATCTAATGTGATTGATTCTTCTTTTTTCACTAGTGAATGTAAGGTATTTTAAAAGTGCTTTCGATTTTATTGAATTTCCATTTTTCTTGTTCTTTGAGTTTTATCTGTGAACAAAATAATATGCCTTATCTGGATCTTTGTTGATTTTTTTTTTAATCTCAACTTTTTTGGGGGGAAGGGGCAAATAGTGCTCCTATAATCTTATTTTCTTTTTTATCATGTTTTTGCAAATGAATTTATAATCTCATCCTGATAATTGTTCTTACCTGCTACACATTCTTTGCTTTTTAAATAAAATATTGTGCATTTTTGAAACCTATAAACTTAAGCTAATATTTGAACTCTGTTTGACAAAGAGATATTGTTTACTGATGGAAGTAGTTTCTAGGTTTGTTTTTTGTTTTTTTCTTCATTTTGTCATTATTGTGTAACATTGATTAAATGGTGACTAGCTTTACTTTTTTTGGAGTTAGCTTGTTTTACTTGGTTTGACTCAAGGAAATATAATTTTGCACACTTTCAACTTTTTTTTCTCCTACCATTTTTCTTATCATTTTAAAGTTGCATTTTCTCTCTTTTTAAAAATCCAATCAATGGTCTAATTGGTTCCACATGAAAGTCATTTTAGAATCAGTTTTTTGAATGCAGTCACTTTCTATTAATTCTATACTAAGTTCCTTTTTTATGAGGTAGTTTTGTCCTCAGCATATCCGTCACCTTCTGTCATTTATTCATTTTGCTATCTTTTCCTGTTTGTAATTTTTTATTTAAGCCATGCACAAGTTTTTTGAAGTTAATGAATTTAACATGATGTCTTGGTAGAAAAAAATTTAATGGTAATTTTTTTTTTCTTCTTCTTAAGGTGAGAAGTTTAAGGAATGTTTGGATAAGTTCCTAAGGATGAATTTCAGTAAAGGTTGTCCACCAGTTTTTAATACTTTGAGATCATTATACAAAGATAAAGACAAGGTAAGATAAAAAACAAATTTAAAAATTTTGTATATATTAAAAATACAGATAATCAGCTTTTCTTTTAAGTCATTGATTTAGTTAAATTCTAATTTTCAACATTCCTATCAACTCTATTATGAAATTGCCCTAGATCTTTTCCCGGTTGGGTTTTCTTCCCTCTAATAGTCTAAAAAGACTAGATAATTTGATTTTTTATCCTGGTTGTCATCCATGAAGTAGTTAGCCAGTTGTTTAGGAAATTTTCTCAACAGTTTCCCAAACACTGTTCTTAGTATAAGTGGCTGAAATAAAAATCAGTGATATTTCTTGTACCTTGTCTGGTAGGTCAAGAGAATACAGTCCCATCAATAAACCTTCACGTCAGCAATGCATTTGACGAAGTCTGCCAAGATTTGTCAATAAAGTGGAGAGATGTGGGTTGAATGATAGTATAATTAGGTGGGTTTGGACTTGTTTGACTTATCACATCTGTAGAATGTCAGTCAATGAATAATTTTTACTCGAAGGGCTATCTCTGTAAGATTGCATAGTCTTTGCTCTTGAGCCAGTCCTAGTCATCATTTCCCTTTATTTTGGTTGAAGGGACAGAAGTCATGCTTAATGACAGTTATAGTAACAACCCAAAACTAGTAGGGTTGCCTAGCACTATGAAGGAATTATTTAGACTCATGATCTGAAGAATTTCTTAACAATGGGTGATGCTATTAAGACCAAGAAATCAGTGAAAAATTAAACTGTTTAGGGATATAGATATTAAAACATTCATATGAAAAGAACCTGGGGCAAGTAAGGCAAGATAATAGTCCTTCTGTACTCTGCCTTGATCATTCATTATTTGGAAATTTTTATCCAGTCTTGTATCCACTGCATTTACTATTCTAAATGCAGCCAAAGGAAGATGATTGAAATGGTGTAGGACCTAGAGGCTATTACATTGATTGATATGAATTTTTTTTTTTAATGAAACATGATGGTATTTTCTTATATTTGAAGAACTACCAAGTGTAAGAGGAGTTAGAATTGCCCTGTTTGTGCCCAGGAGGGCATGACTTATAATACTAGAAAGGAAAGTTGAAAGAGGTAGATCATAACTTGAAATGAAATGGAGTTGATTTGGGTAGTGAGTTCCCTGTCATTCGATGCCTCCCAATCAGAGACTAGATAGACAGATGACTGTTAGGAATCTCTTAGATGAGATGACTGATTTGGGCAGTTGACTGTATAAGATGAACTCTAAGATTCCTTTTAACTTTTAAAACTCTAAAAGAGATTAAGGGGGAAAACTAAGCTTTGATTTGTTTCATTGTTGCTTCATTAATTAAGGGAGTTTTGTTGTTAATTGAGATTATTTGTCTTTCCAATAATCTCATGATTTTATAATCATTTAAAAATGACTGCTTTGAAGACATTTTCAAAAGAAAAAAAATAAATTTACCTTCTTAGTTTCTTTATATTTTTTACTGTTTTCTTCTGTTTCTCTTGGTATTTGATCCATTTTGGATTCATAAGCACTGTTTTCTGTTACATATATGGGTGTAGGTGTGTATATGTGCCAGGAGAGATTATCAAAACTTTTTTATGCCATTATTTCTTATCCTCACTCTTTTATATTGCAATTTACCAGTATTCTTTTGTCAATGCAGTTATTGACTGTTTTATATATGTATGTGTATGTATGTATATATATATATATAAACACAAACAGAAATTTCCTTTTTCAACCATTATCTATGGAGTTTTTAAAAGCAAATTTTGACTTCTAATAAAGTTGTTATAATTTAAAACTACGATCATTCCAGAAATCATTTACATTTCATTGGGTATTTATAAAGAGATTCCGCTCTTGTGTCTTTTTTGACACCCTCCAAGTAAATGACTAGCCCCTATTTTCCTCCTAACTCAGTGATTTTGTCATCATCTTGGTATTTATCTGGGTGAAGGAAGATTTTAGATAGTCTAGAAAGTAAATATCAAGCAAGGACTATATTAAAAATAATATAAAACTTAGAATTAGGACTGAACCATTTATTGATTGACACCTTGAAATCAGTGAGTAGTACTGTTGCATATGAAGGAGCTCATGCTAATTGTTGCATGCTATTGTTACTTGTTGGAGATAACAAACTACTGCCATGATTATGTTTTCTTTGACTGTACATTTTAATGTAACTGTTTTCTGCTTATAATCATATTCTGATCCTGGAAATCACAAGCAAGGTGACCACCATAATCTTCCTCAAATGTCCTCTGTAATATCATGAGGGCAGGGATGCTTTTATAGAAGGAAATCATTGGCTACAAGCATGGCCTTATTGATGTTTTTTACCTGGGGACAGTTACATTATTACGGATTCAGGTATTTAGCACCTATACACCTGTGGTTAGGAGCTATAAAATATGAAATAGAATTGCCTGTTTTGAATGGTCATTTGATTTGATCATATTTTGGACTGTATACACACACACACACATACACACACATATACATGCTACCTAGGAAAAAGCAATCATATATTGTAGAGTTTTGTACTGTTATTTAAATATGGTTTTATGCTGTAATTTTTGTGTGTGTTTGGTCTTCTAGGTGGCAATCATAGAAGAGTTAGTAGTAGGCTATGAAACTTCTCTAAAAAGCTGTCGGTTATTTAACCCCATTGGTAAGTGCTAAGATTTTTGTTTTTAATATATTTTAATAGTTAATAAGCTATTAAATACTAAGTACAGAATGGCTGTCATTGGTAATGCATTTAGATGGCAGATACAGCTTTAGTAAAGAAAAAAAGTAATTTATTCTTTTATTAATTTTTTCATAATGAAGTTTGGTATGTTTAATAAATGGAGTGCTAAACTGGAAGTTGGGAAGGCCTAGCTTCTATTTCTAGTTCATTAGCTCTGTGACCCTGAGTTAATCTCTCAGGGTCTTAGCTCATCCTCGGAGCAATCCTCCTTAGGAAAGCACCGTTGGCCTCAGTTGGGAAGACTTGAGTTAAGGTCCTGTCTGACACATTAGCTATGTGATCTATGAGTTGCTTTTAATTTGTGTAGAAAAAATGTGTTTATGTAGGTAATGTTGTACAAGTTTGAAGTACAATTTAATGCATGTAGGGAAATGTTGATATGTTCTGTTTTTCCCTTTAGATGATGGCAAGGAAGAGCCTCCTACCACGTTACTTTGGGTACAGTACTATTTGGCACAGCATTATGACAAAATTGGGCAGCCATCTATTGCTTTGGAATATATAAATGCTGCTATAGAAAGTACACCTACATTGATAGAACTCTTTCTTGTGAAAGCTAAAATTTATAAGGTAAAATTAATTTTTGCCATCATTCTTTTCCAGATATTATAAGCTCTAAGACTTATTTTACTTGATTATAAAAAGCAGATTCTACATGGAAATCATAAATCACCAGTTTACACTGCTGTGTGTGTGTAAAAACCCACATGTACATCAGAGACAGACATTTTGCGCATTATATTTTAGACTTGCCTGACTTATATCTATGCTTCCTTCCTTCCTTCCTTTTGTTTTCTCTGCATTAAAAACTGTTTCATTTCTCTCCCCCCTTTTTTAGCGTTATTATTTACTACTTGTTTTCCTGAGGATAGTCCCTTTCCCCCACTTGTTTAATTGAAAGCCCCTCTGTCCCACCCCAGGAAAAATCTCCCCACAAAATCCTTGTAAGAAATAAGCATAGCCAAATAAAGTGAATACACAGAGTAGCCATGTCCAAAATTGGATGTCTCTGCCTTTTGTGTCCCATCTTTCTCTCTGTCAAGAGTTAGGTTATATGATTCCTCCTAAGTCCTCTGGAGACATGCTGTCATTGATTTGTTCAGGGTTCTGGTTTTCTTTTGCCATGTTATTGTTTTCCTAGTTATGCTCATTTCAGTCTCTGTTGAACTGAGGTTCATACTTGCCATTATTCCCAGAAATTGTCTGTTTTGATTCTTAAGGCATGATATTCCATTCCATTCCTTGACTTTCATTTTGTGCAGTTTATGCAGTCATTGCCCCAATTGTCTAAGAGGCAGTCAAAAGCATTTCTTTAGATTTTAGTTGCTTTTACTCCCTCCTTTCTTCCCCCCCATTCAAGTTTTCTCTTTTAATCCTCTATTTAGAATGAGGACTTTTGTTTTACTTGTGACTATGTCTTCCACAGTATTATCCTCCTTTTAAACACTGTCTCTATCTCAGGAAATTAGAATGAGGTTTATCTGATATCCATATCCTCTTGTCCCATGTTTGTATATTTTTCTTGTGAGAAATAGTTCCTCTTTTGTTCATTTTATGTTAGTGTATTCCTCATTTTATCCTCTTATCTCTCTCTCTCTCTCTCTCTCTCTCTCTCTCTCTCTCTCTCTCTCTCTCTTTTTTTCTCTCTCTCTCTTTTTTTTTTCCTGAGGCAATTGGGGTTAAGTTACTTGCCCAAGGTCACCCAGCTAGGAAGTGTTAAGTGTCTGAGGCCAGATTTGAAGTCAGGTCTTCCTGACTTCAGGGCTAATACTCTGTCCACTGTGTCATCTCGCTGCCCTATCCTCTTATCTCTTTAAACCCTTAGAAGGTAGGCAGTCTACCTTTTGAAGACCTTAAGATTATGAAGGGATACTTAATTTCTTTATCCCTATGTAGTTTCTTCCACTTGTTCAAATAAGGGTTCTCTGGCCTCTGGTGTTTGTATTTCAAAATTCCAATTTGGCTCTAGTGTTTTCTTTAGAAATGTTTGTAAGTCTTCTATTTTGTAAAAAGTACATTTTTCTATCCTGTAGGATTATATTCAATTTAAAGAATATGTTCTTTGTTGTAAACCTGTATCTTTTGCCTTTTAGAATGTAGTATTACAAAACTGCTACTGGATTGTAGGAGAAAGCTATCAGGTCTTATATGATACAGTGATTTCTTGGTACTTGAAAAGTGTTTTTCTGTTTTGCAAACTTTTTTTTTTTTTCAGAGCTTTGGATTTTAACTGATATTTTGGGGACTTTACTTTTTGAATTTTCTATCTTTGCTTTCTGATTCTACTATATTTGGGTAGTTTTTATTCATTTTTTTATGTAAAATCATGGTTTGGAATCAGTCCAGAGATTTTTAAATTACTTGTGACTTGTTTTCCAGGTCAATTTTTTCATATGAGATAGTTTACATTTTCTTCTATTTTTTTAGCTGTTCAATTTTGTTTTATATTTGCTTTATCATAATGTCATTGTTCTGATTTTGGAGCCATTCTAGTTTCCAGAGATTTCATTTCTTGAGTAAGGTTTACTACATTTTCTTCTAAAATACCAAATTTCTTTCTATTTAAGAGCTTTTTAAATCTTTTCATTTTTTTCCCCTAGATATTCTCTTAGTCCCATGGGAACATATTTGTTCCTTTTTACTTCTTTGGAGTTTTAATGGTGTTAGATTTGCAATTATTTTTGCCTTTGGATTGTAGTTTTTTTTCTTATACTTAATTCAGTTCCTAAATTGGGACCTTTTTTCAGACTCGGTGTTCCATTGCAATTTTGGGTCATCAGACTTCCTTAAAAGATCTTTTCCCTAGGTCTTGCTCTGAACTTCACTTCCTAAGGAGCTCTCTAGCTTCTCACAAATCAGCATTGTGTGGGTCACTGGCTTCCTCTCTACTCAGTGGGACTTCTCAAGAGAGCCCTCTGCTCTTTTAAATATAAAGCTTTGTAAATACATATGTCCCTGGCTACTTCTGGCCACACAGATAACTTGGAGCTGACTGCATTTCTGGGGTGGAAAGAATCAGTTATTTCTAATTGAATTATCAGATAATTATTCAATCTGTTATGAACTATAGTAAATGGGAGCTGGATGACTTGTCTTCCATTCAGGCATCCATCTTGACAGAAAGACCAGAAGCCTAGTAATGTCATTAGAATGTCACATTTGGTGACTGGGGAACATTGTTGTATAGTTTTGTTTGTTTTTGGCATTTAAATATCCTCCATTTTCTAGTACTAATAATACTTGAATACTAATAATTAGACAGTGCCCCTTCATTGATTGGTTGATCAAGGATTAACAGAAAACAACAGTTGAACGATTCAACTTGAAATTGAAAGAGCATGAATTTTAGAGTCCGAAAGTCTTAGTTTAAATTTTATCTCTACAATGTAATAGCCATGTGACTATGTATAAAATGTGTTACCTCCTTGTGGCTCAGTTTCTTCATCTATAAAATGAGGTCTGAAAAAGGGAGAGACATATTAAAGGACACAGAAATGACAAAATTTGGCAACTGATTAGATGTTGGAATAAGAGTGGAGACAGACATTGAAGTTAATGACCAGGGTGTCTGTAGGAATGGCCGTGAACTCAACAGAATTTCAGTTGAGGAATAGCTATTTTTTGGAATGTTGAATTTAATTTGATATGGTCAGTTTTAAATGATGTATTTTAGATAGAGAGATGGACTTGGAGTCAGAAACCCTAATTTCAAATCCAGTCCCAGATGATCATCACATAGACTAATGTCTATGTGATCCTGGGCAAACTATTTAATGTCCAATAATACTTATCTCCCAGGCAGGTTCCTTATAAAGGATCAGATGAAATTATGTGCTTAAATCAACTTGCTTATTCCCATCCCTTGACAAAGTTGTTTTTAGGCCAAGTGTTTGTGTGACTGTGATTTCATATTGTCATACTTCATAATAGTTGAAATTAAATGACGATGCACTGTGAAAATCTTATGTAGAAACTCTAAGTTGCTAACTTTCCTGGTCTCCCCCTGTCCAGTTTTGCTTTTTTTTTTTTTCCTTCTAATTTACATATTATATCTTGGACTGACACAAAGTATCAGCCTAAAAAAATACTGGCCTTTCTATGAAAAGTAATTTAAATGGTTTTGATTACCAAGACAAAGATAATATTTTAAGTTCACAAGTGTCTTTAATTGTAGGTAAAAATTTTGATATCCAGAACATATTTAATATTAATACTTAAGCTTTGTTTATAAGATGCTCCTCAGGTTTGTGGGCACTGATGCACCTTAAGGCATGACTTACTGAGTTTGGGCAAGAGGAGTAAGAAAAAGCTATTCTAAAGATCTAGGATTACCCTACTATTACTTTGTGCTTGCTGTATGTGACTAGGATGTTGGATTATCCTAAAGTAATATTTGGTGACATTCTGTTCAGAGAAGAATGCTTCTTGCACATGTAAAGTGAATTTAAGCTGAGTAACCTGCGTTTGAATTTAGCCTCTTTTCACTAATTAGCTCTAAAATTAAGGACAAATTGCTTTACCTTTCTGAGCCTTAATTTACTTTTATTTAAAATTGGGATAATTATTATTAGCATTATTGAGTATAAGCTTGTAAATATCTTGTAAAAAGAGGAGACATTAAAAATCAATTCTCAAAGTGATGAAGTAACCTAAAATGCACTTCACTAATTAGCCAATTGAGATTGCTAGTGACAAAGGAGAATCATTTCTTTACATTTGCTTACACTACTCTACTTTTTTGCTTTCTTTTGTTAAATTTTCATTTGCTAAATACTGTTATATCCTTTAAAATGTTGTCATTCTTATGTTTTATTTACTTTTTCCTTGTAAGCATGCTGGCAATATTAAAGAAGCTGCTAGGTGGATGGATGAAGCTCAGGCCCTGGATACAGCAGACAGGTTTATCAACTCCAAATGTGCCAAGTACATGCTGAAAGCCAACCTGATTAAAGAGGCTGAAGAAATGTGCTCTAAGTTTACAAGGGTTTGTATATATCAGTTATCACATGCTTTGATTTCTTAAATAATCCTTTTCTTTCCGCTCAAAAATAATATCCCAACAGGAAGAATTTGATTTGTCAGTAGTCAGCAACATTAAATATTTTTTATAAACAAAAAATTATTTTTACTTTTAATGTATGTTTTTTTTTCTAATTCATAGAAAAGTATATATTTCTAAAAGAATCTGTATATCTATGCACAAACATATGTACAAACATACATATCATAAAAGTAGTCTCTTTTCAGACCTTTCCTGATTAGTTTTACTGCTACATTAGACAGCTGAATGATAACTTAAACTACTTAAAATGATTAATTTTGAAGTCATTGGAAACTTTCCAATTCAATGAGTTATGGGTATTTGAAAGAATTTTTGTTTTTCTTTTATTCTTTTTTGCCATCCTTGATTTAGGACATTCAGTATCCCAGAATTATAATTTTGAATTGTTTCACTGAATTAGCTTTTGTATTTTTAATTTTTTTTCTTTGACTTCAAATGTACTGTGTAATTATTAGAACTAACCATACTCTGTCGTTTTTAAAAAAAAAAATTGGTAGAAAAATCTATGTTTACTAAAAAACAAGTCAGATAAGTCAACATGAGAAACCTAAAAGCATTGCTACTTATTTGTAGGCTCTTACATTCCCAAACACATCTGTGATTCTTTGTTCTTAAGTCTTTGTTTAAAGTCTTAACATTGGCAAGAGCCTGAGAGATCAGTTATTAGAAGTCCTTCTATATCTATGACAAATGTGTAGGTATTCTTTGAGCTCTTTTAACATTTACTAGAACTACAGTTATTTTTGTATAGGCTAGAAATAGAATTTTGCTTATGTTTTGCATGTGCCCTGAATATATGGGGATAGTTACCTTCTTTAAAAAAAAAAAAAAAAAAAAAAAAAAAAACTTGATTCTTGAAAAATTGATCAGAATTCAGTGAAGCAATAAAAATATTAGTGTTTATTAATGTATTTTCTGCTATTCCAATAGGAAGGAACATCTGCAGTGGAAAATTTGAATGAAATGCAGTGTATGTGGTTCCAGACAGAATGTGCACAGGCATATAAGGCAATGAATAAATTTGGTGAAGCACTTAAGAAATGTCATGAAATTGAGAGAGTAAGTAAAAGATTTGTCTTGAAATTTTTTCATTGAAATTTTTTGACACATACTGTCTCTCCCCCCCTCCCCCAGTCCCTTTTATATATTTTTTTTCTAGTTCTTTTAGAATTAGATTTTTTAAGATTTCATAGATATATTGAAATTTTCTTTGGATTTCACTGCCAATCTATACTTGACACAGCTGCCAAATGGATAATTTCTAAGGCATGAGTCTAACTATATATATCATTCTTCTGTTCAGGAAATTTTATTTCTCCCTATACAGATTCCTCCATTGAACGTTTATATCATTTCACAATCTGGCTCGGGACAATTTTTCCAAACTTTATTTTATTTTCTTGTGATCAGTATCTTTGCCAAATTGGCTCTCTGTATACCACATTATTGCATTTCATCTCTTGCTTTTTGCCTTTGTAATCTGTGCCTCTCCCCACCTTCTGCACTTCCCCCCCTCCTTCCCAAGAGAATTCCTTGTAATGTTTTCCTTTCCCTCTTCTTCTTGCCCCCCTCTTCGGAATTTAGCTCTATTGCAACTCCTTGCCCAAGGTCTTTTCTGATCCCTTCCTCCTCCCTTAAATTGTTAATGTGTCCTAATCCCAACCCCTCCATCTTTCAAATTACTTTGTGTTTACCTTGCATTCTCTTATATGGGTGATGTCTCTCTCCCTCCTTCCCCCCGTTTTTCCCCCTCTTCCCCCAAATAGAATGTTCATTTCTTTGGAACAGGGATAACTTCCTTTCTTTGCATCCTTATCAGATAGTATAGAAATAGGAGAGGGTACTTAATTGGTAAATAATCTCTAAATGAATCGTGCCCAAATTTTCTCCTTTGAGAGGGCTTGGTGATAGATTATACTAATGTTAATAAGGCTCAATAAACCAGTTTACTTTTCCATCAGTGTTTCCTTTACCATTTTCCTCAACAATTCTATTGAAATATTTGTGGCAGTATTCGTAGAACACTAATTCTAATTTCTACAGAGTTTCTTAGTTGCACTGTTATTTCATTTTCCCAGATAAGAAATGTCTCTACTATAGTTCATTCAGAATGAATTGAGTTTTTTTCCTTTGTATTTTATTCCTGGTGTGTAATAAATTTTAGGGTTTGTTTTTTGGTTATTGTGGTTGATGTCCTTCACAGTACGATTTGGGGATTGTAAATTTTGAGTTACTATGAACTTTTGATTTGGCTTTCATTTTGCCAATTCTTTCATGACAAGAAATCAAAGTAATTCCAGAATTTTATAGGTTGTTTTTGTTATATTTTCGGTTGTTTCCTACATTAATACTTGCTAAAGAACATTGTATTATGTTAGCATTTTGTAGAAATCACTGATGACCAGTTTGACTTTCATACGTACTGTATGAGGAAGATTACACTTAGGTCTTATGTGGACTTGTTAAAACTAGAAGATGTACTTCGACAGCATCCGTTTTACTTCAAGGCAGCAAGGATTGCTATAGAGATCTATTTGAAACTTCATGATAACCCACTAACAGATGAGAATAAAGAACATGAGGCTGATACAGGTATAAGATTACTCATATTTCTTTTGGTTTACTCTTGCTTTGTGTGCATACTAATATAGATGCTTTCTTGTATGTTTCACATTTTGTCTTTGGGATGCCATTAGTGAAAATGTTGTATTTTGTGATTATATTGAAAAGTGAATGAAAGTATCACAGTTCAGTTACATTTCTATTTCTAACTTATTCATGGAAGCAGTTCTTACTTTAATGATGACCAGTAACATTTACCAACTATTTTTGAATTTCATAATTTTATGTGTAGAAAAGATGATCACCTTAGTACTTCAGGAGATGTTGGACACCATGTTGTCTCACGCCCTTATTTTTTTGCATGCCCAGAAAAATGATGTGGTTCTTTATAACAAGTTAGTGTTTGTGCTGGGACTAAATTGTCCTGGCTTTCTTTCTTCCCAGCCTGGTCTTTTCCACTACAAATGTTTTTCCTCACTTTTGGAGAGAATCACCTAGTTCTGTCTCTACTTCTCCATGCTATATCTTCCTAGTAACCTTTATCCCCATAGTGATCAATCCTAAAGCCCAGATGTCATTCAGTCCTTTTATCTGGACCCTTAAGAATAGCTTTTGAACAGCTTGTGAAAGCTTTATTCTTTTAAGACTGGTCTTTTGTGCTGGTACATTTTTTTAGCGGAAAGCTGTGTCAGTGTCATCAGTAAAATGGGGCTTGGGTCATTGAGAATTGACTGCAGTTCTAATTTTTTGGCTAGTTTTGAACAGAAGTTATAGAAATAAGCATAGTTTTGCAAAGTTGATCTGTGTCAATTTTGAAATTGCTGAGAGGGCAACCTGAAATAATCAGAAGAATACTAAGCTAGTTATCAGGAGACCTGGGCTCTGAGCCCGATATTGACCTTGTCTGGCCAAAGGTCAGTGGACAAGTCCTTTCACTCTTGGGCCATTGGCTCTTCTATCCATTAAATGAGATTTATCCTTAGTGATGTTGAATTCTGTTCTGAGCTTATCTAAGGTAAAAAATATGAACTAGATACAGCATAGAGAGGTTCTAGGGGCTCCTGCCAATTCAGTTCAGCACCTTTCCTTCCTCTCTCATTCTTGAGAATATGAGAGAGTTGCCCAGAGTCTGCAAAGATCTGAGACAGGATTTGTCCTTGGTCATCATGGTTCCCAGTCTTGTTCTCTGTCCACAACTTGTGTTATCTCACAAGAATCACACAGAGATTGATTTAAAGTAGTCATTGCCAATTTTTTTCCCTACTATTTTTCATGTGTAGCATATGCACACACTCAGACAACCTCTAACCTTGTCATCCTTTATTGAATGCAAATCATAGAATTCATTTTGTGAAGGTTTAGATTAGTGTTTTCTAAAGTAATCTGACCATGAAACACTTTAAAGTTTGAAATATAATAATGAAAAACATCAATGATGGAATTTTGGAAGGTCTGGAGATCTGTGAATCATAGAATACCCTGAGATAGAAGATAGATAAATTTTGGAACAAAACAGTTATTAGCCTTATTTTCAAAATGAATATCAATCCCATATACATATTTTTAATATCTAAATAATTTCACATTTACCGTTTTAGGAAGAATCCTTTGAAAAGTTTTGAAACCATTAAATTAGTGGATAGTAATGATCTTGTAGAGAGCATTGAAAACATATCTTGAAATTTAAATTGCATTTACTTATTGTGGGGTGCTGAATTTTTTGATGTTTTAAATTTATTCTAATTTTCCGATTTTAGTATTTAGGTGTTAGTTTTTCTTATTTTCAGTGCCATCCAGCCCAAACCTTTCACTCTATGCCAAGGAGTTTATATCCTTAGGGAAATGAGATAGCTACTACTGAACTTTGGCAACAAATCTATTTTTGAACACTTATATGAGCATAGAAAAATCCCTTAACACAGCAGAGTATGGAGTTATTTTCTCTTTTTGGAACTGAGCATTTCTCTTGACTAAGGAATGTTTTTAAAGTCATTATTTTAAGTATCATGACATAAAGTTGACTTAGTTGGTATCGTGAAACTTCTTGGTAAATGGCTGGCTTACTTTATCAATGTGTATGTAGGTTCTGAGTAAAGTTATTTTTGTGATAAATGAGTAAGCCAGTATAAGGTGAAAAAAAATATAATTTGAGACAATTTACACTGCCAATTTAAAATTGTCTTTTATAAATGGCATGTCATTAATTACCCAATTCTTTCTTAATTGAATCAGCATCCTAATGAATCAAGAAGTAAAAATTTAACAAAAGTATTCAGCATGGTGTAGTTGAGAGAACATGGCTTGGGAACTCATGAGTAGACCCACAGTACAACTCCTGCACTCTCATTAGCTTTCTTAATTTAGACAAATCATCTCACCTCTAAGCCTCATTTTTTTTCATCTGCAAAATAAACAGGTGTGATTAACTTTTATGATCTGGAGTTTGTCTTTTTCTGTATAAGAAAAGCAGAAAACTGAAATAATTATCTAATTAAGGCTGCAGTTTTCATGTGGGAAGATTGCCAGCAAGGAATGAATTACCTTGATTCTTGATTTATTTTACTTAGATGTGTACATTATAAGTCGCTATATAGTCTTGTTAAGAGAATTTTAATTATCTTCAGTCATTGAATAGAAGATTGCCAGCATTTGTTGCCCATGATTCTTGATTTATTTTTCTTAGATGGTACATTATAAATCATTATATAGTCTTAAGACAGTTTTAATTATCTTCAGCCATTAAGTAGAAACTAATAAATTGAAAATGTACATCTCTCCATAATTATTTTTTTGTCTATGACTTTTTACTTGTTTGGAGGTTATTTTTCATTGTTATTTAATGTTTGATTGGGAAGAAAGAAAACATGAAAGTAAAGGCAGTTTGGATTGTTCTTCCCCTTTGTTTTTGAATTTTCATAGTGAAACATCTTAAAATTTTGAGATACTTCACCAAATGTTAATATTACAAATAAGTAATTTATTGCTTGTAATTTTGAATAGGATGGCCTTTCAAATGTTTGTTCGTGATTGCCACCTCATGTGTGAGATACACATTATCTTCACTTAAAATGTGTTGTGTGTGTGTGTGTGTGAGTGTGTGTGCGTCTCCTCTTTTTCCATGAAACACTTTTTGAGAGAATGGTGGTGCTAACTGAAATAATATTAAGATGTCAAAATTTCAAAACAGAGTTGTAATCGTTTAAAAATCTTATACTTGTAGCAAACATGTCAGACAAAGAGCTAAAGAAATTACGCAATAAACAAAGAAGAGCCCAAAAGAAAGCTCAACTTGAAGAAGAGAAAAAGAACGCAGAGAAAGAGAAGCAACAGAGAAATCAGAAGAAGAAAAAGGATGATGATGATGAGGAAATTGGAGGTCCAAAAGAAGAACTTATCCCTGAGAAATTGGCCAAGGTACTTGTTAGGAGTCTTAAGCATAATTGGATGGAAGATCAACACTTCTTTAGCCAACATGATTATAAATTTTGAAATCTAGAAATTACTTTTCATTTTATTCTGCTTCTGTATCCCCATTTCTTTTTATCTTCTTTCCATATTTCAAATTTAAAACTTGAATAATATCTAGTGATCTGAAACATAGACTAGTCTAAAGTAGTCTTAAGTTTCCACTTAAGTGGGAATTGTATAAAATTGTTAAACTGAAGTTGGCTGTTTGTTCATTGGTAACTTTTTAATCTATTGATAAACACCTTTTGTAATCTTTACTTTTTAAACTCAAGGACTGTTTCCTTAAGTTTCCCGTAACAGATTCATGAACACAAGCAGAAGTCTTATTGTACATGTATTAGGTCTTATTGCTGATTTTTTTTTTAAAAAGCTATTCTAAACCAGTCTTTGATCTGGCAATTTAAGGCTTTCTAAGCTTACGTCTGTGTACTGAGGCTTAGACAGGTCTCAGATATTTTCCTATACCATATTCTTTTTATTCTTTCCTTTTGTTCCCCTTTCTCTTTTCCACCATCCCTCTACATTTCCCCAAACATTCAAAGAATCAATTTATTAATATAAATATGTTCTCTTAAAGTTTACCATAGTAATATTATGACAGGAACCTGGAAATAATTTCAAAATAATGCCCTCCACTTACTTTTTTAAAAAATTGATTTCTTTTGCTTTTAAATTGCCTTCATTTCCCAATATTCTCCCCTTCACCTCCCAGAAATCCATTACTTAAAACTAAGAAGAATAGGGGAAAGTTCAGCACAACTAACCAACAATCATGAAAGATTAGCATTTTTTGCAGTATTCCATACCCATAATCCCTTACTTTTTGACTTATGAGGAATTAAAAAAATTTTTTTTTTTTAGTACAAATGGGCACATCTCTTCAAGAGTCTCCATAGAGTATTCAAATGTGATATATATTTAGAAATGGATTATGGAATTAAACATATGGATGGTTATAATGGATAGTGGAAAAATTCTTCATCCTGTGTTTTTCAGGTGCACTAAAGACTTGATTTCCCCCTCTCTAGTTAATACACTTCTGTTCTCATTATTATCAACTCTTTTAAAGCTCCTGTGAAATTTTAATGTCCCTTATGCTTTTATTTATTTATTTTTGCTGAGGCAATTGGGGTTTAGTGACTGGTCCAGGTTCATATAGCTAAGAAGTGTTGAGTGTCTGAGGCCAGATTTGAACACAGGGCCTCCTGACTGTGGGCCAGTGTTCTATCTACTGCATCATCTTAGCTGCCCATGTCCCTTGTTCTTTGAAAAGTTTTACTTTTGATTGCAAAATTCTTAATCCCATGCTATTTTGATTCATATACTAAGAAATTTCATCAGGTTATGAATTGATCATCACACAGTCCTGAGAATTTATCCTTGAATATTATAATTTGTTATCCTGTTAGATAAAAAGGAATTTTAGATGAATAGACTTTTGGTAAAGAGGTACTGAATAATAAAATGTATCTAAAAGGAATATTATCTAAAGCTACTTCAATAAATTAAGCATTATAAATAAGTTGAGCACAATGTTCAAATATATAGTCAAGAATTAAGTGATCAGAGTTACTAAATTATTGGTATGACACTCTCTCCCTTTCTCCTCCCTTCCCCCCCCCCCCCCCCCCACTCCCTCCTCATTCATTCATTCATTTTTAGGTTGAAGCTCCATTGGAAGAAGCTATTAAATTTTTAACACCATTGAAGAACTTAGTAAAGAACAAGATAGAGACCCATCTTTTTGCCTTTGAGATTTACTTTAGGAAAGGTAAGTGATGAAAGTATTCTGAGAGGAATGATAGCTACATAAGTCATTCATGATAAGATCTCCTGACAGGTATGATGTATTCTAGCATAGTTAATTGTACCTATTGTGAATAAGACCTGAGAGTAGATACTAAGGATAAGAGAACTTAATAAAGTCCCATTTGAGCAATCCAAATGAAGTATTGTAGGATTTCAGAGAAAATGTAGGTCATCAGAATAGGCAATCAGGTTATTCTTCCTCAAGAAATAGCATTTATGTTAGATGTTTAAAGAGTATTCCTATTAACAGAAACATAACGCAGGGAATAGTACTGGCATGAAGAAGCACAAAATATGTTTTGGGAAATGAATACTTAGGTTGGTGGCGTAGTGTGATTTAGAATAATAATGATTAATTAGAAAGGTAGCCAATAAAAATTTTGACTGGGAATATGTATTAGATTAGATAGAATATAATGGAGTATTCCATATTTGAGGTTATGGCATGAACTAGGGTTTGTGGGAATGGGAATAGAAATAGTGCTTATTTCTCATAAAGTGTGAAGGAAGACTTTAATCTTGCCTGAATATAGAGTGTGAGAGTGGGGAGAATCAATGATGATTGCCAGTTTTAATTAGGGATTGAGGAATAAAGAATCTTGGTTTAAAGTATGGCAGGGAATTAAATTGGAAATCCTTTCAGGCTGTTGGAGTCCATAGTTCTAGAGCTTGAAGATCTTTTGAGGATATGTAGGTTGAATCCTTTCATTTTTATAGATAAGGAATGAATCCCAGACAGGCTACTATTCTTTTAGAATTCTTTTCTGGGAAGTGGTTTTCTTTGACCATATTATACTGTTTAGCCCTTATTTATACCTTGCATTGCTCTGTCTCCCAGTCATTTTCTATAAATTTCATTTTAATAACAAGATTTTGAACAAGCAAATCATAGGCACTTGAGCTATTCCTTAGAGTTCATTCAGGCTAGTTCCCTGCTTCTTAAAAATTATTCTTATACCTCTAAATGTTGGGATGAAAGGTTCTTCAGATTTTAAGAGTCTATGGCATTTAATACTAGGATTATGTAATCTTTGAATGTAGAGTAGAAGAACTCTTCCCTCTGCATAGATATTATTGAGAACTTTGGATCCAATGGGAGTTACAGAAAAAAAATTTCAGAACTTTGTTAGCCTGAGTAGCAGTTTTTCACTTACCCGCCAACTTGCATAACAGTGGTAAAGTTGAAGAACTTGAAAGTTTGAATACCGAAAACAAAAGACATTATACTTATTTACATAAAAAATAGAAAGATTGTTCCTTATATAGATGGTTTCCTCATCTCTATAATATAGCCTCTCTGATTTGTAGAAGAAAAAGATACTTCGAAAATCTTGATGTTGGAGCGCTCTATTAGAATATCAAAAACAGAGTCTGATCCTGATAAATCTCTGAAAAGACAGCTCAGTTTTGGACCTGTCCATGACTTAAGTAGTCAGGAGGATTAGAAGGAAGATCATGTTATTTATTACATGGCAACTGAGTTTCAAGCACATAAGCTTTTCCTGATTATTTTCCCCAGCATTACAAAAAGCTTTACTATTTCTTTACCAAAACTTTTGTAATGAAATAGAACTCTATATTCAGAGTAATTCACTGATTGCCTGAATCCTGATAGTGAATTCATTTCCATACTTACTGAAATATCATTTTATGTTCTTGGTATCCTTTTAATTTAGCTTGCTTTATAGATGAGAGGTATCATTTGATTCATATAATATGCTGTAATAAAAATGTAATTAACTGTTTCATTACAACAGAACAGAGTTGAAGACATCTGTAAAGCATTTTTAATGTCTTCTAATTTTTTTCTTTTATAGAAAAATTTCTTTTGATGCTACAGTCAGTAAAGAGAGCATTTGCTATTGATTCCAGTCATCCTTGGCTTCATGAGTGTATGATTCGCCTCTTCAGTGCTGGTATGTGTTAGGTTTTAACCCCTTAAGAGATACTTTTTTTTTTTTTTTTTTTCTGGGACCAAAGGATCCATGTTTGGTCCCAGGGCTGGACGAGACTATCGTCTCAAAGAATCCAGCCTAAGAGATACATTTTACAGCAATTTTCCTGGTTAATAATGTAAATAGATCTATGAAAAAGCCTCAAGGTATTGAATAATTTAATTATAATGTATATTCTTATATATTATATGGAATAATAATTGAATAGTAATTGGAGGAAGAGCAATGTTCTTCATTTATTTCTAATATCTACATTTTAAAATTAACAGTTACATTTGATCAGAAATGTGTTCAGATGAAGTACTTGAGCATCTTATTCTATATATGGCATTAAGTTATGCATAAAATCGACACATAAATTCAAGCTTTTGTAGAGAGTGTTGTTTTAAATATTAAACTTGCTTTAAAAATATTTTTGATGACACCTTCAATGTTATTGGTTTCCTTTGTAATCCTAAATATACATGATTTTGAGAAGGATTAGATTGGCTTCACCCGATTGCCTAAAGGGCACATTAATGCATTAAAAGTTCTTATTCCTATTTTAGAGAAATTTATTATTTCAACGTGCTATGGTGAATTTGTTTCAGCATAGAATCCTTTTGGAAGATGAAGACCATAGTTCTCTGATCTATTTGTTTGATAAATCTGAATTTTTAGGAAGTTATTATCAGGAATAAAATAATATTTGAAGAATCATTTCACTACTTTTAAAATTTCATCAAAGTAAACCTTTGAAATCAATGTTCATAAAAAGCAAATATAACATTTAAAACACTGTTGTTTTGGTGTTTGAATCATAAGATTTTTTTTTTAAGCTAGAAGAAACCTTAGAGGTTGCCTAGTTCAACTTCATCATTTTACAGATAAGGAGACTGAGATACATTGAGTTTACATGATATGATTATAATTATACTATTCATAATTATCAGAGCTGGCATTCAAACCTAGGTGTCCCTATTCCTAGTTTAACATTCTATATACGGCAGTGTGCTATTCTTAAATGTCAAGTCAAGAGTTTTATTTTGTAGACATGTTTTAATTCACTAGATTTCTTTTCTTTTTTTCTTTTTTTTAAGATGACAAAAGGAAGTTGAATTTTAGTTTTCAGGATTTAGAAACAGTTAACAGTAATCTCTTATTAGATTTAAATGAATACAACATTTAAAATGAAGGAAATTAAAAAAAAAAATCTACCAAATAACAAAACCACCAAAGAATTTTTGTCAAGTTAACATTAAAATTTCCCAACTATGAATGGTATTTTAAATTTTATTTTAAAAAATAACTGAAACTTAAAAAAAAAATTTCTAAATTTTAATATAAGGAAAATATTGACAGTATTATCCTCCAAATGGATTGAGCTGCCTTATTAAGTCGTGATTTTTTTAATTTTAGAAATCTGCAAATAAAAGTTGGATAACTTGTAAAGGATGTTATATAATTACATTGGAAATTCCTGCTGTTGTAGGAACTTGTCATGTATGACTTCTAATAGTCCTTTTAACCAAAATGATTAATTCTGTTATTTGTTCATTTTGTTTGTTTGGAGGGAGGAAGTTGTGAAGTGGAATCAGAAAGATGGTATGACCTTAAAAGTAGTTAAGTTTTAGTCAAGTGGGATTCCTTCCCTAAATATTTTACACATACATGTTTTATTACTAGTTCAATGTATTCCTGAAAAGGTATATAGCAGTAAACAATAATTGATGTTTATTTCTACACCAAATTTTACTGTTAAATTTTTGAGCCATGGAAAAATTTTGGTCCCAAGATCGAGTAAAATCATGTTAAATTTCAGAACATTTGTGCAATTTCCCATTAAAACATGAATAAACTCTAGTATATTTAGGTATGTGTGTGCTTTTATTGAATATATAAAGATTATGTGTCTTGTTCATTTGACTAATTTTTTTTGCAGGAGTTAAGGAAAGTATAAATGCACATAGACTGCATTGATACAGGCAAAATGCTGGCTAAAGTGAAGATTAGAATTCTTAAGCATTAACTTTAGCTATGTTATTGCTTCAGGTAATCGGTAGAATTCATTAGCTGAAAAAGTCATGGAAATGCTTTATGAAACAGTCAGTGAAAGTAGTCAATGATTCATATAATAATAAATATGCACTATTATATTCATTAAAAAACAAAAACCTTTTGACTACAATCAGTTGAATGTAAATTGTTGTTGCCAAAAAACCTGTATGTGACAATATAAACGTGTAGTATAAGTACATTAGGCAAATAAACTTACAATGTAAATACATTAAGGGATAAATTCTCATTATAAAAAGATTCACTGGTTATTAAATAATCCATCCCCTTAATGTATGTAAAACATGATTTGGTTTTCAGGCAAAATTTTCCCTGAATGTTTGTTTTGTAAAGTGTTATTGGAAGAATGGAACAAGGTGTATATAAAGAAATCCCTCCTTAGTGTAGAGATTTAATAAATGTTCTTTAATTTCAAATTTCACTGCTGTATACATTATGCAACATCTCTTATATACCTGTAAAAAGGCTAGAGAACACCATGTTAGAGAGATTTCAATTTATCATAGAAAGATGTCTTTAAATGGATATGTGCATAAAGCAGAGTTAATTTGTACTTTGCAATGCAGATTCCAGAGCTGACTTACATTTTTGTTCCTCTTAAACCTCAAAGATAAGGATTTGAAACAACTTCAGAGAAAAGAAAAAATTATTGATACAGTATAAAAGCAAGCAAATAAAACTCTTATTCCTTCCTTTTTTCCCTCCTCCATATAGCCCAACCTCCATACAATTTTAGGTGCTTGAACACTTAAGTTTATTTAGACCTTTTTTTTTTCCCCTCCTTTTGGATAATAATTCTATGCTAGGAATCATAGGTCCTAATTTTCCTTCCTTAGATCACATCTCTTATTTCTGTAGCTCCTTATTTTACTAAGTTGCAATATGTAAAATATCAGAAATTAGCCTTGTGCACTAAAGTCAGGATAAGTTACAAAGCCAAGAAAAAAAAACCACATGTGTTCTTTGTTTGCTGTTTTATTTATGCATTTCTTTTCCTGGTTTGCCTTTTAAATGAGTGTTACATATGGCAATTTGTTTTAATTTGCAATTAAATCCAAATTTTTGTCCTTTCTGCAGCAAAAAAGGGGTATTTTGGTTCCTTGTGAATGTTAGCTTTAAAAAAAAATTTAATTTTAAAAACATTTTGTTTTGGCATATCAGTTTCCCTGTGTAACATTTTTCTACAGAGTTTTTTTTAAACATATCATATACTGAGCACAATTGACAGCATGCAAATTCTTACTTTATAAAAAATCTTTTATTTATCTACGAGTAAAATAAATATATATTTTGTTAGTCATTTTGTGTATTGATCATCCAACTGTTAGGAGCCCCAATTCATTATTATAAATTTAATCAATATTTCTTATTCCAAATTATGGATACAAATTTTGGAACTCAGCCTAACAGTATTGATTTAGAGTTGAAAAGCATTGTTATGATTATCTAGCTCAAAAATTCTTAAGCATTTTTGATCATAGAATTTTCACACTCTTAAAAATTATTGAGGATTCCAAAGAGCAGTAGATGGTTATATACTAATTAATTTAAAAAATAATATCCAAGATCATTTACATATTAATATAATTAACATTTCTTATAAAGTTAAAAATTACTTTTCCAAAGTGGGGGGAAATTAGTATTAAGAATGGCATTATTGTACATATTTTTGTAAATTTCTGGCTTAATAGAAGACATCTGGGTTTTTTACCTGCTTCTGCATTCAATCTATTGGTGATATATATATTTTATTTGCTGAAGCAATTGGGGTTTAGTGACTTGCCCAGGATCACACAGCTAGGAAGTGTTAAATGCTGAGACCAGATTTGAACTTAGGTCCTTCTGACTTCTGGTCCTTCTGGCTGGTACTCAATCCACTGCCACCTAGCTGCCCTCTATTAGTGATATTTTGATTTAAATATATGAAGGAAATCTAGTTTCATGTGTTGGGAAAAGAGTATTTTAATAGCAATTAATACCTTCGTATTATTATGAAAATGGTTTTAATCTCTTGGTTCTCTAGGAAAGATCTTGGGGACCTACAGAACCACACTTTGAGGACTACTGACTTGCAAGTAAAAAGAGAATAAGTGAATTTTGCCAATAAGTATAGAAGTAGCAACTAGGCCAGGATTTGACCAAAGGTCCTTTGATCCCAAATCCACTGATGTCTTTCTACACAAGCACTGAAGCTTGTGAGCCACAGCTTAATGTATACTACGTTTCTGCCCTTTGAAATGACTTGGAACAGTTGATTTTTACTTAATGTAATGCAACTCTTCAGTTATATTCCTCTAGTATGGCATATTTTTATAAGTGAGAATCAAATTAAAGCCTTATAGAAGTCAGTATATAATTACATTTATTTGATTTATGAAATGACTCAATCCATCATTTAAGGAAATTGATTAGGAGAAAGCCTATTCTTTGCACCATTTTGAGGGTTTTTTTTTTGTTTGTTTGTTTGTAAAAGAATTTGAAAGTTATTTACCTTAGCTTGCCCCTTAATACAGTGAATTCCTTAGGGAAATGCAAACTGTAGTGAAATTTTTGTTACTTGTATGCGCCATGTCATACTCCAGTAGTCTACATGTTGAGAAGTGATCAAATTAAAGAATCATTATTAGTACAACCAGAAGAAGTTAGCTTCTTACCCATCTGCAAAGTCAGATGCTTTCTAGTAGAGTGTCACCCACCAAAGAATGCATTTACCCTCCAATAGTAGGCCAGGGCTGTTGTGAAGCTTGGAATTGATAATGATGGCCAAATAGGAAATGTCATAAAGAATGTTATCTTGAGAAAGATGTGATAAAAATTTGGACAAAGGAAGTTCAGGTAATGGCAAAGAACCACTCTTATCCATCCAAACCCTTAAAGGGATCTTTAAAAAAAGTATTATTTTTCTTCCTCCAATTACATATTTAGCACAATTTTAAACATTTATTTTTACAAGATTTTGAGTTCCAAATTTTCCTTCCTCCTCTTTTCTATTCCTAAAAAGACAGACAATTTGATATATTATACATGTGTTATCATATAAAATCTGTTTCCATATTAATCACAGTTGTAAAAGAAACAAATCAAAAGAAAAAAAATAAAAAGAGAGTAAGTGAAAAAAAAAAAATGCTTCCATGTGCATTCAGAATCTATCAGTTCTTTATCTGGATGTGGATATTGGTCTTGGATCAAGACTTGGGTTGCTTAGAAGAGCTAAGTCTGTCCTAGCTGATGATCACATAATGTTGCTGGTGGAGTGTACAATATTTTCCTAGTTCTGCTCACTTCAGTTTGTCCAAGTCTTTACAGATTTTTCTGAAATTCATCTTTTGATCATTTCTTATTGTATAGTAGTATCCCATTACATTCATATACTACAGCTTATTCAACCATTCCCTAATCAAAGGGCATCTCTTCAATTTCCAATATTTTGCTACCATGAAAAGGGCTGCTATAAATATTTTTGCATTGTAGGTCCTTTTCTATCTTAAATGTATATTAACCAAATATGCATCCATTTTGTTTGTCTGGTCAAATTGGTGCGCTCATAATATTTTATTTCCCTTATTACCATGAAAAGGGCTGCTATAAATATTTTTGCATTGTAGGTCCTTTTCTATCTTAAACATATATTAACCAAATATGCATCCATTTTGTTTGTCTGGTCAAATTAGTGAACTCATCTGCGCCTTCATACCAGTTATCCTACATGTTTGTAATGTATTCCCTCCTCATCTCCATGGTTTGGAATCCCTAGTTTCCTTCAGGACTTTTCTCTCTTGCCACATTTTATAGGGGACTTTTTTTTTTAGCTGTAAAGTATCTTTATTTATAATATTATATATAATAAAATATTAAAGTATTTCTCTCTTCCCCTTCTCCCCCCACCTCCACAAAAATAACTTGTTTCTGTTTTATACGTACATTTGTTTCCCTGAAAGAGTAGACACTATTGAGAATTATACTTTGGCTTTTTTTGTTTGTTTTGGTTTGGTTTGGTTTTTGTTTCTTCACATTTGGCACTCAGAAATGGAATCAGTGTTTGTTGACATTCAAGTACCATATAGGTGTAGATCATTATCTTCCAGTATATGGACCTACCCATATATTGTTATATGTT
Source organism: Sarcophilus harrisii (assembly GCF_902635505.1). NCBI lineage: Eukaryota > Metazoa > Chordata > Mammalia > Dasyuromorphia > Dasyuridae > Sarcophilus > Sarcophilus harrisii. The sequence goes on from NC_045431.1 coordinate 64,163,756, forward strand.
TTAATAGGATTTTACTTTAGTTAATACTATAATAAAATGCAGGGTAGCACTGATAGCAAACTGACCCATTTATGGCTTTATTTGCAACTGGAAAAATTGATGTAGAAATGGATACTATGAGAGTCATTGGCAACATGCCTTGAATTTAAAAGAAACTGGTATTGTGAAGCACCTGAATCAGTTTGATGTAGCATGAAACATTTAGAGTCAAAAGATTCAGAGAAGGCAGGTGTATAGAGCTTGTGTGAAATTGATTATTCACAAGAAGGTACTTCCATGCCCAATTTTGAGACAAGACAGAAGAACCTACCATTTGCCAGAAGAGTTTTGGTAACTTATTCCTAAAGTCAAGATTATTTACAGGCTACAGGGAATTGGAGCTACAGCTTTGAGAATTTGATTTGATATTACCAATTTTATGGAAAGTTCCTAGAATTCGCATCCCAAAATTGTACATCATAGATTTAAATTTGCAAATTTAAGACAAGACTTTAAAACATACTTAAAGTGCTCAGATGCTTTATCAGTTGTAATTCGTAATGCAGGGAAATATTAATTATGCTGGGAGAGGCTTTGGAAATCTTATGCTGATTTTTTGAAGTGGAATGGAAAGAATCTGAAAAATCCAGAAGACTTGACTAGACATCACTTCAAAGGACAAAACCTAGAATATCCATGTATGAATTGATTTTGCTGAAGTAGAGAACTGTTTTCTGGAAAAAAGCTTTTGGCTAAAGGTAGTATTTATAAAGAGGTCAAGAAAACTATGGCAGTGAAGAGAGAAATAAAAACCTTCAATTAGCAGAACTATGGTGAATCTTTGAAGATCATTATTGAATAGAATTCACTATAAAGAAATTGAATAGGATGCTGGGGTGGCACTGTAATTAGATCTTTGTAATTGGACAAACCAGTGGCTATGATCAAACTTGGAAGAAGCAGCAACAATAAAAAGTTGTTACAGGGCAAGATTCAAGACATTAATAATACTGAATTTTGACTTAATTTTTAAAAAATCATTTGGTCACTGTTCTGTTTTTAAACCAATTTGCACTATTTTTGTCCTGAAAATCAGCTTACATAAATTTGGAGAAGCTTGTATTAAGATTTGCCAAAGCAACTCAGTCTTGATATACTGAGTTGTTGATAATCTGAGTACCCTCGAGTTAAATAGGAACAACTTTTCTTGTATCTCTCTCCTTTTGTTTTTCCTCCATTTCTGTTTTGTGTATTTCCTGTGTCAGGTGCTTAATAGGTGTGTGATTCTAGGCAAATCACTCTTGTATCAGTTTTCTTATTTTAAAAAATGGAGATAGTATCTCTCAGAATTGTTATGATAATCTAACAATGTAACATATGTAAAATGCTTGGCAAATCTTAAACCACTATATAAAGTTGTGTGTATACAATTCAGCTTTCCTTGTCATTTAATATTTTTATTCTAGGGGTAAGATTTGGGGTAGGGTACCTCACAGACTTGTGATTTTCCTGAGATAGGAATTTATGATAAGAAAACTATCCCCAAATTTTGCAAAACACAATTTAAATGTACAAAATTAACTTACAAGGTACCAAGGTTAAAAAAATATGATTCTTGCTCACTGGTATATTACAAACTATGGATAATTCTTTAAATATAATTTATAGCAACATTTCCTTTAAGAGAATATCTCCTAACATCAGCATGTACAGCTAATTATATAGGGATGCCATTATTAATCCTGAAAACAGGGTTTTTATACCTTGAAGTTTAGTGTTGATGTCTTTTTAATTTTCTTTGTGGAGATTAAGCAGCCAGAGATTATAGAGAGGAAGGATGAACCTTGATTCTTAGTTGTGATGCTGTCTATCAGATGTGTCACTGGTCTATCTTTCCTTTGAGGGATACCTTTCTCCATGTAAGAATCCTTCTCTGTAGTAGATTCACAAGTTAATTGAAGGATGGTTTTAACTAGAAGAAGACGTGTCACTTTTTGTATACCTGGCTCTCCTGGCTTATCAGGAATTTTATCCTATTCAGAGACTGGATCTTGAGCATATTATTTAACTTGGCCTTTTTTGTTTTGTTTTGTTTTTTTAATTTGAAAATGAGTAATTTCAAGAGCATCTGTTCTTTTGGTCTCCTCCAGTGTTAAAACGTATACTACAATTCATTTAAACAGACAATCGAAAGAATCCAGATTGACCTGGGAAATGATTCTGATTGAGCAGTAGTTTCAGTCAAATGATCATTGAACCTAATATTAAAAGGAGGCTGTGCTTTTGAGTCTTCACGGCCTTATATTAACCACTTACATGATTTTAAAAAATGGCTCTACTGTGGGTTCTTTAAATGTATCTATATGACATAAGTATGTAGCAATGTGACCAAGTGGGTAGAGTTACTGACTTGAAATCAAGACCTGGTGCGTATCCTATGATATTCATAATCTGTTTGACTCTCCTAAGCCCCTCCATAGGATTTATCTGCCATGTTGCCCATGCAGTTTGCTTGGGGCCTAATGTTCTAGTACTTGGAGCCTGCTTTCTAGGCTTTCGTGAAAGCATACAGAAGTTAAAAATAACATTGGGGAGAACATCAGGCAGGGCATTATCTGATACTGTGGTCTGGACTGGGTGACCCTGGACTGCAGAAACACTTAGCCAAGCTCTGTGGGAATCTCAGACAAGCTCCTTACGGCCATAAATTTTAGGTAGGTTGCTTGATGGGGGGGGAGTTGTCCCTCAGACAGAATTATAAATCCTCACAGTAAGTAAATCTCACTAAACATTTATTCTTCAGGTCAAACTGTTTTCCATTAGCACCAGTAAGTAGCGTCCCTACAGGCTGTCCCCTAGTTTGCACCACTCAGAGAACGTTTGTTTGCTTGCTTAGCAGGGTCTGAAAGCAAAGACCTGCCTGAAGCAGTGAGGACAGTATTAAAACAAGAGATGAACCGGCTTTTTGGAGCAACCAACCCAAAGAACTTTAATGAAACTTTTCTGAAGAGGAACTCTGATTCATTGCCACACAGGTTATCAGGTAAATTTAAATCATTTTCATTATTTGGACTCATTGCTACCTGTGGGTTTATAAGTTTGTGAACTGAATACCTAGTTGAGGGATATAGGGAGAGGCCTCATCTAATAGGAATGGAATTTCCTGAATGTTTCCTACCAAATTTCTCTCACAGATTTAGAATGGGATTCTAAGTTTTTGAGGTCAAATGCTTAAAATAATCAAGTATTAATGGAAATTTGACCATGGTCCATATTAAATTAAAGTTTTTATTGCAGTGCTTAAGTCCATTTATTTTTGTATACATGGGTTCTTATCCTTTCTTACTAGGTTTTAGTAGCAGGGAAGGTTCCCGACAATGGTGCTGACAGTCACGGCTGAGGCAGTGTAGGACAACGTTCTTTGTGCACTTAGAGTTATCTCTGAATCCTACCCATTGGCTCTAAACTGCTGGAGCACTGTTTGAGTCTTTGGCTTTCTTGGTGTCCCTGGTTGAAAAGGTTTTGTTTGCCTTTGTGTATTTTAGTATCCAGTTGAGCTATCGGCTTTATATATATTTCTGAGGCAGTTGGGGTTAAGTGACTTGCCCAGGGTTACACAGCTAGAAAGTGTTAAGCATCTGAGATCAGATTTGAACTCGGGTCCTGACTTCAGAGCTGGTGCTCTATCCACTGCATCACCTCACTGCCCCCAGCTTTTATATTGTGACAGAAAATTTTTAATTCTTAAATAATCATAAGATGATTAAATTAAATTTAAAAAACTTACTATGTCCTGGCTTTTGTTTTTCTATTATGACTGTAATATCCTGGCTCCTTTAGTTGTGAGAGTTGGAAGATAGTTTTCACCTGATAAAACCCTAATTTTTTTTTTTTTTTTTTTTTTTGGGTCTCATTTAGCTGCCAAAATGGTATATTATTTGGATCCCTCTAGTCAGAAGCGAGCAGTAGAGTTGGCAACAACACTTGATGAATCACTAACTAATAGGAACCTCCAGGTAAAGATTTTTCATTCTCTCTTTAAAGCTCTTTAAAGAATGTTCTTTTCTTTTTGAATGTCCTGTTGTTTGCACATTTTCATTTGTTTATTGAATTTTTTGTTAAATATGTGAGGGATAAAGAACTTAGTAGTTGTTATTAATCTTGCTTAACACTTTATTCTTGTAGACCATACCCTGTCTTCACCAATTCGTAAGTACCCATTTTGTAGGTGAAAATATCTTTCAATTTCACAAATAAGTGAATTGCAATTTATATTCTTGCTTTATTGAGCAAGAGCCATTATTGATAAAAATGTTTTTTAAAGTGACATGTATAAGAAAGGCAAGGCAGATATTAAGTAAGCCTTATTGTTAATTTTCCACATTTATCATGTGTTCACAAGTTCACACAAAAAGACTGTCATGTATCGTGTGACAAAATAAAGGGGGACTGGATTTCCATTTCATTATAGCTAAGGCTTCTCAGTTTATAGAGAAACATGCTCAGAGAAGTTTATAGAATCACTGAAGAATTACTGTTTTGTTTTTTTTTTGTTTTGTTTTGTTTTTAAGAAGAGATTGGTAGAGAGGGAAGCAGTTCTTGTTTGTAGTAATTAAATTGCTGTGATAATGTGGGGGGAAATATTTGTAGATGAAGGTTGAAAGGTTAGGACCCAGTAAAAGTTAAATAGCCTACATAGAGAGAGGTCATTTAAGAAAAGGCTAAAATGTAATGTTCAAGAAACAAGATGAAACTTGGGCATCTGTGACTGAAAGTACTACTAGGGCATAAAAGAACCTACATTTTGAAATCCCGCATTATAGATTAGCTGGGCTTCCTTGTAACAAAACCATAAACTTTAGACATTTCCACAGGAAGGAAAAGGAACAAAAGAAAATTGATCTGCCCAGTCTTTTAAAGAAGGAAAAGATTAGAAAATGCAAATCAGTATAAACAGGTTATCCTTTGGGATTTGATTTGTGAGTGGTGAATTTTGCTGCCTGTGAAATGAGGACTCTAAATAAACAACTGCTTTGTTATATCCATGTGTTGGTTTGATTTTGTTACATAGTACTTTTAGAAAGTCATATATCTTTTTAAAAGTTATTATTATATATTAAAAAGTGTGTTTTTGTTTCATTTTATTTAGGTAAAATGTTGAATGATTAAAAAGTAGTTGGCTTTGTTAAGCTTTAGTACTGCAGTTCCGAGTAACCAGTAAAAAAGTGCATTAGTTGACATGAGAAAGGCATGGAAAGATGCTAGAGATACTCAAAATTTTGCTTTAAATTTAGCTCTAATCAAGGAGATATGGAATATTTTGTAATTCTGGAATGCTGCTGGGTGAGGGATTAAGTGTACTTTTTCTTAATGTGTAAACTTTTCTCAATGATTCTGGAAATTACAAAAAAGAAACTTTGTGTTTTTACATTGTAAATTACCCTTTTCCCCTTCTCTCTTAGACATGTATGGAGGCTTTGGGAGCCTTGTGTGATGGGAGCCTTGGAGACTGTAAAGAAGCTGCTGAAACTTATCGAGCAAATTGCCATAAGCTTTTCCCCTACGCTCTGGCTTTCATGCCTCCTGGGTATGAGGAAGATACCAAGATCACGATAAATGGAGATAGTTCTGCAGAAACTGAAGAACTGGCCAACGAAATTTGAGCCCCTTAAGCGAATGAAACGACTTTGGACCATATCTAGTGTATAATATTTTTGTCACGCACCTGCTGCATTGCTCTAACTTACACAGAATGGAAGGAGTCAACGTTTAGCCTTCAAATAGTGTTTTATGTTTTTTTTTTTATCCTGCTGAAAAAGTATATATATAAAATATCTAACATATTACAGGATATAGGTTCAGTTTCTTTAAAATTAAAAGCTGCTAAAATTGAGAGAAAAAAATACCTTATCCTATACCTACCTACCCACCCATGTTTTTAAACTAATTTATATGAAATCTGGAGGCTGTTATAGCTAACAAAGCAGGTGTGTGGCAGAAATATTACTTTAAATTTGTCTTGTGAGATTACTATATCTCAGACAGCATAAATGCTGTTTTAGCACTGGATTCTTTCACTGAGCACAAAGAGTTGTTGGGGCTTTAGCATCTGACTGGTTTTGATATGGGGTTGATCTGACCATAGGAAGTATGCAATGTGAATCACTAATTACAGATACATCTACAACAGATGCTTGATGTTGTAGCGAATGGGACAGATACCAAGCAGAATTATTAAGAAACATAGGGTGTTCAATAAGCTTGTTGTGTCTCCAAAATTCACTGTACATGATCAGTTTGGTGTTCTTGTACCACAGTTTTTTAACTGAAGGAACCAGTTAGAACAATCTCAGTTTTAATTAAAAACTTGAAAAAAAAAAAAAAAAGTTAACATTGCTGTCCTGGGACAAGCCTTTCAGCATTGTTTTGGCCAAACTTAATAAAAACTGTAATGCAAGAACCAAATGCACTGTGATGTGGCACCAACTAATTAAAAAGGAAGTCTGAATTTTTCACCCCAAAGTGAAAAGCGAACCACCATGGCTTGAAGGTAAAGAGCAGAACTCCTTACTACCATTCTATGACTGATCAAGAGACTAATAGTTAAAAACCTCAGCAGGCCTTGTTCACGTTATGCAGAAAAAATAAAAAAGTGCTGCAGTTTAGATACCTCTGGAATTTTTCCACAGTGTCACAGGTTTGTAATACTTGAAGCCCTACATTTCTAAGAATATATTTCTTGCTCAGTTGTTTCAGGCAAGCCCAAGACTTTGTAACTTTTAAAGGGCCCAAGATTTTTTTTCAATAACAGACCAGCTTCTTATTCCTGCAGTTACAGATGTAATTTCCTTTTTGTTGTCAAACATAAGGTACCAAATATGATGCAATAAAATGTTTTGAAAAACAGTTGTGTGAATATTTCAACTAATAGGTATTGGGCTTCTGTGAATATACACAGATGGAAACAGACACAGGTGCAAATCAGAGGTAATGTAATGTACAGTTATAACATTGATATGTTAATGCTGGTGCAAACGGAAGCTTTATGTAGTATATACTAAGTGCTTGGTGTCAGGGAAATCCCTAGATGCAAAAGTAGTACTGCTTGGAATTATAATCTATCTCAACAAAGGCTAGGGTGGCAGCTAGTACTGTGAACTTAATTCACCAATCTTTTAATTAAGGGAAAACTGAAGCCTGCTATGTAAATCGTTTTGATTGAGAAAATGAGCCTTAATATGCTAAACCTATGAAACAATGAGAACTAGCCTTGGGCTCCACAGTCTCTCATTAATGGCCTTTGCAGTATTTGAGCAAATAACAAGGTTGAGTAAAAATGAATAGACTGTATATACACTTGACATTTTTGTGGTACTTTTAGATTATAGAAAGTCAGTTCTGAGGAGGGATTTTTCAGGAAGACTTTGACCTAATTCTTGTCAAATGAACTGTCTGTTGGGCTAAAAACCAACTTTTTCCTGGTCCATTATTAAGTACTTACAAACCACATCTTAATGGTATAAAAAGTACAAACCGAATCCCATTTTTTGTTTTTATTTTATTACCTGGCCCAGTCTCAGGAACATCTTGAAAGATGGCAATGTATTATTGTTTTAAAAAAAAAAAAAAAAAGAAAAAAAAGAAAAAACTTCTCCTCTGGCAACTTAAGTTCTCCATGTTGTGAGAACTGGTGTGCTACCTCTGCCGCAGATGAGGTGCTTGAGGAGGCACCAGCCATATGATGGGGTGGGGTGGGGTGTGTGAATTATGTTTAAACTCTATTGTATATTGAATTGAAATTCATCTATTGTCTTGACTGTAAAAATGGCTGTAGATTGTCTTAGAATGACCATGACTACTCATAACTCTTACTGCAGATACCACCCTTTAAGAGATAAATTCCTAATGTGTATATTGTAATCCAACTCAATCTTTACTGGAACAATTGAATAAATCTTATATTCTCTTTCAGGTTTACTTGATAAAGTGCATAAATTGTTTAGGGTCTGAGAACCTTGACTTCCTTCATTTTACATTCAGACACTACCCCTAAAACATCGTAATTTAAATCCTATATGTGTCACTTTGCTTTGAGGGGTGGTAATTAATTCATCACATTTGGCTCACTCATGAATTTGGAATGACCTGACATTTTAGGATGGGGTGGGAACAATGAGAAATTGGGTTCAGGAAAGCAAGAAGGGAAAGAAATAGTTTGAATCCATGCTGAACAGCTTAGTTTATTGCTGGGAACTGGTGAAGTTTCTGAAGGTCAATATCATTTTAATCTACATGGATTACTGATCTATGTACTGACTATTTTCCTTTACAATTCAGCCATTACTGTCTCACCTAGTCTTTAAAAAACAACAACAAAAAAAAACAAACCCTAAGCCCCTACCAAACAGTTCAAGAGAGGGTTATTAGATTTTATTTTAGGGTAGGTAATTCAATTTTAAAAGTACCTATTGGTACAAGCCAGAGGAGAAAGTAAAAAAGTGGGGACAAGTTTACTGTTTCAAATAGTGAGGGAAGAATTACTCTGTGTCAGTGATGACTCTTGTTGGCTTTGTTAAACACTGGTTCTTCACAGCCTAGATTTGGTTTGCACTGTACTATGAATAGCAACTACAGCTGTGGAATGAAAGCTATGATTGTAGGAAGATGATACCAGGAAAGTATGGTCCAGGTTTAAGTAGGTTGTGATGAATTCAGGGAAATCTTTTTTCTGAACAATTTCCAGGAATATTTCAGTTGCAGTGTGCAGCAGCTGTTTTGCTCTGGAAAGAGACAGAAAGGTAGGATATTGTGCTTTCTTTGAAAGATGCATAAAATCAGTGAGTTGCCTTTTCTTACATTTGAGATCAGTGGACTTTACAAATTTCAATGAGTAAGACTGACCTTTCAGATTGACAGTAAAAGTCTTGTAGTTCATTCTTCGTTTCCTTGACTAAGTTGTGAACGAGACTCCTTGACACCACCATTCTCTCATCATCTTCTAATTTAGCTCTGTGACGAATCCACTGCCATACCTGAATTAAAACACAGGCTGTTTTCCGCCATTATTGATAATATTTTCATTACTCAGTTCTAAGGACTAGGTGTATGTTTTTTGCCACTATGAAACTACAGCTACAAAGTGGCATCTTATTTCATCATTCTGAAATTCTCCAAGTGAGTGAAAATTAATTCGGAAATAAGGTTTATTGGAAATGGTTTAGCTTCGGTAACTTGGATTCAGATCTTAATTTCAACCATATGGGAAATTCCTATGGTGGATACCTTTCCTACCAACCTTAATTGGGAGCTCCTCTGTAATTTAGAGTCAGTAGAGGGCACACATTTCAGTGATTTGCCCACAGCCAGAGGCAGAACTCAACTTGTCTCTGAAGGTACTGAGGCCAACCCTCTATCAACTATTCTTGATTGCTTCCGGAAAGGGAGGACACTGAAATCCCTTTTCAATGCACCTAATAAGGAGGAATGGAGGAAGAGACTTAAGTATTTATTAAGTAATTTACTGTCACATCCAGGCACTACTCTAAGCACTCTACATGTATCTCATTTTTTCCTCTCCACAGATCTGGGAGGGAGGTGCTCCTGTCCCTATCTCAAAACTGAGGAAGCAAAGACTGACTGACTTGGCTAGGGTCACTCAGTTATAAGTGTTCAAGGCCACATTGGAACTGGAGTCTTTCTGGCTCACAGCCCAGCACTAGTCACTTCATCCCACTCCACCAATGACTCTTGATTAGACAAACTGTTGAAAACCATAGGCAACTTGGAAAGCTGAAATCAGAAATAAGGCAAGGGCCAGAAGTCCAGATCATCAGCTAGGAAGAGTTAAAAGTTACCTGTTGTTTGCACTTCTATCTGCCCCTGCAGAAGTGGCAAGCTGGGCAAACAGGTAAGAGACAGTTAATCAGAATGAGCAACCTCTCAAATGTGCAAGCCAGTCTTAAAGCACCCAATACTACTAATGACCTTGAACTTGTGAAATATTTTTGTGGCCAACAAAGGCACTGGTTTTACTGAGCTTGGCTTTCAACTTAATTTTTGTTTAAATTTTTTTCCAGTTAGCATAATTCTTTCCCTACCCAGAAAAAGACATAAAGAAAAACTTACTCCTATTACAAACATACATAAACAAGACACAGGTGAGTCCTGTTGAACCATGTTTGGTCACAATGATGATTGGAATGCAATACCTAAGTCTATCGAAGTTGTCTTTTTCATTGACCTAGAAATTGGATTCTGGCTAACGAAGATATTCCTGGGATTTATTATTTTGGGGTTCCAAGTGGGGATTGATGGATTCTACTTCCAGTTCTCTTTTGTGTTATCTTGAATTGGGGAGGGGGGTATTATGCCTTTCAGGTATTGTTTTTTAAATTATATCTTTTACATAATCAGTTTTTGCTAAGATATCTTCTATTTCCTTAGTTATTTTCTCATATTTTCTTTGTTTTCATTATTTCTGGTCAACTCGAATTTGTTATCTACCTGCTTGGCACTGTGCTAAGTGTTGGTGATTCAAAGAAAAGGAAAATAGTCCCTGCTTTTAAGAAACTCTAATTGGGGAGACAAAATGCAAAAGACTACTTATCAAAAAGGTTAAACTAGGATAAATTAATGTTCATTTCAGAAAGCACTAAAATAAACTGAAGGACTTTCTGCTGAAAGTGGGGCTTTAGTTAATATTTGAAGGAAATCTCAGGAGACAGACATGAGAAGGGAGAGCATTCCAGGCATGGGGGATAACAGACGAAAACAATGAATCAGAGTATAGGAGTATATCATACGTGTCCAAGGAACAGCTTTTATTTGGTTCATTCTGATTTTTAAGAAGTTTAGGCAAGGTTTTATACCAGAATGCCAAGCTATTAATTTCCTTTCCAAATTATTCCATAGCTTATATCTTTTCCAAATTTAGAATTTTTTAAAAACATCTCTTTGAGAAGTTCTGGTTGAACTTTTAAGCTTTACTTGCTGATATTTTGAAAACATTTTCTTCTAGACTTGTGTCTTGTCTCTGATATAACAGCTTTTTAGAGTGGGATTCTTTTTGTGTCTGCTCATCTTTTTAGCCTATTTCCTTACTTTGATCTTCTGTTAAGATTAGAGTGCATATTTCTGAAGGGAATGAACATATAGGCTGTTGCTGCTGGTGTTTCATGGTACTTGAGTATTGTATTCCAGAATATGAGACAATACACAAGCGAGGTCTGCAAATAATCCTGCAAATGAATGTCATTCCTACCTATACCATATCCTTCAGTTAGTCCTGGACCTGGAACTAGGTAATAAGCAATGGAGCTGTCAGTTGTACCTGCTTCTACATCCATGCTCAAGTTTTAGGCCCCTCTTTGTTGGATCTGGGACCTATTCTTCCTCTGACATGGAGCTTCCTTCTACAGTTCCTTCTGTACCCAATACTGGCTGTCCTCTGACTCTATGCTGATTTGGGCTGGAAAAATGACTTGGGTTTCTTGATCAGAATTTGGTCTGGTTCATTTCCTAGATGTTTTTTGGAGGAGTTGGGAATGATCTGAACTCATTGTACATCATCTTGCTACTCTTCAATTTTGACTCCACTCTATCAGAGTTCTGTCTGAGACAAACTGGTAACAGTGGTCAGATACCAGTAAAATTTTTTTTTTAAGTGCAAGGAGTTTTGGTAAGCACATCAAAGCCAGTCCTAATCTAGATTTTGTTCTAAGGTTATTGTGTGGAAACAGAAAAGTGGCTGCCTAATGAAGTTAAAAAGTTTTCAAAATTAAACTTTATTTCACTGGTTTCAATTCTAAATTCTAAAAGCTATGCATTTAAAAACATTCAGTGTCAGTTTCTTCTTGTCCAATTAACTATCATCTTTATAAATTGTACAACTTTAGCGAAGGCTGCAGGAGTTGAACATGTAGTGAATTTTACATACCTGTGACCTGGAAATCTCTGCAGTTGCTGAATCTTCAACTTGACCACGATAGTAAAAATGACCTTCTCCTTTAGGAATAACGTGGAGAATGATCAGACTTAATACAGTTTGGATCATTTTTCTGCTTATTTCAGTGAATAGTTTCAGTCACCTCTTGCCTAGTGTTCTTGGGGACCATGTCTCCATACCATTTAGCCCATCCTGGGGTGACTGTGTTCTCTCCCCACCAACTTCATAAGTTTAGACTTTGAGAGATTTGCTATTTGCTTATTTTCTAATGTGGACATACTCTCTACTATCCTTGCTTACTGCTGGTCAGTCAGCTGCCAGTGAGAAGGAATGTAAGTTCTGGATTCCCTATGTGTTCTTCAGACCAAGTACTTACAACTAAGCAGCATGCTCCTTCCCTCATGCAAACAATTCTGATGGTTCTCAATTGAAAGGGCTGCCATTGTGGCCTTCTGTTACATGGTAAAGAATTGAAAATTCCTTTGAATTTCAGGGTCCAAGTTTTAGCCCTCCAAACTTTAGTAATTGAAATTGAAAATGGGTTATTTAAATAACAGGCCACAAAAAGTAAACATCCAGATTGCCTGCCCTCTCCACCTCTTCTTGCTACTCCCCAGCTTCTTACTTTGTTTTGTTATCTGGTCTCATCTGGAACTTGGTGCCAGTAGGGTAGAAAGACAGTTCTTGGTCTCTCAGCCTTTGATAAGTACACATTTAAAAGTAGATTGATTGTTAATATAAAGTTTAAGAATCCTATGGTGCAAGTTTTTTTTTTTTTTTCCTTGTTAATTGAGTTATATCAGTCTGTTGAACTGAATGCAATAAAAATGCCTATGGGTTTACTTTATTTGTATTTTTAGAAAATGTATTTTGACCACTTCAGGAATGTGATTGTTTCCTTGCTGTGTTAGAAGTGCTTCATTTAACTATGCTTCTGTTTTTTACTGTACTCACATGCTCTTGAAAGAATATCAAAATGTAAAATGAAATCATATTATGATAAACATTTAACTCCATTTCTAATCTATTATATGATAGTTCAAAGTTAACACTAGATGTTTTTGTAAAGACAGTTCTCTTCATAGCCATGCTACAAATATTTGTGTATATTCTCAGGTTGCAGCAAGAAACATACTAATAACTTCAGGCCATCTGGCAAAAGATTCACAAATTATTAATAACCCTAAGTTTGGATTACAGTAACACATTTCCACTTACTGCTGACCTGGGGAATTAGGGTAAGTGATGGAGAGTTTTTATTTCCTGCAAGTAAACTGTTTTGTATGATTGCAATTCTGCCCCAAACGGTACAGATCCCCAAGTATTGCTACCTTTTGCTCATATGAATAGAGAAAAGAACATTGATCTAGAGACTAAAATTTGAATTTCTGTCAATTTCCTGTGAATTTTGTTAGTGTTTGTGAAAAAACCATGTCTAGAGTGGTACTGACTTAAATAGCCCTTGGAGAATGCAGCTGACTTGGTAACCAGAGTTCCTTCAGATTTTACTTGCTTTCTCAGATCTGTTCACTTGGAGTTGACTGATAGTGACTAAAGTGAGATGAAAACACTGGTTCTTCACCATGTAGAATTACAGTACTATTACAGTGCAGAATTCTCAGAGAAACTGTAACCAGAATGATGTGTTTCAGCAGTTGCTTTTCATCCTTAGCTCTATACTCTATTTAGCTTTTAGACTTCTAGGATCAATCTGCCATTTATGGTTTGGAACAGATAGATGGAGGAGACGGTGAATGCAGAGCAATTATTTAGATGTGGTCAGTTTTTTTGAGGGGAAGGGTTCTCTGCTTTGGATGATTAGGAAAAGAAAGCAGAGAGAACCCCAGGGGTGTTTGGCAGGTATTTGCCCTGGTTGCAACTAGATAGTCCTATATAGCATCAAAGTTTTGCCCACAGATAGTGTTCTATTACAAGAAGAAAAACTAAGAATTCTAGTAATATTGGGTTATCTTATTCTTGGTCCAAGTAGGTAACACTGAGTAATGTCAGAAGAAACAAGGCAGTGCACAGGAAAATGTTTTAAGGGCTTTGGGTAAGATATAATGGGAACCTGCATTCATTATATATTTTATCAAATTCTTTTTAGGCAAAGTGTCAGTCTTCATTTGGACAGAAAAACAGAGTCTGAAAACTGAAAGGAAAAAAAAAAGTTTTTTCTTCTGAAGAAGTGAATTATTTAAACTACAGTATATCAATACTTTGGAGGTTCCTGTGTGGTAGGAAATAAGTCATTTCTGCTACCTTGTTTCTTACCCTGGTTGCTGTTTTACTCACAAATATTTCTGTGGAAAGAGACAAGGGCCCCTGGGACATAAGTGGACAGTTACTCGGGATACAGTCCATCCCAGCACACTGTTTTTCTGGGAGTTATACCTAAAAGATTTCCAGTTTCCATTTCAGAGTCTTAATTGATTCAATTAAATGCTCATTTAGCATTTATTTTTTAGTCTCTGTAACTGCATGGGGTAAAGACTTCTATATGTTTACTACCTAATATACTCTATAATATATAATATTAAACTACACAACTCCATGTGGGATGTCATAATTAAATGTCAGGGTCATGAAATTGTGATTATCAGTAAATGTTGGATTTGTATACCTATATCCTAGGTCATGTAAAAAATTTTTAGGCAAAGAAGGCTTGTTTTAAGTGGAAAAAGTATAAGAAGCCCTGGTATAAGGTAGTATTGATTATGACAAAGTTAGCCCATTTAGTTTATCAATTCTTATACCTTGAATATGTACTGCAATTGAAGCATAAAGCACAATGGAATAGGAATTGGAGAGTTCCGCCTGAGATTACACTTAGGAAAAGTCATTCCTTGCCCACATGTTTTAACATCAATATCCTCCCATAAATGATCCATAAGCTGTGAATCCTGGAAAACCTTATGAGAAGAACTGAACTGAGTGAACCCAGAAACAATGGGGAGACCAGTCAGCAGAGATGCTCCAGTGCTCATCACCAATGAAAATCCTCCACAGAAGGCGAGTGAGGGAGATGTCCCAGACATTTAGCAAGAGGAAGAGAGAATGGATAAATGACCACAAAAACATGAAGGCCTAGAAGAAGCCACTGAGCACAGTGGCTAGAGGATGTAGATAATAATCACACCCAATAAAAGTGTGAATGGGTCCCGATTAACAATGGTGCAAGTAAAAACCCACATGAGACTACAAATTCATGAAAATAAGAGTGAGTGTAATGTTTATTTTTATGCTTTTCAGGCTTTAAGATATATCTTTTAAACCCACAAAATTAATGATTTTTATAAGTTTTTATCATATCTCCTATTAGGTCTTTATCTTGAAACATCCATTTTTGGATATGGCTAACATGGGAATCTGTTTTGATTGACTAGCATGTTTTTTTAAAATAATGTTTCATTTCCCCCCAATTACATGTTTTGTTGAGGCAATCAGGATCAAGTAGAGGATCACACAGTTTAAGTTAAGTGTCCGAGGCCGGATTTGAACTGCTCCTCCTGATTCTAGGGCCAGTATGTCCCCCAGCTACATGTTCCTTTTCTTTCTCTTGCTGTGTCTCTGTCTCTTCCTCTCTTTTTCTCTCCTCCCTCTTTCATGCTTTCTATCCCTCCTTCCTTCCTCCTTTTTTAAGGTAACTGGGATTAAATGACTTGCCTAGGGTTATATAGGTAGTAAGTGTTAAGTGTCTGACGTTGGTGCTCAATGCACCGTATTACCTAGCTGTCCCCTTCAACTACATATTAAAACAATTTTAAATGTTTTTTTTAAGTTTTGAGTTCCAGATTGTATTTTTCCTCCCTCCCCTTCTCTCTTTCTGAAATGGTAAGTAATCTGACATAGGTTATAAATGTACAATTATGTAAAACATTTTCATAATTACCTAGGATATTATTAATAAGAATTTTGTTTTTCTTTTTTCCAACAGGGAAAATGATAGGGAGAAAAATAAATTATTATTGAAAAAATAACCGCAAGCTTCATCTTGCATATAAAAAAAATGCTAATTTTAGCTTGTCCTTATAATATTGCAGCTCCTGTTTCTTTAGTTCTAATACAACTCTGGCATTTTTCTTGGAATAGAGATGATTCTATACAATGTTCCAGGTATAAACATCCAGCAGTTTGATATGAAGATAAGATCTTTTACATATCAGTTCAACAGATTATTTGATTATTTCTACCATTTCATAGATTGTTCTGGCTACTATATCCCAGTGGGTCATTATCCTCAGGTAATCATATAAGTCTCTTTGTAGCCAGCTATTAAAAGTTTGGATTTTGATTATATGATAAATTATATTATTTTATCCTTGCTCAAACAGAAACTTATTTTGAGTTTTCACAATGAAAAAATGTTTCTTAGATTATTCCCATGAGAATGGCTGAACAAATTATGATATATGAATGTAATGGAATATGAATATCACTGTGCCACAAGAAATGATTAAAAAAAGGAGAGACTTTCAGAAAAACTTGGGAAGAGTTGTATGAACTAATATAAAGTGAAGTGAGCAAAACAAGATCAAGAAATAAGTAGTACCATAATAACACTGTAAGATAAATACTGTAAGATTCCAGAGGATGATGCTACACCTTATCTTCTGGGGAAAAAGGTGATAGTTCAGGGTTAAGAATGAAACATGTTATTTGAACATAGCCAATGTGAGAATTTATTTTGCTTGACCATGTTTATTTGTTACAATGGGTTTTTTCCATTAAATTTTTTTCAGTGAGAAAAAGAAAAAAAATATTGAAAAAAATATCGTTTAAAAAAGATTATTACCTTTATCTTTGCATTTCATTATCCTGAGGTAAAGATTTAGTATACTCAGTCAATGTGAGAGTTCATTCACTATACATCTTTGTTGCAGAATACTTAAAAAAAAAAAAGTTTAAACATTGATTCCCCTGAGCAGGTATGTCCCCAAATATAGAAGCAGTCTCTTTGGTTCAAAAGCATATACAAGCAGTCTAACAATTCTTTGTGAGAAGAAACAGATTAAAACAACAGTAGTACAAATAGGGAGGCTACTAAACTTAAAACAAACACAAATGTGTATTTGAGACCAATTGCCCTAAAAATCCTATTTATGTTTCTCTAGCCATTAAAGTACCAGTTTATTGTTCTTTTTGTTTCTTAACTCAAGGCTTGTTCTTGAAAAAATAGCAGTACAAATTTTATTTACCTCAGTTCTCAAAAGTTTATAAAAGAGCATTAGCAATATTTCATAACAGTTCTCACCCAAAATTATTTTTAAAAATACCTCAAGTACTATCACACAAAATGTTAAAGCACAGCAACTAAAAATAACAAGTTACAGTAATGATTTACTAAGTCAGAGGATATCAAAGGATCACAAAGAGATGGGTAGCAGATTCTCTAAAGTTAAAATAGACACTGGCTTTTGATTTATGTGGAAGGACCTTTTTTCTTTTCAGAATTGTTTTTGTAAAACTAATCAAGTAGATAAAACTACAAAAATGAGGGAAAATTTTAGTTTTCATGAAAGCATTTCACGCTCTGGTTTAAAAGTTAACATTAATCTTATTTCTATGGTTTGGATGATATGTCTCTCCCCATTGCACAAATGGGGAAGATAAAATTCCAAGTGGTTAAGATTCTTCCCAAAGTAACAGTAAATTAATGGCACAGCAATAACAGAATCTACAGGCCTCATTTCCCTGACACAAGACCCATAAGATGTTATGGGTTGAGATGAACTGATGAACTGAGCACTATTTACTAGAGATGTGTTGAATAACAGATTCTCAGGACATATTGTGAGTTTATTGGAATTAAGAAAACGATTCTACTCTTACCTTTCAGCCAAGAATATATGAAGAGCACTCCAACAGCAATGTTATACTTCAGGCCATGGAGGGTGACACCTCCCTAACAAGATGGGAAAAATGTGTTACTGTTACTGCAAACCAGCCTAAACTCCCAACAAAATTATGAGTAACTTCTACTTATCTCTCTTTCCTCTCTTTGCTTTTGTTTCTGTGTCTCTGTCTCTCAAGATTTAAGGTGATTTACCAAATTCTGTATTTTCCCCCTAAATTTGTTTCCCCATATCTTCTAATGAATATAGAATAGGATTGCACATTTGGAACTGGAAAGGGCCTTAGAAATCATCTAATCCCCATCTTTTTTATGGAGCCTAAATGACTTTAGGTTACGGACACAGTAAATAATTCAAATTCTAATCTTCTGACTGCAAATGTGGTACTTTCTCCACTGTGCCACACTGACTTTGAGAATCTTATGGGCCTCTTAAAGTCATTCTTTCAGATGGGAGACCTTATGGGAGAAAGCCAATTCATCATCTGTTCCCTGTTTGCAAGGGACAGTGGCCCACCCTCAATCAAAGCAGCCCTAATGCTAAATACTCCATCTTTAAGCTAAAAAAAAATAATGAGGCAGCAAGGAAGGGGAAGAATTTGGGATCTTGACAATATCATTTTTAAACTACTTTTTTATCGTTATAATTGTTATTTAAAAAGAAAAAAAATCAAAACCCAGTGGTTAGATTTTGTATTTCAAAAACATATAGGTGGCAAAGCATTAAGACATTTCACTCAAGAGGGAGTAATATCGGAATCTTTGGGCATCTTTTTCTATTACTGTAAAATGAGGGATAATAATACTTTCTCAATCTATCTTCCAGTGGCTTTATGAATTTTAGTTGAGATAATGTAAAATACTTTGCAGTTATAAAATGCAATGCAAATAAAGCTGGTTACTATGATGTGTATAGTTATTTCCATTCATTGAAATCTTTACCCTTGTCATTTGACATATATATATATTTGAGTATCTTGTGTTCATGGGCAATTACATGGAACAACTGATAGAATGCCTGGTCTGGAGTCAAGAAAACCTGAGTTCAAATGTGACCTCAAACACTTATTAGCTGTGTGACCCTGGGCAAACTACTTAATCCTGTTTGCCTCAGTTTTCTTATCTATAAAATAAGCTGGAGAAAGAAATGGCAGACCTCTCCAATATCTTTGCCAAGAAAATGCCTCACACTTTAAAGCTACTTTAGGGTCACGACTGAAATGGCTGAACAACAACAAAACAATTAGTTGTCCCTCAAAAGGTGGAGAGAGTGAATACTTGGGTATCTCAAGGGAAATGCTAAAACAAAAAACTTTTTGGATACCTGGCCACCACTTTTAAAACATTCTTCTTCTTGTTATTTGTCCTGTGTTCTAGAAGATGACCATGGCATCAGGGAGGTAATGCCATGACAGGCAAGTGAACTGGATTAAGTGAGGTCCTGGAAATCTCAGGTCTTTCAACACTAAAGGTATAGATCCAGCTTATCTATAATAATAGCACTTACCTCATAGAGCTATGAAGATCAAATTAGATAACATTTTTTTGGGTAAACATTAAAGCACTATGTAAATTCTAGCTGCTATCATTATTCATTCTCAAGGACCTATTATGGTTTTGCATTTCCTTAATTTTAGTTTCCTTTATCAACTCTAGTTTTGTTTACCTCAAAATGTGCTTCTCTGACTATTCTGGCACATAAAATGCTTTTCTTTCTGTTTTTGGTCTCCTTCCTTGGGGTATATGCTCACTAGTGAGATAACTGGGTCAAAGGAAGGTAATGGATTAATGACTTTTGTTTCATCATTTCAAATTCTTTTCCAAAAGGGTTAGACTACTTCACAGCTCCACCAACAGAGCATTAATGTACCTGTTTTGCTGTGGTCCCTCATGACTTATCACTTTTTCTTTTTGTCAGCTTTGCTAAAACATTCTAGGTGAGTAAAGATGGTCTACCAGCCTTGCAGGATTATCAAGAAAATCAAGTGTTTACTGGTAGAACTAGATAAAGACAATCCATGTTATTTTTATGTGGTCATTGCAGGCCTGTAGGATTTCCCTTTTAATAGAAGGGTTTTTAAACCTAAACTGTTTGAGAAGGATAATAGCTAACATTCGCATGGTGTTTACTACCTATCAGACACTTTGCTAAGTGCTTTACAATGATTTACAAGGAATTTACAGTTTAGCCGGAACCTGAGGCAGAGGCAAACTGACTTGCCCAGGCCCCCACAAGTACTAAGCGTGTGACCAGTCACTAAGTGGCCAAGATGACCTTTGATGAGCAGGTTACCCACTTCTCAAGAGAGAAGTGATAGCTACAAGGTGCAGAAAAAGGTAGACCTGCTTAGACATGGCTATTGTGCGGGCTAATTTCGCTTGACTGATGGTTTCTTATGAGGTTTATGTGTGTTTTTTTGGTTTGCTTTGTTCTGGCTTGCTTTCTTTTGGTTAAATGAGGTAGGGACCTTAGTAATGGTGATATCTAAAAGGGGCAAAGATATTGAAGAGGTTTGCCATTTCCTCCAACTCATTTTATAGATGAGGAAATTGAGGCAAAGTTTAAAAACATTTAAAATATTCAAAATATCTAAACATTTTAAAAATACATAGAAGAGAACAGATGGAAGTTCAATAGGAAGCACAAACCAAAGAGTAATGAAAAGAATTATACTTTTTAAAAAGCAAGAGGCCTAAAATGGAGATTCATAGTTTCATACAACATCTCTTATTTTGTGGAAGTACTCTTTTTTGTTATTTAAGTTCTGAATAAAAACTTGAATTGGTTAAAGCAACTATCTAGTTGTACTTGGAATATGTCCTTCAGAGAAGTTTAACTCATCTCAAAAGATGGACAAAAAAACACACATAAAACATCACAGCCCTCATGGATATAATTATTCTGCAGGCAAATATATATACTCCACTTCAAAAAAAGTTTGTTATCACTTTGTAAGGCCTACCTGGAAACTCTTCTGGAAGTCTTATGTTTTAGTAAAATTTTTCTTGTTATTCTAAAATGACTAAAATATTCCAGAAGAAAAAACATCATAAGAGTTTTGGTTTTTAAGATCATGATTTCATTTGAATTTCTGTGTTTACACCATGTTCTCCTTTAGTTTCATTGTCTAACATTCAATTCTTCTCCAATCACTTCTTCCTCATCATTCACTGATTCCCTTTTTTTCCACTACCACAAAGGTTTCCTCTTTGGGTCCAGTGTTTCCCCATTCTTCCCCCTCCGTGATCATCCGCCTGTGGCTTCCACTGCTGCTTCTGTGGAGATGATTCTCACATCTGTAGACCTCGTTCTGATCTCACCTAAGAACTCTCCATGACCAACATCTTCTTACCTCACATCCTTCTCTCAGAATGAAAACTTCCTGACTCTTCACTCTTCCTCTCTTGAATGGTCCCTCAAGTATCTTAACAACATTTAGAGGATGTACAGAACCATATAAGTAAGTACATAACTAGATTTTTCTTAACTGCTCTTTGTTTCATAGGAGCACAGATTTGTCTGACTGTAGCTGGAAAGAGCCTCAGAGACCAACTGATCCAATTCCTTCATCTGAAAGGAGCAAAGTGATTTGCTCAAAAGTTACACAGGTAGGAAAAGCTGGAATGTGAACTCATCTGCTCATTTAATAATTTTTTTTTAAACAGTGTTTTATTTTTCTCCCAGTTACAAGTTAAGAAATTTTCTCATTTTAAAATCCAGTATGTCTTTCCATCATCCATGTCTCTTAAACCCATTTTGAATAACCCCACAATGCATTGCACAAGGCCAGGCACTTAGTAAATAGAGCATGGACCCAATGTCCTAAGAATCTAACGCAAAACCACTATCAGGGAACAGAACGGAGAATTCTTTCTGTGGCACTATTACAGACTTTAGCTTGAAATTCTGTACTGAGGTTTTCTGTTAGCTGCAAATCCTTCTCTAATGTCTGATAATGTATGCCCATCTTTAATCTGGTAATAAAAGACTTCACTGAGAAAATACTTACTGCAGGCATGGTTAGTAGTTCTGTTGCAGTAATGTTCACCCCTTCAGGAATGACATGTAACTGATTGGGACCTCTTGTATATTCCTTAAAGAGCTGTGCCAAAGAGAAATAGATGTTAAGACAATTGTAATACTGTTCTGGGAAGTCATTACTTGTAGTTGAAAGCTGTTTTGGTTTTTCTGTTTTAATTGTCTTGTGTGTTTGAGCTTTTATCCCTCACCTGAGCCACATTAAAATAAATTTTTCCCTTCATCACCAAATAAGCTATTTTCACCACATCAAATAAAAGGGTTTTTTCCTAGTATAAGGTAGTAATAACAATGGATCTACGCCCTTGTCCAGTGCAGCACTGCTATTTGATAAGATTGTTGAAAACCTTTCTCCCTACTCTGAAGGTTTAGCAATTTGTACATGGCATATTGAAATAGGATGATACTCATGAAATAGGATGTGAATACAAGCATTGTGTTTATGCTGGTGTTTCATGCTAACTACTACAATTAGAAGTGGTATACTATATTATATTAGCCCAAAAAGAAAATTACTTTTCTATCCAAAATCCTTTAGGAAACTCTTTTTGCTCTATATCTTTTATCACTGGAAAGCCCTAATTATTAGGCACGATGATAATGGTGATGGGAAGCTTCAGTTATTTGGACATTACCAAAAGTATGGTAGCTAATACATTTTAAAGGATAATTTTATTCATCAAAAGATAGAAGAAACATATAGATTTTCTGTTCTAGAAATTGCTCTGGCAAGTATAAATTATAGGAATCTATATATTAAGAGGAGAGCAAAGTCAGGCATAGCCTAGGTACCCCCTAGATTTTGAGAGATGCGATTTTAGTGTTCAGAGCATCTCATATCCTAAAGTTCTACTGAGAGGTCAGAGCAAAAGAGATGGAACACTCTTTACTTTTGACAGAAGAAATTATTCTTATAAGAAAGAGCCAGTGGATTTATTGAACTACATCAACATGGATGTATATCAATCAATGCAATTATTTTATTTATTTTAATGATAGCTTTTTATTTTCAAAATACAAGCAAAGATAGCTTTCAACATTTACCCTTGCAAAATCCTGTGTTTCAAATTTTTCTTCTTCCCTTTTCCCCACTCCCTCTCCTAGACAGCAAGCAATCCAATATATGTTAAACATGTGATAAGGCAGATATTTTAAAAGTTATTATAAAAGACGGAAGCAAGGGCAAGTGAGAGTGAACACAAAATAATTGCCATCCTGAAAGAACATAGTCAGGAGGTAAAGCTCTGAATGAAATGGAGGATTAATGAGGACTGTGGACCAAGAAAAAGACCTTTAAAAAAAGATACAGTATGCAAGTAAATCCAGATTCATCAACTTAAAGTAGTTTTTGATGCCAAAAATTGAGAAACAGAGAAAACTGACTAGTGCATCCTCAGAGCAGATTCATTGTGTTCTGCTCACTACCGACCCATGTGGAAGGGCCAAAGAAGCTCTGGAAAGGGGCTGATGGTCTGTGATAGAAGTTACTTATTCCTCAAAGCAAAGCTTGTACAGACATTCTGTAACTACTTCTGTTCATCTAACCAAGTGGTGAAGAGATGGAAATTCTGCCAAAGTTGGAAAGTCTTCAAAAAAGCATTGTCCAGCCCAAGTAAGATTCTTTCCTTGCACTCAGTTTCCACTGAGGAAGATGAGCTGTTCTGGGTCTTCAGAGAGGGATGAAGGACATGATGTATCTGGTTTTATAAAAGCATACCCAATTATTGAAGAGATTGACTCTTCAGGTAAAAAAAGGAGAAGATACACTCCTTTTGATCTGGGAGCTTGGGCTTTTGCTCATTCAGAGGCAACATAAGGCCAGGAATATGTGGCCCAGGTGTTAACACTTCTATTGATGTTTTCTATTCTTTTAGATGAAGGAGTATGGGAGATGGCTGTGACCTCATGAGCTTCGAAGGTAAAAGAATGAGCACCAGAAATGTGGAAACTGGAGTTCAGATCAGCAGAGTGAACAGAGGGGTGGCAGGTGAATCAAGGAATACTGAACTGGGAGAATCAGCCAAGGGATATTGAAATGAAAACTCATCCAAAAAACAGTGCAGGATTTGTAAGTGAATCTGGGGGTGGGGGGTCAAAAGCTCAACAGAAATTGCTTTCAGTGTGAACCTGCTCTTCTCAGGAGAGTTAGGACATCTTCTCCCTCTCCAAGTTCTGAAAGGAATGCTTTGTGATTTCTCTTGTTATATCTTCACAGCAAATATCTTTCCCCTTTTTCTTTTTAATAGTATTTTATTTTTTCCAAATTCCATGTAGAGATAGTTTTCAACATTCATTTTTATAAGATTTGAGTTTCAATATCGTTAAGGGAGGACTCTGGGAAGATGGTGGAGTAGGTCTATAAATTTCAAGCTTTCCCAATTTTCCTACAAATAGAACAAATTTGGCACCTTAAGGCAAACACAGACTGGTGAAACCCAAAAAGAGCTGGCACAATCCCAGAATATCAGAAGACCCCAGGCTATGGATTAACCTGTCTGATAAGCAAACACTTCTGGGCTAACTCTGTAGAAACACCTAGTAAAGAGTCCCTGGGCTATCTAGGTGTGGCTGGAGCCTCTGCAGGAACCACAGAGACTTTCATTTCCTGGATTGCTTCTAGAATCAGGGGTTTGACACCTGGAACAGAGGGAACTTCAACTAATTAGGAACACCAGGCCCACCAGTGCTACAGAGACATGGCTCTAGGTGAGGAGGAACCAGCACACGCTGCTGGTTTTGGGCACTTGCAGGAGGGGAAGCTCTTGGTTTGGGGTTTCAAGCTCATGGTTTGGGGTTTCAGGTCAGAGGGGAGAGCTGAAGTGAAGCCAGAGGTACCATACCCACCCATCCCATGATTAGAGGTACTTACATTAATATTTCTTATTTTAAAAATTAATCAGCAAAGAAGCAAGAATCCAACCATAGAAATTTATTATGGAAACAGGGAAGAAAAGAAAAAAATATTTGTTTCAATATTTTTTCCTCCTTCCTTTCCTTCCCTCACACTAAGTAATCTGACATAAGTTATACATATTACATGTACAATCATTTAAAACATTTCCATATTAAGTTGTGAAAGGAAAATCAAAAATGAAAAACCATGAGAAAGATAAAACAAAAACAAAAAATGGAAATGGTATTCTCTGATCTCCATAGTTCTTTCTTTGGAATATCTCTCCCTTTGTAAAAAAAAATCCAAGTGCTATCAGTTGGAGGATGACTGGATAAGTTATGGTATGGAATATTATTGTTCTGATCAGAAATGAGGAGCAGCAGGCTGATTTCAGAAAAGCCTGGGAAGACTTACATGAACTGATACTGAGGGAAGTAAATAGAACCAGGAGATCATTGTACACAATAACAGCAAGACTGTATGATGATCAACAAGTCTTAAAAAAATGAATATTGAAAATAATCTTTACATGTATTTGGGAAAAAAATACTACTGAAAAAAAGACAACCATCCAAGGTATTTGGGAACTAACTAACACACAACCCCAGAAATCATCCCTTAATGCATAAATGAAAAAAAGGAGAGGCACTAGCAAATAAGAATTGAAAACTGTTAACAACCATATGATAGAATGCTCCAAATCACTAATAAAAAGACAAAATCAAATCAAAACAACCAGGTTTTACCTCACAACCAGAAAACTGGCAGATATAACAAAAGACGTAAATAGTCAGTGTTGGAAGGATTGTGGGAAGAGAAGCAAACAGGTACATTGGTGGTGGAACTGAGTCAATAAGTAATTTTGGAAAGCAATTTGGTATTATGCAAATAAAGTGAGTAAAATGCTCATGCCCTTTGATTCAAATATTCTGCTACTAGTGTAATACCCCAAAAGGCCAGTAAGATGATGAAAGTTCCCAAATTATTTATGCCAGCATTTTTGGTAATACTCATGAACAGAGGATTGCTTCATTCTCATCAACTTAAAAAACGAGTGGCACTTACTAGGTACTTATTAAATATTTTTGATTGACTAGCTAGAGATCATGCCATATGAGGACTGATTAAAGAAAAAAGGGATATTTAGCCTAGAGAACATATTTAAGATAGATATAAAAGCATCTGAAGGTTTTCTCCTGGAAGGGCAATGAGATTTGCTTGGTTTGTCCCAGAGGGCAGAATATAGAGCAATGCTGCAGGGACAAATTTAGGATAGATAATAGACACACGGAAAAGCTTTCTAACAGTAAGATCTGTCTACAAGTAGAAGCAGTTATCTGGGAAGATAAAGAGTTCCTTTTTTTTGAAGAGGAATCCAAATGACTTTTTCAACAATGTTGTACTTATCCAAGTATGGCTCCCAAAGTATCATAGTGGATAAAGAACTGGGCTTGGAGTCAGTCCGATCTGAGATAAAATTTCATCCCAGACATTTACTAGGTGTGTTTTTGGATAAGCCATTTAAAATTTCTGTCTGTCTCAGTTTCTTCATCTGTAAAATGGAAATAATAATGGTGTCTCCCAAGGATGTAGTGAGAATAAAATGACAATATTTGTAAAGCACTAAGTAAATATATAGAATTTAAATGGCTTATGAGATAGATGCTCTTTAACTATAAAATTCATAATTTTGAGACATCAGGGATGGAGAGATGAGACAAGAATTTAGGTGCATCAGTTCCTCCTAACTACTTTTGTTTTTTGCAATGACTTAGAAAACATGAGCTCAGGCTCATGTTACCTAGTTCAAAGTGATGGACAGTTTGATGAGTTAGCCAGAAGAATAATAGGAGATGACTCATTCTGACTGTGATCTGATAATACAGAAAAAACATCAGATAAGTAAGAGAGATAAGTCTTTCCAAACACAGCACAATGCTTTGTGACAAATTAGTATTCCAACTTAAGAGTAAAAAAAATTAGAAGTTAGAATAAGTAATATAAATACAGTAAGTTAAATATAGTTAATAATTTAACTAAACTAGTTAGTTAAGTTATTTAGTTAAATTTAAATATAGTTAAATATAAATACAGTAAGTTTATTTCCTGCTTAAGGCCACAATCAGGTAAAATTTAGTGATTCAAAATCTTTTATGCAATAAAATAAGAATGCCAAAGAAAGTATAACATTTTTTAAAGTCAGTCTTCCTTAAATGATACAATATACTTAAAACCATTTAAAAATAAAACAAAAACAAACATATAAGATCTTCCCAAATGTAAAACCATGTACAAAGGTACCTTCTGCATTGGTTCCACCAAACCAATATCATACACCATAAATCCATCCACTCCAGCCTTAATTTCAAACAATTTGAGCCTAGAATTAACAAAGAAATTCATTGGTCATCTGTTTATAATCAGACTATTTTATTAGGTTGTCTTTTTTTTTTTTTTTTTTTTTTTAATAAAAACTTCATTTGGAAAGTTTTATACTTGTTTTTCTTAAAGCTGTAAAAGCATCAAGTAAGGGACAGTTTGCTCATCCCGACCCATAGGATATTTGTAGTTCAGTAGTACCTCAACTATCCAAATACAGGGAGAACTCAGAAATAAGCCAAGCAAAATAAGCCTTAGAGTCTTACAGTAGCTTAAACAAACCCATAAGCACCACAGGTACAACCGTTTTGGTTTAGAATTGTGTGGAATTTATGTTAGTGACAGAATGAATGAGTTGATCATAAGATTTTTTTCCCCTCTAGCTCTACAGCAGACGGGATATGAAGGTGAGAATGTAGAGAGAAGGAATTATTGCTCAACGAAGCTGACCCCCAAGAAGCAGGAGAAGAGAAAGAATCATAGCAACAACCTGGGGACATTTAGTTTACAGGCAAACAAGGCTACATAGATCAATGTGAATAGGTCATCCAGAGAAAGGAAATCAAATGAGAGTCTGTATGTTCTAAGAAGGCAGGAAAGCATGTACATATTTTTTTTTTTTTTTAAGAATTTTCATTAAAAATGGCATGTTTTTTAAAGAAAGATTAGCAATATTTGTTTCCATTGAGAGCAGAGAAATGAGATCATGAATTATCTGCTTGTTTGTTTGCTATTATTCCATTAATGAAAATGGAATAAATGAAAAAAATAGGTAGAGAGTGGAAAAACATGGTCAACTCTAAAAAACAGACCTTAGTTCTGATAGTTTTTGTGAGCATTTCTCTACATACTGTGTGGCACAACACAAAAATACTGGGTTAATAGTCAGAAACCATGGCTATTTTGAATCTTTATTCTGCTTTTACCTTTGTGAACTTTTTTTTTTTCTGAAGCAATTGGGGTTAAGTGACTTGCTCAGGGTTACACAGGTAGGAAACATTAAATGTATGAAGTCAGATTTGAACTCAGGTCCTGACTTCAGGGCTGGTGCTCTATCCACTGCATCATCTAGCTGACCCTTGTGAACTTTTTAAAACTACTTTTCTCTGGGCCTTATTTCTTTCATCTCTAAAATGATAGGATTGGAACAAATCGTTAATATCATTAGACTATTTTGAAAGTGTTAGGTTTGAAGTCAGGATCTGTATATCTTAATCACTCTGGGCCTCTTTTATTATCTGAAAAATGAGAGGATTGGGCTAGATAATCTCTAATGTATCTCCCAACTCTAAATCTATGCTCCAGTGATCCAGTCTGGTCTCTCAGTTTCAATCTCCAATGAAAGCGCAATTGAGAATTTGCTCTATAAGTCCTAAAAAGTTTTATGATTTTCTTACCGTTTAACAGCTGCTAAGACTGACTGGTAGCTGTCACTGTTTTGGTCCTTTGGTAATAACAAGGCAGCCATCCCTCCAGTTGCCAGAGCTCCTCGTCTGTGACATGTTTGCACCAGTAAATCCATATAACTCTTGAGGAAAAGCTTTTCCATGTTAACATACTTGCTCCTGTCTGGCAACAAGAATTCAGCTCGATGACCTGGTAGAAAAATGGGGTGAAAGAAGAAAAGGAGGTAAAGAGAGATACGAATCAAAATGTTCACTGTAAAATTTTCTGTACAAGTCTGCTTCATAAATCCTAATCCCAACCTTTTCAGAGTGAAAGCATGAACTGGATCGATTCTCATATTAAGAAAACAGGTATTTTTAAAAATGCTGAGAAATAGTCCCTTTCCTGGCACAGTACTTTTCTTTCACGAATTCCATTCAAGAAACTTAAAAAAAAAAAAATCTATTACATTCAAGGAATTATTTTAGACGCTAGGGACATTAAAATTTTAAAATGACAGCTACACACTTCACAGAGTTTACAATCTGTTGTAGGAAGGAGTATAATGTATACATATAAATATGATGCAAAATGCCATATAGCAAGGGCAAAAGAGAAATCTAAGAAAATTGAGAAGGGAGAAATCACTTCCCACTTTAAGATAAGAGCAGAGGGCAGCATATGCAGTATACGCTGAAGGCTCATGGAAGCCTTTACAGAGGAGGTGGTACCTAAGATGGATTTTTGGAAGAATGGGATTTCTACTGGCAGAGATGAAGGGAAGATGCTATTAGCTTTTGTGGAAAGAGATCAGGGAACATATTGGTTTGGCTAGAACATGGAGTCCATGAAGGAGAACAGTATCCTAAGTGAAGAGATGGCCCTGCCTTGACTCCTACCTCCTCTAAAACCTTTTTCCTTTAAAACCTTCCTGTCAGTCTTGGCCCAGAAGAGACCTTCAGTTGATTAAATTAAGAAATTTAGTTTATCTTCTTTTCCTTTAAGAATCCCACTTGCCATTTCTGGTGACCACATTGCTTACCTTAGGTTTACTGAGAGTAGACAAACTTTTAAGGTAACTGTAAAAACAAACAAAAAACCCCCAACAAAGTCCCTCTTTTGTTGTCAAGGCCATTTTTAAAAGACTTTTTTTTAAAGGTCACTTTCTTCTCACCAAATTTGGAGACAAAAGAGGCAGAATAATCCCAGATGCCACAGTTCAAGCCAGCAGAATGGTCTCTCAGTTCATACAAAATCTCTTCCATCTCAAATGAGGCCAGAATGCTTTCTATTAACACAGTGGCTTTGATGGTACCGATAGGCATATTTAGCTGCAACCAAATTAAGCAATTATGAAGAAACAGAAAATACTAAAACTAAAAAATGATTTTCTTCAAAAAGCAACTCAGATGAGTTATAGACAAGAATACTATCTTGAAGAAAAATTGGGTGTATAGAAGCATATTATGGCTAGAGTTCTGAGGTAGGAATCAGGAGGACTTGGACAGACCTAAATTTCTCTCCTCACACTCTAGTTATGTGATGCCAAGCAAGTCACTTAATCTCTAGGCCTCAGACAACTACTTAGGACACATCTATTAAGTCATGGTAGCTGAAAACACTCACATATGTTCTTAGTGCAGTTTCTTTAAGATTGACAAGTAACATATTGTGTATCTAAGTTATATTTTAATATATTTAACATCTACTGGTCATCCTGCCATTTAGGGGAGGGGGTGGGGGGGGGGTAAGAGGTGAAAAATTGGAACAAGAGGTTTGGCAATTGTTAATGCTGTAAAGTTACCCATGTATATATCCTGTAAATTAAAGGCTATTAAATTAAAAAAAAAAAAAAAAAGATTGACAAGTAACAGAAGAAGTGTTTCAACATGCATCATTTCCTTGCATCTCTCTTACATCCTGCCACACAGGAAATAACACCTCCAGTGGAGCTGAAAGCTGTGTGAAGATTTAATTATCCTGAAGATGTTAGGCAGACAAGACTGGTTGAGATAAGACCTCAGTGTCTGTGAAGAGCCCTGAAAGGCCAGAAGAATGGTCCTAATGGCTGGCCTGGTTCTCTTTTGTGGCACTGCCTTGATGTTCCATACATTGACACAAAATCATCTAGTGTGAAGGTCCAAGCAGCTCATCTGACAGATTAATACACAGATATTTAAAGAAATAAGATGACTTGCCTGATGTCATAGTACCAGTGTAAGGACCAAAGCCCACATGACCTAATGCTTATTTCCTGTTATGCAGCCAATCCTCTACATACATGTAACATTTGTAAGTCTCAGCAGTCATGATTGTTTTTCTTCATTTATTACTACAAACAGAACTTAAAAGGACCGTTTTAAAACAACTTACCTTTTTCTGGGTCCAGACAAATATGTTATTCCACAGTCTGGCTTCCTGATAACTCTCTACCTGTGGCATAATAATGTTGTATATGAATTATTGTTGGTTGTACTACCTTAGTAACTTAATTACACACTATCACTTGACTTAAGCATTTTATAGACAACGATTGTACATGTGTACAGTGTTTTGTGAAGCACCTATTTGGTCCTCACAACTCTGTGAAGTAGATTAAGGAAAGAGCATGGGGTTTGACATCCAGAAAGGCATGTTCAAACCCTGACACCTTTCAGAGCTGGAGATGCTATCAACCTCACAGCTTTATTGGGAGGACAGAGCTTCACAAACTCAGTGTGAGTCTTTCTCCTTATTTTGAAAGATGAAGATCTTCAAGTCCAGAGAGCGGATGCATACAATGTTGTGCTGGGGACAAGGAGCAAAGCCAGGACTGTGAGTAAATCTGGGGCTTTTTCTTCTATATCAAAATAGTTAAAATAAGCTATTTTTACTTTTATTGGGCTTAAAGGATAGTGTCTTGTGGAATTCCTAAATTTTTGCACTGATCTTGCTAAAAATTGCATGCTGATTTTATTTAAAGTACTAGATGCTATCAAATAATCATCTTTTTTGTTCGTTTGTTTTTTGTTTTGCTGAAGGAACTGGGATTAAGTGACTCATCCGGGATCACACAGCCAGGAAGTTTAAGTTTCTGAGGCCAAATTTGAACTCGGGTCTTCCTGACTTCAGGGCTGGTGCTCTAACCACTGCATCACCTAGCTGCCCCTCAAATGATCATCTTAAGTCTGCAAGAAGCATATTAATTTACACAATTAGCTTCTGACAATGTAAAATTAATTTTTATATGTTACCATTATTCATTATAGTATTATTTTGAATTTCTCTTCAATGGAGAAATCTCTTTGTACACAATTCTTTCCTCTATAAGATAAAGATCAAATTAATAAATCTGACAATAGGGAATAAAAAATTAAATTGGAGCTAAGCAAGTTGATCTCTAAATCAACAGGTGCTTATTATCATTATTTTTAAAAAATTATTTTCAAAACAATCGTTCATTAATAAATTCTATCTTATCCCTTGATTCAGCCTTTTTCCACCATTGAGAAAGCTCTATGTGTGTGGGTATGTATCAGTTATTTCTATATATATGTTCTATCAATGTATTTCTATATTAGTCAGAATAAGACAAATCTTAAGTTGCAAAAAATTCAGAATAAAAATAAAGAGAAAGTGTAGGAAAGAATGTCTCCTTTACTCTAAATAGCTTTGTTTTCATTGCCTTTTGTATGTACTGAAAGATGACAAGAAACACATTAAAAAGGAACAATTTAATGTATATTTTAAAGAAAAATTTTAAAAGTTTTTATTCTAATAGCATATTTTCCCAATTGCATGGAAAGATGGTTTTTAACTTTCATTTTTGTAAGATAATGAGTTCCAAATTGTTTTTCCCTCTTTCACCTCTCTTTTTCTAGGCCTAATATAGGTTATATGTCTATATTCATTTTAAATCTATTACCATATGAGTCAAGTTAGAAAAGAAAAATCAGAATAAAAGGGAAAAGCCACAAGAAAGAAAAAAAAGAACAAAGCAAAAGCAAAAAAAAAAAAAAAAAAAAAAAAAAAAAAGATGAAAGTAGAATGCTCAATCAATACAATGGGCTTAAAACTGTAAGAGTTGTGACAGATAGGAGACTACGAAAATTTTAATGCTCCAGTTTTATAAATTATAGAATTTCCACGCTGGAAGTAAGCATAGAGATTATTTTGCTCAAGCTCATTTCTGACCCCAGGATCTTTTAGCCTACTTTTGCTTCTCATAGTGTTGAGTAATGGAAGGAGTACTAGATCTAGGTTCAGAGATCTTGGATCTTTATTGTCCTGTGTGACAGTGGTTTAACCACCCTCCGCTTCAATTTTCTCACCTGCAAAATGAAGGGTTTGAATGAGATGACCTCTAGGGTCCTTTACAATTCCAATCTATAGTCATGCCTCCTCTCACACCTTGAACTCTGTTCTCTTCATGATCATTAGTCCCTGCCTTCCTTCTTTTCCTTTAAGTCTATCAGTGCTGTTCTGGCATTGGTTTTTCTCTCATAATATGATTAATACTGTGGTCAGCCAGTTCAAGTATGCTCTTTCCTCTCTCCTAGAATCCTGTGTCTTGGGTAACTTTATTTATCTGTTTCTACTCCTCTTCTGGCCCAAGTTAATCCTGTCACCTGCACTTTTGATCCCAAACCATTCTCTTAAATACCAAAACTTCAAAATCTAGCTCAATCCAATATCACTTTTCCTTTTCAATCTCTGTCTCTGCTTACTTTGCCTCTCAGTTTACAAATGTGTTCAGATATCCCTTTATCCTAAAAGAACTTTTAAGGCCCTTCCCTTGATCCCATTACTGCCCCAATCTGTCACTTTAGCTCTTTCCCCCTATTTACTGCCAAACTAGTAGAAAAAATCATCTTCCTTCATTTATACTTCCTAGCCTACTTATTGCTGAACCTCCTCCCCTTCCAACCCATCACATCCTCTGAAGAGGGATAAAACTGACTACTGATGTTCGTTCCTTCCTACCCTATCACCTCAGTTTACTTCTAAAATATCCTGCTACTGAAACAACACTCTCTGCAATCACTAATATCTCCCTTAGGGTGAAATTCAGCCTCTGATTAGCTATAGAATGAACTGGCATTTAAAGCCTGTCACAACCTTCCCCCACCCTATCTTTCCAGCATTGTGTAGTTCTCTTCATGAATACTTGAACCAGCCAAACTGGCCTTTTTACTGTTCCTTGTATGACACTCCCCTTTTCCAGCTCTCTGACTTTACCTTGGCTGTCTCCCAACTCTGGAATATACTTCCTCTAACATACACCTTTTAGAATGCCTATCTTGCTGCAAAACTCAGCTCAAGCACTATCTCCCACATGAAATCTTTCCTGATACTCACCCTGCCTTCCACCATCCCCCATGATCTGTCTTTAAGCACTCTGTATATAACTATATATGGACATGTTATCTCAGCTCACTACACTGTAAATTCCTATAGGGCAGAACTTTTGCCTTTCTATCTCCAACACCTAGCACAGAATCTGGCACACAGTGCCAGAATATTTACTAAGGGACTGATTATTACTCTCTACTCTTTGATCCTTTCTTCTCTCAGCTTCCATGACACATTATTCACATGGTTCTTGTCACTTCTTTAAGGATTATTTTGCTCCTTTCTCATCTTCCTCCAACCCTTTAAATGATACTTATCCCCCAAGTTCCATTCTCTCTTAATGATTATACACAAGCATTCAATTATTATCATTAGGTAGATTATGTAGATGACTCTTAACCCTCATCTTCTCCAATTCTCTTTCTATCTGAATTCTGTTAGTGCCTCAAATGAAACATGTCCAAAAACGACCTCATCTTCCTTCCCTCTTCTTTTTTTCTTTGGATGGCATCACCACCTTCTTCCTACCTTCCACATCCAATTAGTTTTCAATTTCCCTACAAATGTGACTGACATTATTTTCTTCTTTTCTCTATTCCAATCAGAGCCACTTTATTCAGGCACTCATTTCTTCTTCTCCTCTCATTTCCTAACGTCCTGCTTTTAGTCTATACCAGACAGGTAATGGGATTTCAAACTGGAAGGCTTCCCCATTTTACATATGAAGAGTCTGAGACTGGAAAAGGAAAATAACTATCCAAGATCCCCTTTTCAATTCATTCAATGTCCTGCTCAAATCATCTTTTTTGGTCCTCTTCTCTGATCATACAACTCCTCTACTCAAAAACCTTCACCCCTACGGCCCATCAGATAAATTATAAATCCCTTGGCTTTGGTGTGTCCTGTGCCACCTGGGTGCCTATGCTTCCCCCAACAATTATGCCTAGATGGAACTCTTCTACCTGACCTTATCTTGGTCTATTGGAATCCTTCCCATCCTTCAAGAGTTAACTGAATTGTCACTTACTCCATGAAACTTTCCCTGAGAGCCCTCCTTTGTTTTTGCCTACATCCAAGATATCTCTTTCTCCCTGAATTCCTAGTAGCATTTTGCTTTAGATTTCTCCCCTAATATTACTCACTCTTGTATCAATTATTTGTATCTATGTATCCCTTTGCCTTCCCCTTATATTAAGATTAAACCCTTAAGTGCAATGGAACTCCAGCATTTGGCACAATTCCCTATATCTAATTCTATAACCCACGAATCCATAGGTTTGTCTGAGTGGGCACTCCTTCCATCAAAACATTGAAACCCTTCTTTAGTAGATGGTCTCTGAAATACTGTGACTAAAAAAATCTAGTACCCTATAGCCACTCTTCTGATTGAGAGACTAGTAGTCTTGGACAACAACCTGATTCATTGTTGGGTCTGAAACAGAAGAATTTTCAGCTTGGTTAGTACCTACCAGACTTTATGTTATATTGGCATAAGTTTTGACATTAGAGTGATCTTTTAACTGGACTTGTGGACGCAAATCAAGAATGTAGATATTTCAGTGGTGGCAGATAAACTTTTTTGGAGTAAACTTTGCCCAAGCTAACCTCTAACTTAAGACTTTATTAATATTATTCTGATTCTCTTTCAATGCTGCTCATGGAGAGCTTTTCAATAAGAATTTTTGGTTTACTTTTATTGAGTGGTTCAGAGAAACAATGTTGTGAAGATTACCTTTGAAAGATAAAAGAAGGGGCCACTTTCATTATCATATAAGATTTTCCCCACATGGAACATCAGCAGACCATAATCAAAGAGGGGTCCTGGAACTTGCTTTCCATTCACCTACAAAAAAGACAAGAATAAAACTTCTGAGAAGAGGCAAATCATAAGTGGTCCCATTACCAACCCTTTAATGATTTACATGGGAACAGGTCCAAGATTTCAAAGGTACTTCAACTGAATAAATAAAAATGCCTCATTTGCCTAACATATAAAACACATCATTACAGTTATACAGCAAAAGTATTACTACCATCATATTGTGTTCTACCATGTTCCAGGCTCTTGGTCTAAGCATAAGAACAGGGGCTTTGGATATGGGTGGAGCACCTAGAATAAAAAGAAGGTAATTCAAAGTAAGATAAATTTTCACAAATATGTCCTGAAATATAAATAGCATATAAGTACAAAGCTAGAAATCCCAATCAAATTCCCAATTTTATTGTGTTAGTTTGGCACGTTAGGATTCATATAAATTTAATCTGTCTATCCTTCTGACCTGAGTAAGTTTTAGCCAAGATAGGTCTACTTACTGACCCTCTGAACCTGTGATTATTTCTATCACCACTATTTAATTTCACTTCATTCTCCCTATGCGAAGTATCCATCCCATCTTCACTCTCCCTAATCAAATTCTACTTTTATATTCTTCAAGGCTCAGCTCAAGTATCACTTCCGCAGAGATTTTCTTGACCATTCCAACAACCCACAGTAGTGACATTTCAAGCTTATAAATAAACCCAGCACTTACTCCTTGTACCATGCATTTGGCATTCAGTCATGTAGTACTTATGCCAACTTTTTGGTTAAAACTTAACTCTTGAATGATTTAACTTTTCAGATATATAAATCTGTTATCTTTAAGGACAAATATCATTACTCTTTTTTTTTTTTTTTTTTTTTTTGCCCTCCCTACAATTTTTTGCTCAGTGTTTGGCACAGAACATATGCTCAAAACGTTATTACTGAATTTGATCTCACCTGGAAATTTATGATGAACAGCTTGGACAACGTTATAGATACCCTTAATTTGATTAAAGAAAGTTGGACAATTGCCATCATCGAAATCAACCTGATGGTAGAAATAAGCAAAATATTATTATCTCATGATAATGCTGTAGATTGAGTTTTGAGTCTGGAATAAAGAAGACTAAACTTTGAATCCAGCCTCAGACACTTACTAGCTGTGGGACCCTGGGCAAGTCAATTAATCTATTTTGCCTCAATTTCCTTAGCTGTAAAGTGAGAATAATAGTAGCATCTACCTCCTAGGATTGTTGTAAGGATCAAATGAGATAAAAATTGTAAAGCACTTAGAAAAGTGCCTGGCACATAGTAAGCACTGTATACATGTTTATTTTTATTATTTAATTATTTATGTTTGCTGATTCTGCTTAGGCCTTGAGATATGGCTGCACGTAGGTGGGATCATCATCTATTCAGGGATCCCATCAGTTTTGCAAGTTCAAGACCTGAAAATTATCAATTCACCCTGGAGTTCTGAGGATCTGGAAAACTGATTCATTCTAAACAACTCATAAGACATGGATTTATGTTAATTTACTAACTTCTCATGGGATACCAAATTGACAGCACATGTGGCATCATCACTGGTGCTCACGTCCTGGTGAATCATTTCAAACAGTAAAAAACTGACTACCTTAGCTAGAGTAATCCTGCAACAAGCTGAAAAACCTCCACGTGCCAATAGTGAGGGTTTGAATATAAAATGTAATAGACTGATAGGTGTAAAAAAACACAACCTATATTTAGTTTAAAAAAAATTTACAATGAAAATGTTACATATTTTATATCCTTCTAGGAAACAAAGTTAGCAATGAGAAGTAAAACTGCTCTAGACTTTTTAATTTATTCAATTAAATGATTTAAAAACATAAGCTCAACCATTATGTAACATATCACCATGATTCCCATGCAATTTCTTGTTGAATAGATAAGAGTGATAACACATAATAAGTAACATAAACTTAAAAATCTATCTACATATGTAATATTATGTTACAATGAACTGGAAGACTCTACATAATCCCATTGTACCTGAATGCCCTGTGCAGTAGATCCTAAGGCACTGAGGAATCTCTCAGTTTGGTAAGGTGCAGTATCACCAATATCCACCTGCCGGTTTTGTAGTCTCCTAGGAACTGGCAACACTTTCCATGTTTTGTCTTTGCGAATATGGGACGTATGAGTAGAGAAGTCTGGGAGGCCATTGGTTAGATCCAACTGAACTTTTCGAGCAATTCGCTGTTGTAGGATCTGTTCAACATAAATTTTTTTTTTTTTTAGTAATTTCCAAATACATTTAAACATCATTAATTATGCTAATGTTTGGTTTTTAAAACCTAAATAGCAAAGACAAGAAAAACCCTCAAACATCCCCTTTCTAAATTCTCAACAAAAGACAAGTGAGGGTAGCTAGTGATTCTCAAGATTGTGGGTTTTATCTTGAAAATTCCACCTTGATCTATTCTTCCCTGTTTCTCCTCCTTGTCTTTTGTCATTCCTTGAAAATGAATATGCTTATTAAACTTATTTGAAAAAAAAAGTGTCAAAAAACAAGACTTTGTTACCTGAAAAAAAAAGTGAAATAAAAAACCAAAAGATAATAGGGTCATAGATTCAGAGCTGGAAGATAAGTTATCTAGTCCAATTTCCTTGTTTGATAGATGAAGAAGCCGAGGTTCAAAGGACAACATTGATATATTTTAATCTTTAAATTAAAAATTCCTTATCAGAAATATTATAAAGTGGATAGACCAAGATTTCTACAAAATAGAAGGTATCTCTTTTTAAAACTACTCATAAGTGTCTCATAAAAGACTGAAATTAAAAATGGGATCACTAAAGGCATGGTGTAATTCTTTTCTTCTTTTTTTTCCTTGTAAGACAATTGGGGTTAAGTGACTTGCCCATAGTTGCCCAGTTACTAAGTATTAAGTATCTGAGACTGAGTTTGAACTAGATCCTCCTGATTCCAGGGTTGGTACTCTATCCACTGCACTGTCTAGCTGTCCCACAACTGTGTTTTTTCCAAAATAAAATATGGCCCAATTCCTTCCAATCCTGGGTCTACTTTTACTGCCCATTGGTAGCACCTGTATGAGATGTCAAACAAACCATTCTCAAGAGTAGCTTTGTATAGCATTGTCTGGACAATATACATTTCTCATGTGCTTCTCCTGCTGTTCCCTTTCCCCCTTCCCTTTCCCCCCCCTGCAGATTAAACCAAATTCTTTCACTGGGGAAGTATTATAAAGTTTGGGAAGGCAATGAAATTAACAAAATGTCATCTAGGAACAGCAACACTACTTGAATAACTTTACCATCAACAGAGAATCCAGATTATCTTTGGATTTTATACAAGATACTTACTTTGGCAAACATTTCACCTGATATAAGTACTCTGAACTATTGAACATAATTTATCCCACTTGCTGCATTTACCTTGAAATTTTATGTGATTCTGATGTACACGTAAGAAGGGTCCCTTCTCTGAAAAAAAGCTTTGAGGGCCAGAATACTGCTCTAAGATAAATGCTTTCTTAAAATTCATATACAAGAAACACAACACTTCTCTACACTCCTGAGTCATTTCTTGGCTGTGGGCTGTGGAACTGATTCCTGTTTCATGGAATGTACAGCTGCTGCCAATCTCACTTCTAAAACATAGCTCATTTCTCATGCCAAGAGGATCAGAACATTGTTCAGACTCTATCAACTATGTTTTCAAATCATAGTTAATCAAGCAAATTTAAATCAGTGCCAAACAACCTTATCTACGTCCAGTTCAAAAGTGGAGATCAATTCAGCTAGAAAGCGAACAGCGTCTTGGGTTAGGAGGGTGTTATATTCATCTTCCAAACCAGGAGGAGATAGGGCCAAGTCCACAGCTGCTACCTAAAAGAAAAATTATGAGCCAATTCCACAAGATGAATTAAAGAGACAAATTCAGAACAAAAAGTGAATTACAGCAGTCATAGAAATGCTCTATAAGCAAGTGAAAGTCATATTCCTGATTTTTCCTCAGTCACCCCCAAAGCAGAATATGCTGTTTTAATATATATTTTTTAAAAGGTTATGTGTCACATAACATTTCTTATTTGTCTCATTTATTGTCATCCCACAATGTTCAGATGTGATTTCATAGACAGAGACCATTCATTTTGCAATGCTTAGCATGTAATTCAGTGTGTTCACAAAATACTTAAATGATTATGGAGATGGGATGGGGTACTGACACTATCAGAAAATAATTCTTTAATTTTAAAAATGTATACACATCTCCTATAATGTGAAGATCATCATTTTTTGGACCAAACCAGACACATGATTTCATCAGCTTCTTTTACCAATGAATATCTGTA
This sequence comes from Sarcophilus harrisii, assembly GCF_902635505.1. Taxonomy (NCBI): domain Eukaryota; kingdom Metazoa; phylum Chordata; class Mammalia; order Dasyuromorphia; family Dasyuridae; genus Sarcophilus; species Sarcophilus harrisii. Next base: position 64,203,726 of record NC_045431.1, read on the forward strand.
TATTGTCTAAGGCTAAAAAAGTTTTTTTAACCTTTCTGTGTGTCATACATACAGGAGGTTAAAAAGGAAACCAATTATGAAATCAAAACTACTTTTAAAAAAGCAAACAAGTTAATGTCTAGTTTTAGAGAGCTGTTGCCTAGAGAATTTGAGAATTAAATGTCTTGCACTTAGCTAATATATGTCTCAGAGAGAAGTTGAATCCAGATTTTCCTGATTCTGGGGCTAACTTTCTATACATTGCCTCTCCCTGCATCACTGATGATAATGCTGGTACAAATAAAGCAGAATTGGCAAAAGAAGATAAAAGGGAAATGTAAGAGGTGAAGTTAGGCCCTAAAAATTCAGCTAGACAACATTGCCATTTGAAGTTATTTTATATCTTGAGGTTAAACCACAGAAAATAAAGTCAACAAGTATTAGGCCCTTATGTGCTAAATACTCTTAAACAACATATTAAGAATATGAAAGGAAAAAAAAATGGGTACACAGTCTGAAGGCATGGACATTTCTGTCAAGAGAACAAACATGAACTACAAGTATTCCAGAAACACTCCTCTAGATAGTCAAGTAAAGTGGTCAAAGAAACAAAATTCTTTTAATATGGCAATTTCTGAAGTAGGACTCAAAAATGTGTGGGTTTGATCTTAAGAGATACACCAAATCTCAGAATTGGAAGGTCTTTGGAAGTTTCTAATTCAACTCCTGAGTGAATGAGAATCTCTTCTCTTCTACAATGTACCCAATAAATAGTTTTCCCCTTTGGTTAAAGACTTGTAGTAGGATGGAGTGAGGAGGTAGTTGAAATCCAGCTTGATCTCCTTGACCCATAAACACCATATCCCTCTTTTGCCTTCATCTCAAAACCTACATCCTCTACAAAGTCTTCTTGAGGCCATCTCAACTCAGTCCACTCCCCATATCCTCTAACATTCTTGTTCATATTACTCATTTGGCACTGAAGAGATCTCATTTCAATTCAAAAAGCATTTATGAAGTGCCTACCGTCTGCCAACCACTGTGTTAAATGCTAAGGACACAAAGATAGAAACAACAGTCCTGTCAAGGAAGTTATGTTTCACTTGGGGAAAACCACATTGTACCCTGATGATTAAATAAAGAGGAACAAGAGAGCTGTGAGAACTAGAATGTAAGCAAGTGGCCACCTGTGACTTCGCTCAGTGAGTGACATGTAGTATAAAGTAGACTATTCCCTAAGGAGACCAAGGACATGAAAATCGGCTGTCCTGGGTATATGGGTTTCCCTATTTTGCTACCTTCTTATTAGGTATGTGTGTGCGCCCCACTCTCCAACCCTCCATTCCATACTATCTGTATTTGTGGGAGAACGTGGCTGAGAATTATGGCTGAATTGTTATGTTTTAATTATTCCTGCTTTTGTCTCATAATAGCTAAGTGTTATGATTATTCCTGTTTCTACTATATTGTTTTATAAATGTTTCATGCAAATGTTAAGAACAACCATGTTTCATCAAACAGAAGAAAAAGTCAAAAGCAAATGTTGCAAAACTATAAAGAATAAGTACAATTCAAAGAAGAGATGGGGGAAGACCCTTCCATCTCACCCTTTTGCAGAAATGGGAAGTCCACAAGTGTTGCCCCTTGTACATATTTACAGACTTTAAAAAAAGTACTGGATCCCTACACTAATTACCAATTATCTTCTTACTTGATCTCCCTGACCAACTCTACATGTGATTTCTTATGTCTCTTCTTGAAGTCAATCTTGACTTCTTGTCTTTTTCAAAATAGTCCCTACCCAATGTTTCTGAATCAACTCACATGCAGAAGCCTGAATACCAAGTCCAGGTTCTTTTCAGGTAATCAAGCTATGCAAGTGGTTAGAAGTTGTACCACTGCAATTGTAGGAAGTCATGACACATTTGTCATTCTTTAGCTATAACTAACAACCTAGTATAGCAACCCAATTTTCTTGACTGGGACACCTTCCATTGACCTGGACACAAATTCCTGGCTTGTTTGGATGCCACAGATAAAGACCGATTTCCCCCCAGGGACTAGGGCTGCTCTTTAATCTAACTGGTGGTGACTGGCTGAGTGGGAGGTGTGAGAGGGATGGACTACAATTGGACAGAACTCTTCCCCACTCAGGGGAAGATAAGAGCTATAGAAGCTGGCTTTCAACCTTTATACTCTGGGAATTGATTACTCTCTCCACCAGTCTTCCAAAAAAGTGGTGGGGTGGGGAAAAAATCTGGAGAAGAAATTTCCTACAGTGGTAATAGTCACATACTTGCACAAGTATTTCTAGATAGATGCTCTAACTCCCAAATTAAATTTTAAGGTCCCTGAGAAAAGGGAACAGGTCCCATGTCTTTTGACTTTAATCCCTAGCAGTTTCTGAACTGCCAGTTAAATTATCACTGATTAAGTATGAGTCTGTTTTGTGGCACTTGGCATTGGTATTTTATATATATATATGTATATATATGTATATGTATGCCGCATTTAATATCAAAGTCTATTTAATGTAAAAGATATTGTAGGATAATTATCTATGACTTAAGGATAATTGTTCCTATTATATTAAGTGTGAATGTTGTTATAATGTACATTTCAGTTGTTAAATGTAATTCCAAATAATTTTCCCACGTTCCTTCTAAGCAAAAACTGAAAAAAATTAAAGATTTTATTATTATTCTCCTTTCCCCTAAGCAAATAGAAATTCTATTGTATTATATATTATTTTGTTTTATACAATGATATCATCTGCAGTTATTGACACAGTGTTAGAATGAAAAGTAATCAGAAATTCTCATCTTAGCTGAGCAAATATTCTGCCTGTCCACTAGAGGAAACAGTTTTAAAAGACATTTCTTGAATTTATTCATTAAAATGTCTTCATAGCAATCATAAAATATTTTTTATATGAGGCTTAAATCTTGGTTTTAGTACTATATTTATAAAATTTTACTATCTGAATTCTAGGTCATTAGCAAACATTAACAAAGAAATACTAGTTCACATTTGCATAAACTAAATCCACACAAACTTTATTTTAATGTTTTATATTTCTTACATTACTGTTATTTCCAATAATCCTGTCCCTTTTCTTTGCCCACAGAACTCTCCCTCTCAACAAAAACAATTAGACTGACATCAGCTTGTTATGTCTGGTAGCATGAGCAACATTCTGCATCCATATCCTATCATTTCTTTATTGAGAAGAGAGAAATACAAATTTCATTAGTCCTCTAGAATTGGTTGGTCATTACATTAATTTGATTTATGATAAAAATTCTGATTATAATTAAATTGATTTAGGATTTTTGAGATATTTTTATTGTTTTCTTGGTGCTGCTTTTGCTGTTTAATATCAGTCTTTATAGATATTCTCAAAATCCTATGAATTCCTTATATTTGATTCTTCCCCTTTATTTTAATTTTGCTTTTCATCTGAATATCAAAGTTATTACCAGAATTATTGTTTCCCTGCTATCCCCTATGTTTTAAAAGATAGCAGCTGTTTAAAAAAATCACATGGTTTATGTAAAATTCTATACTTATATTCCTACCATTTCTACAGTGAAATGGAGGGAGATGAATTTCTTCTGTACTCTTTCTGGCCAGTACTGGCCATTACCTATATATACCATTTAGCATCATTTTAAGTGTTTTCATTTACACTGCTGTAGTAATTATTTGTTTTGATTCTGCTTATTTTACTCTAAATCACTTCACATACATCTTTCCATTTTTCTCTGAATTCCTTACATCCCTCATTTCTTAAAAATTATATTTACATACCACAATTTGCTCAGCGAGTTCCCAGTCATTGAATACTTAATTTACAATTCCTTGCTACCATAAAAACTTGTTTTAAATTTTTAATGTTTTAAATACTTTGATAAATATTATGCCTTGTTGTCTTATACTTCTTTGAGAAATATGTTCAGTGGGAGTAATAATAAATCAATGAGCACTGTCACTTTTCTTATAACCTCTAATTATTTTTGAAAATGGTTAGGTGAATTCATGGCTCCACAACTCCCTGATGTACCTGTTTTCTCACAGTTTCATCAACATTTAGGACTTATTATTACTGTCTTTTGTCACCTGTGCCAATTTAATGGTTATAAAATAAAACTTGTTTATTTTGATTTGTTTTTCTTTGGTTGTTGATAATTTGCATTTTATGAAAACTTTTTGTTGCCAGGTATGGTGACATATCTGTAATTTTCTACTTTTAAGGAGGCTAAGGTTAGTGGATCTTGAAATGGGGAATTCTAAGCTGCAGTGAACTAAACTGATCAAGCGCTTGTACTGAACCTGTCCCAATGATGGGTGAGCCCTGTTGTAGTAAAGGGAAAGAGAGGAGCCTGCCTCCTTCAGAAAGTGTGAACTGGCTCAGGATGTTAACAGAGCAGGTCAAATTCCCTATGGTGAGCAGCTATGGGAGTGGGCCTGTGAGTAACTGTTATATTTCTAGCCTAGGTGAGAGAAGGAAAAGGAAGAAAAGGGTAAAGGGGAAGGGAAAAAGGAAGGGACATAAAATGAAATTATTTGCTCAGTCTTGCCCTACTTCCCTATCCTCCCCCTTCATGGAACACCTCTCTTCTTTCAAGAAATACCTCAAATCCCATTCTCTATATGAAGCTTTTGCTGAGGTTCCCAATGACTAATGCTCTTCTCTAATTACCTTGTTTTATTTGTAATTATTGTCTTTACTTTGTACATACACACATAATTACTCTTTTGTCTTCCTCGTTAGAATGTAAGCTCCTTAAGAGTAGTGTGAAGTCAACGTTTTTTTTGTCAAGTTCTTCCAACATACCTCTCTACAACAACTTAAATAAATTTGCTGAACCAAATTTTAAGTGGGAAATCAACAAGAAATCACAGAGAGTCATTTTTCTACCCTAGGGCAATGTAGGAAGATAGTTGTGGTCACTGCGGTGGGAGCTGACTGAGATGACAGTATGGCAGAAGTAGCACCAGTTTGGGGCTGTTGTGGTAGTCAGTGAATAATACCCAGGAACAGAAAGGGGATTGAACACTTGGTCAGAAAGAGATCCCAAGCCATAGAATTGGGTGCTATTTGGCAGTTCTGTTATCCAATACTCAAATTTTTAAAAGAGCAAAAGATGATATCCTTTTTTCTTAAATACAGGAATCAAAATCAGATTAAATGATTCTATTATTCCTGGCATTGCTATTCATCAAAGGCATATTTTAGCTAAATTATACCACTGATAACTTGTATTTAGTTATAGGAAGTATTGCAATGCAGCCCTTCTACCACAATTAAATTTCAAAGTAATTTAATTACAGCAATGTATAAAGCTTTTATATATTAAAAATGATAAATATTAAGACATTAGCACAGATTAATTACAGAGACAAGTTATTAAAAATAGGAGAAAATTTTCTTCCTAAAGATTTTAAGCTTAAAAAATTGTTAGTCAAATCAAAGTGAAAAGTGAAATAACAAAGCAAACTAATTCTGTTTTAATTTCTCAGTTGTAGCAATTGTCCTACAAATGTTTAATTTCCTTATGGAAAGTAAATTCAGAAGACTTTTTTTACTCACAGTCATTTCCAAAAATATTCACAAAGTGTAACCTGAGCCACCACCACAGTGTCCAAGTCTGAAAGGGAAGAGCTGAATATGAAAATTGTGCTAAATGACTAGTTTTATCTTTCAATGTTTAACAGTGGTGCTGAGTCATGACTTTGAACCTTCACTTTCTGGTAATTTCCCAAGCCCATTTCTTCACTTGTTTTTCTTTTTCCTTCTATAGTTTTCTTCTAATTCTAGTAATCTCTATAGTCTTTCAGGAACAACAACAATAAATTATAAAAGGATACAGGTGCAGAATTCAATGAATCACGATGTTACTACTACTAATAAACTTTTAAAAGGTTTGCAAAGTACTTTACAAATATTTAATCCTCATTATTACTGAGGGACATAAGTTCTACTATTATATTCATTTGATAGATGAGGAAATTGAGAGTATGAAGGGTTAAATGACTTGCCCAAACAGAATGACACAACTAGTAAATGTTTGAGGCCACATTTGAACTCTTTATTCCAGGTCCAGCACTCTATCCACTGTAGCATTTAACTGCCTAATATTAATAATGACAGTCAATGGTCATATTTCACTATCTTATTCACCTCTTTTATTTTTCTCTTTGTGTTCCCATAAATGACTCGCATTTCCTTTCTGGTGTACATGTATTATTCCCTGCTCAAAAATGAACACTCCTTGAAGACAGGTACTATTTTGTTTTTTGCCCCAATATCAATAGCACTTAATAACAGGGTCTGACATAGAGTAAGCTCTTTAATAGATAAGTGTGGAACTGAATTTAATTTTTCACTTTTCCTACTCTGGCCTTTTCCTAGGGACTAAGCTGGCAATCTTGATACTAGCATTTGTAGGTATGATTTTTGTCTCCTCAGTAATCTTTGGGGTTTAGAAGATTCCTAACCTCTGTTTTCTCTTCCTCTCTGGAAACAATTTTTAAAAATCCTAATTCCATCTCTATAATAAGTTGATAAACAGATAACTGCTAATAGTCAATAACAAATTCTCATGGAGATTCTTTGATATCCCTCCTCCAAGTTTCAACAGCAAAGCAAGGAAACTCCAACATAACATAATGGGAATCAAAAGCAGCTTTTAACCAGACAACAAAACTGCATCGTTAGTCATATCTGAAGAGCATTTCAAGTTATAACTTTTATTTTTTATTTTCTGTTTAACAAATTTATTGTATGGATTTCAGCCATGACACCAAAGGTATTTAATTTTATTGATATCGTTTGTTTTAATATAATCTCTATCTCAATATTTTGACATTTTGGGCAGTTCTCTGCCCAAACTCTACAAGTCACCTCTTATAATAAAAGGGAACAAAAAGGCAATTCAACTAACACAACTAACACGTCAACCAAGTCTTATAATATTTGCAATATGTCATATTTAAAATGTCTGAACTTCAAGGGTGAAGAGAGGTGAATTTTCTCAACTCTTCTCAAGTGATAGATTTAAGCATTAAATTATTCTTGTTTGCTGTTCTTTCTATGAACGTTGCTATGAATGAGAAACAACTTTTGCTATGATAGCTCATTTTTTCCTACTGTTAAAAATTTATATTTTATTCTGCCCCAGTTATATATAAAAACAATTTTCAACATTAATTTTAAAAACTGAGTTTAAAATTCTCCTTTCCCTTTTCTGCCCCCTCATTGAAAAGGCAAGAAATCTGATATGGGTTATATATGTGTAACCATGGAAAACATATTTCCATATTAGTCATGTTGTAAAAGAAAACACAGTCCAAAATAAAAACCCAAGAAAAATAAAAAAATTTTTTAAGGGTGCTTCAATCTGTAATCAGATTCTATCAGTTCTTTCTCTGGGGATGGGTAGTATTTTTTTACATGTTAAGGGCCTTAGAATGATCTTGGATCATTACATTGCTTAGAAAAGGGTTTCTTATAGTTTTTCCACTCACCCTTTTCAGTTGAGAAATTTTTATGTTATATAACCGTGGGTATATAGATATATAAAATAGGTACACAAATGAAACATTTACTGATAATCATAATTTCGCCACCTCCACATTTAATTACATGATTCCCATATGGAGCTGGGACCCACAGTTTAAGAAGTTTTGGCTTAGAATATAACTAAGTCATTCACAAATGATCACTTTACAATATTGCTGTTACTGTGTACAATGTTCTCCTGGTTCTACTCATTTCATTATACATCATCAAAATGTTAAATCTCTCTAGGTTTTTCTGAGAGCATCTATCTCATCATTTCTTATATCACTAAATTATTCCATCATAATCATATCCATAAATTGTTCCATTATTCCTTAACTGAGGGGCATTCCCTCAATTTGCAATCGTTTGCCACCAGAAAAGAGTTGCTTTAAATAGTTGTGCATAGTTCCAAATTGCTCTACATAATGGTTGAGCTGGTTCACAATTCCACCAATAATGTTTTAGTGTCTCAATTTTCCTATATCCCCTCCAAAATCTATCATTCTTTTCTGTCTTAATAGTCACTCTTAATAGGTGTGAGGTATACTTTAGTATTGTTTTAATTTGCATTTTTCCAATCAGTAGTGAATTTGAATTTCTTTTCATATTTCTGATTACTTCATCTGAAAACTATTTTTTTTATCATTTGTCAGTTGAGGAATATTTTTATTTTCATAAATAGGATTCATTTCTCTAGGAGAAATGAGGCCTTTATCAACTTTTTTCAAAAATGTTTTACTTCTGAGTCTTGCCTCCCCTAATCCACTCTTTTTATGACCATCCCCTCCCTTATCCCTTTTCCCTACTACTTTCCTATAGGATAATACTGATTTCCATACCCAATTGTGTGTATGCGTTATCTCTTTGAATCAATTTTGATGATTCAAGCATTTTCTGCTACCTCTCCTATATTTCTCTTCATGATAATAGTTCTTTCTTGCCTCTTTTATGTGAGAAAACTTACTTCATTCTACCTTTCCCTTTCTCCCAGGACATTCTTTGTTTCTACCCCTTAATTTTATTTTTAAAGATGTCATCTCTATATAAGCAACTTACACCTGTACCCTTCATCCATCTCTCTCTCTCTCTCTCTCTCTCTCTCTCTCTCTCTCTCTCTCTCTCTCTCTATATATATATATATGTATACCTCAGTGGATTCTTTCCATTTCTATTTTCCCCTCTCATTCTATAATTATCAGGGCACTTTTCCTTAATTTCTTTTCTTTTTTTCTTTTTCTTTCCTTTTTTTTTTTTTGCTGAGGCAATTGGAGTTGTGACTTGACTTGCCCAGGGTCACACAGCCAGAAGAGTTAAGTGTCTGAGGCCAGATTTGAACTCAGGTCCTCCTGACTTCAGGGCTGGTGCTCTATCCACTACACTAACTGGCCCCTTAATTTCTTAGAGATGTCTAAGTTTTTTTCTTTTTTTTTCTTTTTTTTTTTGATCATGATTTCCTAAAGATCAGGAAATCTAATAATCTTTAAATTATTTCTCCTGGATCTGTTTTTCAAGTCAGTTGTTTTTTTTAACAAGCGGTTTCACATTTTTTCCCTTTCATTCTTTTGGTTTTGTTTCTTGATGTTTCATAGAGTCATTAACCTTTCACTTGCTTAATTTTCATTTTTAAGGAATGATTTCCTTCAGTGAGATTTCGTATCTCCTTTTCCATTTGTGTTTTTTATTTTTTAATTCTATTTTTTAATGAGTTCTTTTCTTAAGTGATTTTTGTGTTTCTTTTTCCATTTGACCAATTCTGCTTTTAAAGGCATTCTTCTCCTCACTAGATTTTTAAAAAAAATTTCTTTTACCATTTGGTCTATTCTATTTTTTAAGGTGTTATTTTCTTCAAATTTTTTTGTTTTATTTTACTGTGTTAACTTTTTTCATGATTTTCCTACATTACTCTGATTTCTCTTCCCAATTTTCCACTACTTTTCTTACTTGATTTAAAAAAAATTTTTTTTGAGCTTTTCCATGGCTTGAGACCAATTGATATTTTTTCTTGGAGGCTTTGGTTATAGGAAATTTGACTTTGCTGTCTCCTGAGTGTTTTGAACTTTCTTGTCACCTTATTAACTTTATATGGTTAGAATTGTTTTCTATTCATTTTCCTTGTCTATTTGCTTTTTAACTCTTTGTTAAAGTGGGACTCTCCTTCTAGGATGAAGGGGGTACTAACCCAAGCTTCAGAGGTTTTGTGCAGCTGTTTTCAAAGATACTTTTACGGAGCTATAAGATTTTGGTTAAGGCAGAATGGCCTAATTAGAGGTGTGTTTACTATTCCTGACCTGTACTCTGACCACAAGCACTCTTTCCTACCTGGAAACTGTGATAAAGTTCTCTGTTCCATTTCTGCCACAAACTCTGATGTGCCATCCAGGATTACAACCTGGATTTTGAATACAGACAAAGCAAGAGTCCCCAGTATCAATAGAGATCCCAAAAATCTCCTTCTGACCAATTATTTTTATACTATCAACTCTTTAATACTTGTGGGCTGAGGGACCTGGTCTGTGCTGGGAATAGCCTATACTGGATTGTGCTCCACTTATCCTGATACAACAACTCTTTCCTGATAAATTTATAAAGTTTTCTTGTGCTAGAAAATTATTTCACCTCACCCAGAATTTGTTTTAGAGCATCATTTAAAGGTCGTTAGAGGAGTCTGGGGGACGGCTCAGGCAAGTTCCTACCTTCTCTCTGTCACCTTGGCTTTCCCCCCTGGAAGGTCATTTCTAATCACAGCTTAAACACTAATTAGTTGTGTGATCTTATGTGCAGTTCATGCTACAGTTTCTTCATTTATAAAATGGGGGAGGGGAGAGTTGGACTACATAATTCCAAGGTCCCTTTCGATCCTATAAAAATTTATCAAAGCACTTTCTTTTATTAGCAACAACATATTAAAAAAAAACAGGTGAAAATGAAGGGACAGAAAAATAAAAATACTAAATTATTTTTCCCTTTTCATCTACAGAATAAATTGAAATTAAAGTTATAGATACATCATAGTCCTGGTATCATATGTCCACTAGAACCATTCATACTTCTGAGTTAGGCATGGCTTCCTTCACTATAAAAAATAATTAAACCAATAAGCAATGTTTTTCTTCTTGTGGTCTGTTCATTTCTATGGTGTCTGACTCTCTGAGACTCCATTATCTTGATTTGTTGGCAAGAGATGCTGGGGGAGGGGGGGGTCCGCATTTCCTTCTCCAGTTCATTTTCCAGATGAGGAAACTGAGGCAGACTGGTGAAGTGACTTGCCCTTAGTCACTGGAAGTATTTGAGGCCGGATTTGAAGTCAGGAAAATGAGTCTTCCTGAGGCCAGACTTAGAGCTCTATGCACTATGGCACCACCTAGCTGTGGGTTCATTTAACGTCATATGGTTAAACAAACTCAACAACATAAAAATCAACTTCAGTTATTTTGGAAATTTCTGTTACATCAAGGTGAAAAGCTTTAGGATCATTCACAAGAGACCCTAATCCACAGAAGCATAGTATTGCTGTTGAAAAAGTGATTGTAGTTACTTAGTGCTACCTTGATGTAGGACCAATGCTATATAAAAAAGAGGAATGGCCTATGTGTTAGAGCATTAGAAGAAGAAAAGGATACTGTACTGGTTCATTCCTGGTTTTCCATCAGCTCATCAATGGAAAATAGGCATCCTGTTTAACATGCAGAGAATGATATTTGTGAACTACTTCATTTGATTAACAAAGATTTTTTTAGACTATGTCTTAAACTTTTGAATTACAGTGAATTAAAGTAACTTCCATAAGTAAAAAGCACTAATATCTGAAACCAGTTATGACACAAATCTAGATTCAATACTGGAAACATATTTTTATGTTTATATTTATATTCAAAGATGTAATACATTTGGAACTTAGAAATCAATAAACAAAAGGTAAAAACTTAAAAGAAGTACTGAGACTACCACTGTGATTATTGGCAAGGTCCTTCCAAATAGATTCTTATATTAAGAGAGTCTGGTAGAAAAAGCATTGGATGTGGAGAAAGATCTGGGTTTACATACTAACTTTGACAACAGGTACACAATCTTGGGAAGCGGTTTCCTAAACTATAAAATGGGGGAAATAATACTTGTACTACTCCACAGGATTGTGGAAAATGCAAAATGATATATAAATATGAACTATCATTGCTATTTTATGAGGAAGTATACTTCTTTATTATAAAAAAGTCCCAACTATGTATTTGTAATTTACATAATAAAATTTTGAACAGAAAGGAAGTTATGAATATAGTGACAGGCATATGTTGTAAAGAGTTTTAAATTTTTTCTTACTTTAAAATTTTTAACAACTCTTAATTAGAATCCAAAAGATTTAAGATTTTTTGAATGCCAACTATATGCCACTGTATTTCTGACTTCCTTTTGGTTAAGTGTTTCATTGTAAAAGATCATAAACATATATATTTCTTCTTCCTAAGAAAGGGGAATATTGATGCTAACATGCTAAAAATAGTAATGGTTCGTATCTTGTTTGTCCTTCAGTCTCAATGAGGATCATGACATGCAACATTCCTCAAAAAAAAATTTAAAAACCCCTTTCATTTATTAAGATAAGTTTTACTAAGGAAAAATTAAATCCTAAGTTATATTTGCAAAACATCCCCCAAAAGGATTAATTTCACAACAGTTATAAATTTTTGAGTTTTAAAAGTTGGAAATTTGCAATATACTGGGACAGTCAAACTGAACTAGAAGTCTTGTTTTGTGCAAGAACATGCTTTAGGAAGGCATTATAGTATCACATAAAGATGGCTACATATGGAATCAGGGGAACTGGATTTCTATAATGTCTCTGAAAACTTGCTTCGTGGCTAAGTCTTTGAACCATACTTTCCTCATCTCAACAGTGAAGAGATGGACTGAAGTGGCATCTCCAAGTTGTGTTAATTTTGAAGTATCATATTGTTGTAGAATTTAAACAAATTTTAAGTGATTATTTACATGATTTGTTTTTTCTAAAAAATTGCTTGAATCACAAAATTATAGGTTTTCCACTAACCATGTCCACTGGGAAGACTTCTCCAAATTTTCATCAGTTCCTTATATGAATGTATATTAAAACAAATATTTATCACAAAGTTTTTTACTTTTTATTTTGGCCCACAGATCCTTTATTGTATTTATACCCCTGAGACAATTAATATAAACAAAAAAAAATCCATTATTTAAAAAATTTATATTACTATTTGTAATAATTTTTAAAATGGAACTAAAGCATGCTTCCAATGATTCTAGAATAGCTGAAGAAGTTACAGCAAGGGAATTTAATGGGGTGTATCATTGCACTGAAAGTAAGCAGTATCTTTGCTAAGAAAACCCAAAATGAGGTCAGAGAGAATTGGACACAAATGAAACTACTGAACAACAACAGGTCTAACCACATTACTATCCAACACAGAAAGATTCAGAGACTTCCAGCTCTAATATAAAATACAAATGCCTCTGTTGGATATGTAAAGCACATTGAAATTATCGGAGTTTTAAAAATTTTGTATCTTTGATAATCATAATTTTCTCAAATTTTAAAATTTATCACAAAGATAATGCATACATAATAATCTCTTAAAATTTAAACTTTTCTTTTTATTCATTTTAATTCCCCTGTCAGTTTTGATAACTTGAGATTTGTTTGTTTTTAAGCAAATGTAGTATTTTAGTGGTATTTAAAAAAAACAACTCTTAATTTCATTTAAATTGTTCTTTGTTTTCCATTTTGTTGATTCTGTGATTTCATAATTTCCCTTCTGCTTTCTTCTGACATATAAAAATGTGGTTTGGCCTTTAAAAATGATCTCTAACTACATTCTATGGATTTTGATATTTGTATTATCATTAAATGTAAAGTAATTTGTTAATGTTTTTACTTTAGAGTTCCATATTAACCTATGCCTTTTCATCAGAGAATCACTATTTTTGTCTAGATTTATTAAAAGTATTTTCTGGAAATTAAAAAAATATATAAAATTTCTGCCTAAATATTTACCTGGGATTACTCTACGGCTAAATCACATAGAAACAAATAAATAATAAATTTCTAAAAAATAATAAATTAAAAATATTTGTTAATTTTTAACTATTTTCAAGCAGACAACACTGATTTTTTTTAAAATTTCAATGGAATTTTAAAGCATGGCTAGATGAGCCCCCCTCATCTAAGGAGCCCAGAGCATCAGAACACAGGATTCAAAGTGGTAAAAAGCTTAAGAATCAGTGCCATTTGCACTGTCAGCAGTATTTTTTTTTTCAGATGGTCAATTCATTTGAATTAAAAAAATTATATTCCTTGCTTCTTGTATTAAATTTTAATCACATATGTGCAACGAGTGAGAGGACCCTGAATTGATTATTCTTGCTCTGAAGTTCCACGATACTTTTCCCAGGTCCAATATGGCTTTTTGGGGTGATCAATTTTGCAAATCACAGCCAAAGTGATAACACCTCTATCTCCAAACTATCACAAAAATATTTAATGAAGTTGCAAAGAGCATATAAATAAAGGGTTAAAATAGTATAGTTGTCTTTTGATCACCATACACAAAAGGATAACCCCATATATGCCACATTAGGAGCATCATCTATACTACAGATTCAAACACGCACACAAATAGTACATATAGACACATATAGTTTAACAATGTTCAAATTTTTAACTTTTAAAAAAATTTTTTTGATGTCTTCTAATATTCATTTTATATGTATTTCTTAATTGTAATATTATAAACTTTCTTTGTATGAATGTAATTATTATATTATTTAGTACATATCTACATGCGTATATAAATTGTTTTTATTTTTAAATATAGTAGAATATTCCTACTTATCTTTGCAGATGCTTTCCATATTTGAAATCAATTTTGTTATTTTACATGTCAGTGGAATAACACAGTCACATCAGAACACAGGACTCAAAGTGGTAAAAAGCTTAAGAATCAGTGCCATTTGCACCATGAGCTTCTGTAGGATTATCTCAGCACAGGCCAAGATTGGCTGACTTTTATGACAGACTGGATTCTGTGAAACCTCTTGCTTTGGTTTTAGGATCAAAATTCTTCTAAGATTCCATGACCAGACCATGTGTTCACCCTTCCATCTTCCTGCTCCAAATGTAGACTGCAGCTGTGTCCCTCCATCACTGTTCATTCAAGCAGCCGCTTTTCTTATTCCTGTTTTTTTTTTTGCCATGAAGGGTCCCTTTTCCCCTTTTTCTTGTAAGTTTGTGCAGAGTCATGTAATCCTCTGTTCAGGTACAAGTAAGAACCCATATAAATCTAATGTCATAGTGCTATATTTAATAAACAGCAGTTTTCTCATCACTGTGGGCTCAAGTTGTTCCAGGACTCCCATTAGGGAGGAAGTACTCCCTGTTTATATTATGTATATATGAATGTTCAATTAATCTACCAATTTGTCAATAGAGTTAGTCAATCAGTAAACACCTATTATATTCCAGGCACTATGCTAAGTGCTGAGAACACAAAGAAAGGCAAAAAGGCAATCTTTGTTCTTAAGGAGTTCATATTCTAATGAATACAGGGAGTACCTGATAGAGGAACACTCTTCTCTGATGCAATTGAACTATAACTTACCAAATAAGTTCTAGGGAATTGCCTAAGGTACATAGAATTATAGTGGCATACCCGGAATTACACTGCTAGAAAATAGCAGGGTCGTGAGATTTGAACTTGTTTCTATTTCCACTTAAAATAGTATTCTATTCATTATACTTCAAATTCACAAATACATACATATAAACAATATATACAAACATATATAACTGTAAAACATTATTCAAATTAACTTTCTTTGATTTGCAAATTCTGATAAGATTTACCAATATTCATTTTATGTGTATTTCTTGGTTGTATTATAAGTTTTCCTTTTGTAAATTTAATTATATTATTTGTAATATATACACATGTGTGTATATATATGTGCATATATATGCACACACATAATATTAAGCACAATAAAATATTCCTGTTTATCTCCACAGATGTTTTCATATTTGAAATGCATTTTATTATTTACTATCAATACAACTCAATATTTTCTTAATCTTTCTATAATGTTTTTAATTTTAGCTTGGGCTTTCAATTTAAATGTGTAACTTTTCATATTAGATTCATTTATACATCCATCAATTATTTATTATGAACCTATTATAGATAAAAACATGTTAGCCATTTCCTGAGTGAGAGGTAGTAGACTCAAGAGTACAAAGTAAGATATTTTGTGGAGATAGCCTATGTGGAAATTTATTTTGCTTAACCATACATGTTTGTAATGGATCTCTGTTTAAAAATAAAATTCAATTTTAAAAAATAACATTTTAGATTTATAGCACTATTTTTTTGTTGTAACCAAAATAATCTTAAATATCATTTTGCAATCTATTCTGTAATTTTTTTTTTCTTCTTGTGGGGGAATTCATTCCAGTTACATTTAATAATAAAATCGTTTGAATTTCTCATTCTCTACTCTTATTTGTTGTTTTGCCAAAAGGTTAAACAAATAATTTTAGTTTTCTATTTCTATAACTAAGCCAAATATAACAAAGTTTTAAAAAAACACAATTTCTACATTTTATGCTACAAAATTAGTAAATAATTCTAAAACCTGACACCTATCCTCACTCATTCTGTCAACCAAAGATTCACCTAGAAATTGCAACACATTCTCTCCACACCCATTCTAACATATTTTCTTCCTCTGTTTATGTGAAATACCACTTTATTTCTTTAATATCTAAAGGATCCATGATTTTCTTGTTGATATTCCATCTATAGATGTAGAGTGAAACTTACTATGTATCTTAGTAAATTGTCTTTATAAATTGCTATGTAAAAAAAAAAATCAGCCAATAATTAATGTCTTTTTTCTCCAGAAAAATCTGGCAAAATCTTGATTGAATTTTAAAAACTTAAAACTTTTCTACCTAACTACTTAAATGTTTTTTTTTTTTGTTTAGAGATATAATTTGGAAGTTTCATGATGAAATTTCTGGGTGAACTGATTTAAGTTTCTCTTTACCGAGTTCTTTCTATTTGTGAGGTATCACTGTTTTTGATAAGTCTGGGAAATTTTCTTTAAAAATTCCTTAGTGGGCAGTTAAGTGGTGCAGTGGATAAAACACCAGCCCTTAAGTCAGGAACCTGAGTTCAAATCTGGTCTCAGACACTTAATACTTCCCTATCTGTGTGACCCTGGGCAAGTTACTTAACCCCAACTACCTCAGCCAAAAAAAAAAAAAAAATTCCTTAATGATCAAATGTTATCTCTCTTTTTATGATTTGTGGAGCCCAAATAATTCTGAAGTTTGCTGTCCTTGCCCTGGTGTTAAATTGTCACCTGCATTGCTTCTCCGTGTTTTTCTGTTATTTTCTAATCTTCTTTTGCCACTTTAAAAGCACTATCATTATTTCCTGTATTCCATTAATCCTACTTTGGGGTGTCTTCTGAAATGTCCAGATTTATCATACACATTTTTCATCATCATAGGCTTTTTCATTTCCTTTTCCTGGACTCTTCAGGCTGCATTTTGTTATTTCTTTGTTCTTGTTATTCTTAAAAATAAATTTTATTCCTCATTTTAATTCTCTTAATATGTCTGATATTCTTTTGAGTATTTATCTCTCAGGATTCTGATGAAATTTTTAACACCTATTCAATATGTGCTTCTGGGGGCTTTTCCTGTGTTTCTGTTAAAAGCTTTTTGTTGGTTTACTCATTCTCTTTTAAGTTTTCCAGTCCTATTTTTGAAGGCAATTTTGAGGACTCTGCCTCTCTTGCTATCTTCCTAGAAGTTTCCAAGATAATTTCAAATGTGACACAGTAGTTAGTACCATATAAAGATAGTTCCCTTGTTCCCCAAACATTCATTGTCTTCACACTGTTTCCTGGCTATTTAGTCACGGTTGAGTTTTTCCAGATTCAAAAATTTTAACTAAACTCCTTTCCTCTAAAATTTGGTAGGTTTTAGGAAATCTGATAACCAGATTGAATTAAGTTAAAGGAAGTGTGTAAGTGTGTGTGTGTATGTATGTGTATGTGTAGGGGTTTTTCTCAGAGATTACTTTTTTTTTTTTTTTTAAAGAGAAACTTAATTACCCAAATGTATCTGTAATTGGTAGAATATAACAGTGGGGTCATGGGGCTATCTTTCTTTTTCCCCAGACTGTAAATACAGGGGATACCTATGACCCAATTCTATTATTGATCAGCACAGAAGCTTAGACTTGTTCCACTTTTGAGATGGAGTTGGTTTGTCCTTCTCCTCAGGCAACCTGGTAGATCACATTACCAGAAGCTCACCATATTGATTTTGGAATTGGGATAGATTAGCCTGGGTAGTTTTGTAACTCAATACTTGGAATCACATCAAGATCCATCACTCAGCCTTCCTAGTTGCTCGGATTACATGCTACCACCATGGATGACTGACTGGATTTTCTACAAAGTAGTTTGTTATAGGCTGTTTGAGCTCTAGAATGAATTAAGCATCAGAAAAGTATATGAAATCAATCACTGAGCACATATTAGGCATGGGCACTGGGCTACCTACACAAAGGAAAATATATGTAGAAGAATCTTACATCTCTAGAATTTACAAAAAGTAGAAATCTTCATGACCTCTAGGTGGCAGATAAACACTACTATAGTTATTAAGTTTTCAAATTCTGGAACAAAATATTAAAAGCTCAAATGCAGATATCTATTAATAAGAAAAAAAAATCAAGCAATAGATCTAAAGGGGGAAAAGGAAAGCATCCATAAGAATGCCAGAAGTTAATTAAAGTACATCAAATCTAAAGGACACTACTAATCAGCCAATATATATGGAAAAAAATGGAAAAAATTAGGTCCATTGACAGAGCAAATTTTAGAGAATCTGAGATACCTGGGTAATTAAAACAGTCAAGTTTTTTTTACTCTTTTGGGTAAAACCAAATAGTTCATTACTATTTATTTAATATCTCTAATAAAATTAAAGGTTATTTGGTAGTTAAATTAGTAATCAAAAGATTTGCGTAAAATTTTTTTGAAATGTAAACATCAATGTAATCAGCATTCAAAATATAAGCACTAATTTTCAAGCTGACTTCTTACTATAACATTCTCTCTTAATGCTACTGTTTGATTGTCTACACACATAAAAATAAAAATTTATTTGGAACCCACAGAATTGTACTATTGACAGCAATTCTTCACAGTGGCCAGAAAGGGGAAGGGGCATCTAGCCAAGACTCACTGAAAATCAGCCCATGTATCCTCTTCTGGCACAAATGACACATCCCAAATTGTTCTGCACCACATAAGAGATGTGATCCTGAAAAGGTATAGGTAAATCAAAATTTTGCAAATCCAGAATTGGACTAGGTTACATTACCTAAGTACTCTTTCAACCCAAATTCAATTTCTATACTATTCCAAGCACATCAGACAAATAGTTATTTAAAAGAACATTATGCTAGCTTTTTAATTTATAAAGCAAGGAATATATTATAATACTTTTTCTTTTAATGAATTTGAATTTTCATAAACAGTACTGAGTTTTCTTTAAAAAGGGCATTGCAAATAAATGCAAATAAACTGGCTGACTTAGGCTAGGGGATGTTCTCTAAAAATTTTGCTAAATAGTCCACAAAAGGATCTCTGCTAATCAACACAAATACCAGTGATAACCAGGATCTTTTTTCTCATGATCATTTTTCATATTTCCAATTAAAAAGTAATTCTCAACTGTATTATACATTAATGAAAAAAAAGAACATGTCAGGTTTTGACTGTTACTCCAAAGTCCTATTTCACTTTTGTTAGTAACTTCCTATATCATAGTCAATATAGCACTTCTACTTTCTATCCCTACCTGTGCCCTATACTCCTGTGCCTTCCAAAACATCATCTAATTTAGAGTTTTATGCTTCAGTGAGAAGAATGAGGCAGTCTGACACAAACTCTTTTGGTCCCCCTTCTTCCTCCACTCTTGATAGAACATGTTCATAATCCAATCTCTATTCCTTCACTTTGATCACTGAAGAATGTCTCTTCTACTTGACAGCCCTTTGAATACATGAAAAGTATTATTTCCTATATTCTCCATGAAATTTTTTCTCCTTCAGACTAAACATCCTCAATTCCTCCCGCTGATCCTCTTTTGGCATGATATTCAAGGTCTTACACTGTACTCATTTGCCTCTCTCCAACTTAAAACATTTTTTCTAAAATATGGCACCCAGAATTTTGAAGTGCAAAGTACAGTAATACTATTACCTTCCTAGTCCTTTTTCTAAATATTGCCTAAAAACGCTTCAGCTTTTCTAGCTTGCCACATCGTACAGCTCATTCTTAGTTACCTTGCAGTCCATAAACAATCCCAAATTTATTTCAGAAAAATTAGTCCATCTTGTACTTATGTAAATTATTTCAACCTAAGTGTGAAATGATATTTACCTCTATACTGTTATACTGTCATGTGAATAAAGCAAAGATCTTTTCTAATTGGGAGGAAGTAAAGATATGAATTTTTGAAACAGGAGACATCTCAGCTATGTCTTATTTCAACAAGCAAAACTGTGATGTTCACTAGATAAAGGAAACAGTGAGCAAAGGTATACAAATAGGAAGGTAGGGCATTGTTGAAGAAGGGTAATTAGTATAGTTTAGCTACAGTCTAAAATACGTGAAAAGGTAAAAGACCAGGAATGTAGTTTCTCAGAATTCAAATAGTAGAAGTAACAATCAATAGTGTCAACTGTTACAGAGAACTGAGATCCAACTCAAATAGAAATGGGGGCCACTAATCCATAAGGAAGGATCCTGCAGGCATTATCTTGATTTAATTTTTAAATGCGATATTTTATCTGTATTTTGCTGTATTTTTATTTATTTTGTTATACATTTTCCACCAAGTGACAGAGTAAATAGAGTGCCAGACCCAGAATCAGACAGACCTGAATTCAAATGCAGCCTCAGATACTTCTTAGCTGTGTTACCCTAGGCAAGTCATTCTATTTGCTTCAGTTTTCTCATCAGTAAAATGACCTGGAGAAGGAAATGGTAAACTACTCTAGTATCTCTGCCAAGAAAACCACAAATGGGGTCATGGAGAATTGGGTACACCTGAACAGCAATATTATCATAGTTCAGAGCTTGAGTGAAGAGAAGGAAACCTCTGACTATATACATAAGATGGCAATGAACCAGGGGAAAAAGACACTAAAAATGCATGTGAAACAAAGTTTTAAAAAACAAATGTTAAAAGCTTTTTACATTTAACTAAGAGAAAATAAAATATTAAATAATTTATTTTAAATTCATGAGAAAAAGGATAAAATTTAGGGAACAGGTTGAAGGAAAAAATTAGGCATAGTTGTTCCTCTGAGATAGAAAGGATGGGGGAATCCCAGTGTTCAAGCTGAGAATTCATGACCATCTCAATATTTTTAGTACTACGGGGCTTAGGTCATTTGTTATGAAATGTAATGGTGAAACTAGAAGCTTGAGGGAATGAAAAAGTATGAAATATTTTCTCAGGGGATGTATTTAATAATAGTTGAATAAAATAACCAACAAGCAGCAATGGAGGCTCAGCTGAGGTCATGTAGCATAATAAATTAATGGCTAATGAAATCAGCACAGTTATATCATTTTTCCAGTAATGCTAAGTTGTTCAGGGAATACAGAAATTGGATGGTGAAGGTCACACATAGTCCTGTTTAACAGGGGAACAAAGTCCCCTGAAGAGGACCAGGTCAGTTTGAGAAGCCAACAAAGAAGCAGCCCCATTTTTCAGTAAGCAGACTCCTTCTGAAGTTGATAAAGGACAAAAAGATTTATAGTATAGAATTGTGAATTGCCACAGTCACTTATATTCCCTATGCATTTGCTTTTCTGCTATAGTTCTGCTATGATCAGTGGCCATTCTTTCCTAATGGATAGCATCAGCAAAAGATTGCATTCCTGGGTCACTGGAGGATTATGTTATTATTCTTGCTTTGCCTTTTTCTTAGTAAATGTTTTGGATTAAGACATAAATGAAGAAAGAAAAAGTATACCAAAGTTGGACTTTTTTTCCCCCCGCCCTAAGCAAAACAAGTCCAGTAACCATTTGTGTCTGGAAATGGAAGATTGGGAGCTAGCAAGTTATGCCTTCTTGTTGATTTCTCCTACTACCACTACCAGAAGAAGTATCTCTGTCTTTTCTTTTTTCCTTCATCTTTTACCTACCTACCTTCATCTGCCTACCAGGCAGAACCAACTAGCCATACATATATATATACATACATCTGATATATGTGTGTATATGTTATGGGCCAGAACTCTGAAGCAAGGATTCTTACAAGATGTTAAGTCAGTGGAATTGATCAAGAAAATAGTTATCTAATTCAGCATGGTGATTAATAGTTCTCTAACTTCAGTAAGATTGATTTAATCTTACAACAAATAGTTTCCTAGTGATATAATGATTGGTATATACTCAAGATAGAGAGAAGGGTTTCTAGTGAAAGGTTAACTGCTTGGGGGAAAGGGTTTGCTTGTATCTCTACAGATGGAGAAGGAATCAGATGGGTGCCAAGGAGCCGTATTTGCCTTGCCCATTGGAGAGAGACAAAGAAGAGAAAAATCTCAAAACAAAGGAGAAGATCTAAAAAACATCTGACACTGAAAGTGCATGGCTGATAAGAAGACTGTTACAGAACTTCAAAACCAGCAGGAACCATTGGATTCCCTGAGATGAAAAATTGTTGCTAAGACTGATGCAGGACTTCAAAATCTACAGGAATCATTGGATTCCCTAACACAAGATGAGACTATTGCAGGACTTCAAACATTGCAGGAATCATTGGACTCCCTGATACATGAAGTAATGGACAGCAGTTGGAAGTAATGGACAATAGATTGGTTTTGGACTATTTCTAGGACTTATGGACATGTATAATTCCTCATGTTGATTCATGTTTGTTATTATGTGCTTGTGTAATGACTCCTATGTTGATGAATTTATGTATTTCTGTTTCAAGTGAGACCCTTCAGAAACCCGCTAATCTGGTTTGATTCCCCATTTTCCTTTTTCATTTCCCTTCCTGAGACGTCAGGAAGGGCGTGATCACCTCCTTTTTTGGTGTTTTTACCCCTTTTTTGAGGAGTCAGGAAAGGTGTGATCACCTCCTTTTTGGGGTTCTCACCTCCTTGAGAAGTAAGGGAGGGTGTGACCATTTATGTTCTAAAACAAAAGAAAGCGGGAGATGTTATGGGCCAGAACTCTGAAACAAGAATTCTTACAAGGTGTTAAGTCAGTGGAATTGATAAAGACAATGGTTATCTAGTTTCTCATGGTGCTTAATAGTTCTCTAAGTTCAGTATGACTGATTTAATCTTACAACAAATAGCTTCCTAGTGATATAATGATTGGTTTATATTCAGTATTGAGCATATAAACTGGGACTTAGACTCAGAGCCATATTCATTCACTTCATCTCACAATATCTGGTGGCTGGTCTCCTGCACTTCCCCTAGAGACCAAGGCCAGTCTGAAAGGCTCTCTAGAAAGCTGGCCTGGGCCCCAGGCAAGGAAACTAGATTGTGAAGGAGATAATAAGGGATTTGGACTTTACCTGGCTATTCTCGTGGTGATTACTGAAAAGAAGGCTGTCCCAGAGACCTCCAGAAAACCCAACAGGAACATTACATACATATACATGCACATACACACACACACACGAAATATAAACAGAGTAAAAGGTTTAGAGGGAAATAACACTAGGGGCTGAAAGCACTAGGAAAGGTCCCTTATACAAAGTGATGTTTGGGCTGAGCCTTTAAGGACATCAGGAATTTTAAGAGACAGTAGGAAGAGAGTTCCATACTCAATCAATACAAAAAACATGAAACTAGGAGTTGAAGCACCATGTGTATGGAACAGCAAGTAGATTCAGCTATGAATGGAATATAGAAAGTATGGATGGGAGTAATGTCTAAGAAGACTATAAAAATAAGGTAGGCAGGGCCAGATTAAAGAGCTTTAACATCAAACAAATATAAACAGAAGGCCACAGCTGATCCTACACTGAAATTTACTGAGTACAGAGGTGATATGATTGAATCTATGATTCAGGAAATCATTCTATACTGTGTGGAGGATGCCTTAGAGCAAGGAGATCAATCAAAAGGCTATTATCACAGTCCAGGTGAAAAGTGGGTCTAACCTTGTACAATAGCACCATGTTTAGAGAAGAATATTTACATGAAAGATATAGTCGAGAGAGATGAGAAACGTGGCTATCAAGATAAATGCAATAAATGAAGAGTTGAGATTGACAATGAGATTGTGAATCTGCATGACTAGATTATTGCTGTGCCCTCAATAGTAATAAAGAATTTTGGAAGAGGAGTGAGTTTTGGGAGAAAAATGAATTGTTTTGGATGGAGCACAGGGTTTGAAATGCCCAATAAACATTTTTACAACATGAAATGGGATATATTACTTATATATGGGAAATGTCAGCATAGCAATTTTATAACTGAACCAATATGTGGCAAGAGCAATATTTCCCAAGGTGCTACCTCTCATAGGCTAAGCTAGTTTTTTCATCAAAATTACTGATACCATCCTTGGGGCTTAATTGGTCCAGGGAAATAAGGCTTCCTAGTGGTCTGAGTATAAGGAATCAAGAACTTCTTCATTAGAAAGGGAGATCAACACTACCAACACATAAGCTAAATCAGTGAATTATTCCTGCTGAATTCCAAACCCAAAACATTAAGTCAGTCTAAATCAGAACAACCAAGCACCGTAAGAGCTAAAGAAATCATCACCATGTGAGATGAGGTAGCATACAAAAAAGTGTGTTTGTGTGTGTATTATACATATATAGGCTTAGAAAAGGGCCTTTGAACTACTCATAGCATATATGAATAAAGATCAAGATGAGGAAACTAAAACATAGTCAGAGTGGGAAGAAAAAGAGCCCAGAAAAGAGAGAATATTTAGCAGGAAAAAGTGATGAACGATATCAAATGCTGCAGAATGATATGCATAAAAGTAAAGAAGATACATGAGAATTGGAAATTAAATTAATTTGGAGAAAGCTATTTCAGTTGAATGAATGATAGAGTCAGAAGTAATTTGTTTGGGTGGAGTATAAGTACTGATTACTGTCTTTTGCCAAGTTCTTAGGTTTAAATGAACGGAACTTTATTGGTCTAACTAGAATATCAAAGATATTTTCCAAAAAACAATTGTAACTGCTACAGTGAGTGTTACTGTAATACTCTCAGAGAGTCATTGTTTCAGTGATATTATCTTATTTCCTTTGGACCCTCTCCATTTTTGTATTTTAGATATGCTGGAAAGCAGTTAGTTCCATTAGTACCTTTATAATTCTGGGAAAGTTATTTAACCTTATTATCAATATACCTCTTGGCTATCCACTGTTCAATAGAATCTATCTCCTTAATCATAAAATAAAGATAATATTGATAATATCTCCCTTGAGTAAGGGAAATACAGGAGACTGAATAACAAGATTGACATAAACTTTTTTTTTTTTCCATCCAATGGACTAATTAGTAACTTTAATTTGCCATACTTGAATCATGAATTCTTAATAGTTGGAAGGGACCTCAGGGCCCTCAATTCCAACTTGTACTTCTATAACAATCTCCTCCACACATACCCGAGAACTGATCATCTAGCCTTTTTTTATATCTTCAGGGCTTATATTATCCGACTTCTAACAGAAACCATAAAATTTAACATCTTTAGGGATTCCAAAAATTTTGTAAAAGGGGGTGTGGAGAGTTGTCCCATTTGTAATTAGATTTTAAGTACACTGCATCAGATAGTATAGGAACAAAATAAATTTTGTCATCTTCTCTTCTTCAATCATATAATTCCTCTTGTGGATTACTTGCTTACTGTTCACCATTTTCTTTTCTCTCAATTTGTCTTGCTGTCAATGAACATTTATTAGGTACCTAAAATAAGACAAGTGCTGTCCTAAGTGCTAGGGATACAAAGAAAAGCAAAAATCCCTGACCTCACAAAGTTTACACTCTAATAGGGGAGACTGCATGTAATAAGTAGTTATGTATAAGATACAAAGGATTGATTAAAATAGACGGAAGATAACCTGACATGAAAAGATATAGCTGCTAGGTACAAGGAAAGGTACTGAAAAGATAGAATTGAAGCTGAGTCTTAAAGGAAGGCAGAGAAAATAAGAAGCAGAGATGAGATTTGGGGTTTGGGGAGAGAGCATTTCAAATATAGGAAGAAGTGGTTGAAGGCATAGAGATAGGAAGTGGAGTGTCATGATCAAAGCCAGTACAAGTGCATGGAAGGAAGTAAAGTTCAAGAAGACTGGAAAGGTGGAAAAGGGCAATGTTATGAGATGCTTTAATGGTCAAATAGAGGAGTTCATATTTGATACTAAGGACATGTTATCCACTGGAGTTCGGCGAGGAGGGACAAAGGGGAGATGATATTGTCAGACCTACACTTGAGAAAAACTACCTTGGCAGTTGAATGGCCAGTGAATGGGACTGGATAGAGACTTGAGGCAAGGAGACCAGTTTGAAGATTATTGTAACAGTCTAGAGAAGTGATGAAGGTCTGAACTAGGTTAATAGCTGTAAGAAAAGGGGATTAATACAAAAAATATTGAGAAAGTAGAAACAGGATTTGGCAGACATAACATAGTGGTTATGTAGAATAAGAATGAGGACTCAAGTATGATACCACAGTTGTACATTTCATGACAGGAAGACAGTAGTATCCTCAACAATATGAGGGAAGTATAAATGAGAAGATTTTAGAGAAAAGATGAATTCCATTTTGAATATGTTAAATCTGAGATGTCTACTAGATATCCAGTTTAAAATACTCGATAATTTTAGACTAGAGTCCAGAAACAAGACAAGAGTTTGATATATGGCTTTTGGGATCATCTACATAGATATGAAAACTGTACACCTTGATAAGATTACCAAGACAGATAGTAGAGAGTAGGGGAAAAAACCCAAATAATACACTGACTTGGGGAACATCCACAGTTAGAAGGAAACATGGATGAAGAACCAGCAAAGAAGAATGAGGAGCACATAAAATAATGCAGACAGAATAATGTCATTAAACCCTGAGAGGAAAAAATATCAAGATGATCAACAGTATCAAAGGCTGTAGAGAGATCAAGAAGGGCTGAAAAGAGACCATTAGAATTGAAAATGAAGAAATTATTGGTAATTTTGGAGAGGGCTATTTCAGTTGGATAGGGTCAGAAGCCAGATTGCAAAAGGTTCATAGGAGTGTGAGACAAATGAAGTGAAAATATCTAGTGTAAATAGCTTTCTCCAGGAGTTGACATAGATAGGAGATATATACGATGATAGCCAGTGTACAATAAAGTTTTTAGCAAGGATTTTCTAAGAATGGGAGAGAGATGAATGTGTGTTAAAGCAGAAGAGATGGAGGTATTAGGCAGGGAAAGATTTGAAGATTGGAGAATGGGGATAAATGTGGGAGCAATCTGCTGGAAGAAATACTGAGATATGGCATCAAGGGGTACATGGAGAGAGTTTAGCTTTGACAAAAGAGCCACCTCATAATGAGACCTGGAGTGAATACTGGGGAAGAAATTTGTTTACATAATATGAGATGGGCGCACAGGGATCCACAGGGGAAGCTTTTGGTGAATGGTGCTCATTTTTTTCTTTCTTTCTTTCTTTTTTTTTTTTTTTTAATCTTTTTGCTTTTTTTCCCCCTGAGGCAATTAGGGTTAAGTGACTTGCCCAGGATCACACAGCTAGGGAGTGTCAAAGTGTCTGAGATCACATTTGAACTCAGGTCCTCCTGACTCCAGGGCTGGTACTCTATCCACTGCGCCATCTAGCTGCCCCGTACTAATTTTTTTCAATGAATTATGAGACCAAGTCCTCAATGAGATGATGAAAAGAAGGGGCCCAATGGGAGATTTGAGGGTACAAGAAAATCTGGAACTATCATTGGGGAAAGTTGGGCAGTAAACTGATTAGGGACAAATAGAATTGAACAAAAATGTAGTTTTTCTTTCCTTCCTAGAATCTGTTAAAAATTTTTCATATGCACTGGACCCAGATGCCTCTGGAGAGGAAAGTGAGGCAGGCAACCTTGCACAGACTTCCCTCACATAAATACAATTCACGTGCATGTCAAGGCATCACTTTCCTGATGTCCTGGTCCTCTTAGAGACGGAGGGACAACAACAACAAAGCTAGAGATCCAAACAAAGGTTAGAAAAGTCTTTGCTGTCATGGGATTCACTCTAATGGGGGAGACAATTTGAAAAGATTGTGTACACATGCTACCTTAACTTCTTTTTTTTTCCCCGTGGTTTTTCTCTTTTATTTTGATTTTTCTCCACTTCTTTTTTTTTCCTCCCGTGGTTTTTCATTTTTGTTTTGATTTTTCTCCACTTCTTTTTTTTTCCTCCCGTGGTTTTTCATTTTTGTTTTGATTTTTCTCCACTTCTTTTTTTTTCTCCCGTGTTTTTTCCTTTTTGTTTTGATTTTTCTCTCCCAACATAATTCATAAAGCAATGTGTATTTCAAAAAGAAATAAAATTTAAAAAAATAAAAGATTGTGTATAAAAATGCTATGTACAAGACTCATTGCAGATAATCATAGAGAGAAAGAAATAGCATCAAGTGGTTAGGGAGTGAGGAAACGTTTCTTTTAGAAGACAGAATTTTAGTTACAACTTAAAGGAAACCAGGCGGTGGAAATGAGAGAGAATATTCAAGTCTTTAAGAACAAATAATAAAAATGTCCAGACTGGGGAAATGGAATGTGCAAAGAACAACTAAGGAAACCAGAGTCCCAGTCGGAGAGGAGAAAGTAAGGTGCAAGAAGATGGAAAATAGGGAAAACAGGTACATTAATAATGCATTGTTGATGGAGCTATGTCAAGTCTGAATGGGATGTTAAGAATTAACGAAGGAGATGGTTTCGGAGGAAAGGTGTAAGAACTGATGCAGAGCGAAGCGAGCAGCAGCACCAGCGGAACAATTTATACAGTGTCAGTAATATCGGAAAGACGAACAGCTCTGAAAGACTTGGGGGCTCGGCTGAACAAGTGACCAGACACAACGGCAGAAGACTCGGGACCAAACATGCTACCTACCTCCGACAGAGGTGACGGACTCGGAGGCACCTTTTCCCCCTAGGGCGGGACTTCCTTTTATAAACACACTTGTTACGTGTTTGGCTTTTCAAGCTTTCTTAAAGGACAGGGGAAGAGAGAGAATTCAAGTTGAACATAAAGGGGCCTAACGGAGGAGAGCCTAGGCCCAAGACAGCCCCGCCTGCCGGGGCTCCGCCGCCCCTCGTAGCGGGGATGAGGCTGCGGAGTGTTAGACGTCCGCGAGCGCCTCGATCTAATTCCCTCCATCCCCTAGACAACCGGGAAGACGCGGGGGGAGGGGGGCACTCCAGAGAGAATCAGCCGCACCTCCCCCGCCCGCCCAATTCTCCAGACCCCGAGGCGTCCCAGGCCCCGAGGCGTCCCACACCCACGGCTCTCCGGGTCCCCGCCCCTTCACTACGACCGGAAGCGCCTTCTCTGGTTCCCCAGCAGCCGCGCCACGGCGTCTCTCTCCGACGCAGGGGACGCACGCCTTACCTTCCGCTGCCGGGCTCGCGCCTCGCTCCGTGCCACGGAGCCGAGCAGGCTTCGGAGATGTTCTCGCGAGATCCCGCCGTGCGCGGCCCCGCCCCGCCCCCCATGCGTCTGCACCTTCTCGGCAGGGGCGGGAACGTCAGACAGCTGACGGCTCTCTCAGCTGTTGCCGCCGCTTGTGGCCGAAGTAGTCCGGGAGCTCAGCCTCCCCGCGTTAGAAACTTTCCTGGGGTGGAAGGGGCGCGCGGGCGCGAGACTCTCGGGCCGCGGCGGATGCGGCGGCGGCGGCGGCGCCGCGAGGGGGCAGCTGCGCCCGGCCCGCGTCGGAGGCCCGGGAGAGGCGAGCGCTAGCGGCGCGTGCGCGCCCCCGAACGGCGGCCGCGGTTGGGAGGGGACGTTGCGCAATCGGGCCGCCGTCCGGTCCAGTCCGCGATGGAGCTGGAGTCGTCGCTGGAGGCGAGCTTCACGGCCAGCGGCGGGGGCGCGGGGCTGCCTCCGGCCCGCTCCCGCATCTTCAAGATCATCGTGATCGGCGATTCCAACGTGGGCAAGACGTGCCTGACGTACCGCTTCTGCGCCGGCCGCTTCCCCGACCGTACCGAGGCCACCATCGGCGTGGACTTCCGCGAGCGTGCCGTGGAAATCGACGGCGAGCGCATCAAGGTGAGCCCTCCGGGGGCCGCGCCCGCCAACGCCGCCGCCGCCGCCGCCGAGGTTGCTGAGGGTGCCGACCCCCGATGGACGTGTGGGGGGGGGGGGCGACGGTCGTCCCCGATTTACCGAGAAGCAGCCAGGGATGCTCCGCTAGAGGAGGCAGAGCTGGCAGAGACCAGATCGGGGAACCGAGGCCTGGAGAAAAGCGATGCGCTTACATCACAGCAGATAGTAGTGCTAAGGGACCTCAGTAGGCAGCAGTGTCCCTGCTAATTATACAGATCGGAAAACTCGGGCCCACAGAATAGGGACCTCCCAGCAGACGTTACCAAGGTAACGGGAGCAGTTAATAGTGCATCCCCTGATTGGATAAATCGGGGAACTGAGGCCCGGAGAAATGAAGTGACCTAATGTCACAGTGGTGGTGTCACCAAGGGATCTGAACGGGAGCAGTTAACAGTGCGTCCCCTAATTGGGCACGCTGGACAACAGAGGCCCAGAAAAATGATCCTGGTATTCCAGGCGGTGTTGCTAAGGGATCTCAGAGGGGCAGTCAGAAGTAAACCCCTAATGGAACAGATTGGGAAACTGAGGCCCAGAGAAAAGTGATCCTGATATTCCAGGCGGTGTTGCTAAGGGATCTCAGAGGGGCAGTCAGTAGTAAACCCCTGATGGAACAGATTGGGAAACTGAGGCCCAGAGAAAAGTGATCCTGATATTCCAGGCGGTGTTGCTAAGGGATCTCAGAGGGACAGTCAGTAGTAAACCCCTGATGGAACAGATTGGGAAACTGAGGCCCAGAGAAAAGTGATCCTGATATTCCAGGAGGTGTTGCTAAGGGATCTCAGAGGGGCAGTCAGTAGTAAACCCCTGATGGAACAGATTGGGAAACTGAGGCCCAGAGAAAAGTGATCCTGATATTCCAGGCGGTGTTGCTAAGTGATCTCAGAGGGGCAGTCAGTAGGGCATCCCCCATTGGACAGGTGGGGAACTGAGGCCTAAAGAAAAATGACCCGCTAACATCACAGCAGATGTTACTAAGGAATCTTAGTTAATAGTGTATCTCCTAATTGGATAAATTGGAGAACTATGGCTCAGAGAAATAAAGTGACCAAATTCATAGAAGGTGTTAATAAGAGATCTTAGAGGGGCAGTCAGCAGTGTACCCTCTAATTGGATAGATGGAGAACTGAGGCCCAGAGAAATGAAATGACCTAACATCACAGCAGGTGTTCCTAACCTAAGGTCTTACAGAGGTTAATAGTGTACCCCTTAATTGAACAGATTGGGAAACTGAAGCTTAGAGAAATGAAGTGCCCTGTTAAGTTTGCAGCAGAGATGTACTTAGGGACCTTACTTAGAGGTTTGTTAATAGTGCAGCTCCCTAATTTTATAGATATGGTAACTTGAATCCCAGAAGTGACTGGCTAAGATCCCAACAGTCATTACTAATTACTGAGGCATATGGATGGATGGATGGAGATGAGTTAAGACCTTGATTCAGGTCTTGGCTCTCTCTTTCTTTAACTTTGATCCCTTGGGGGAAGTTTACCTCATGGTACCATTTCTATCAACTCTTTTAAATCTATAAAATGCAAGTAGTGTCTGCACTGGAAAAGGGAATTGTCCCTACTCTATTATTACCTATGAAATTGCATTGCCCACTCACAGAAGGTATCATAAAATGCAGAGGTTGGATGTGAATACAGAACCAGAGTGCTTTCTGCTATACCGTGGAAGTATCAGATGCTGGGCATGAGACAGAGCTTTATATGTATAGAATAAGACATTTCTAGAGTGTTTGCTGAGGGCCATGATAAAACACCGTCAGTGTCAACTGAGGACATGTGAGGAGGAGGAGTTAATGGGATATTTCTTCTCTGCCTATCCTCAGACTTGGAATAATCAGTCAGTTAATACCTTTTTAAATATGTGTTTTGCATAGAGTAAGCACTAAAAAAAATGCTTTTTCATTCTTTGGATCTCTACAACACTATCTAGGTACAATAGGGAAAGTTATAAAAGGAGGAAAAAAAACAATTAAAAAATAGCTCACATTAATAGCTCTAAGACTTTCAAAGCCTATTTCTTATATAAAACCTTGTATGAATATTACACCCTTTTTCTTTATGGAAGATAGAGGCTAAATCTGTGTTCTTCCTCTTCTTCAATGGTATAATAGAGATGCAAATGGTTGAAATTAGTCAGAATAAACAGCTGATCATAGTAGAAAGGGAAGCAGTGACCACTTTTTAACAGCATTTATGAATGTTGGGTGGTAATGCTTTTGATATAGATATATACTGTCAGATACGAATGAAATAATTGCAAGCACTACAGGAGCTACGATATTCATGGAAATGCAATATTGTGTAACTTAATGAGTGCAATACAAGTCAACCAACCAGTTTTATTTTGTTCTCTCTAGGGGATTTCATTTATATTATATTCATTTCCAAATGTATCTGGTGCACTCTTCTTAAAAGCACCTTTGATGAAGGAGAGAAACAATACATTCAATATTCTTATATTTGTAATTTGGAAAACTGCCATTTTCAGTAAGCCTCTTTTAGAAAATGGCTTATTGTTAGCAGGGCTATCTTAAAAGCCATTGGTAAGTCCCTACTGAGAACCTATTTTGTGCAAGACTGGGGATGTTCAAAGAAGTAGAAATGCAGTCTAGTTGGGGAGACAAGACACTGATAGAAAACAAACAGCAAAGTTATTGTAAATTCAAAAGTAATTAGATTATCAGTTTGCCACTATCTCTGATTTTAGTGAAGAGCTCCCTTCTAGATCAGTAACCTGGATCTGTAATTTCTGGATTTGAAATCTGAGTTTGTGCTGAGTTTGACTAACGTTCTTTTGAGCCCTATGAAAGGACAATTCAGAGTTAATGCTAATTCAGGAATTAGTATTCCACTCAAAAATTAAACTGAATAAAGCCTGTTAAATTTTCTTTCTCTGAGTAAGTATTTATGTAGAGGCAAAATTCATATATTTGATCAGAAGTTTTTAAGAATCAGTTTTTGCATCATTCTTTAGAACAAAAGTTTTGTGTTTATTAATAATCCCTCAAACTTTATATACATGTAACATTTGGAGAAGGTTAGAATCTGTTTTGGGAAATTTAATTTAATTAAATAATTTTTTGAATGAAGATGCCTCTGATTTTTTTTTTTTTTTTTCATTGACAGTCCTAAGTATACCCTCCATGTAAATGTTTTTACTGTCTCGATCCCATTTGAGGATTCCAACTGAAGAAAAAAATCTAGCTATGCAGAGGGAGAAAGAGAAACAAAATTGAAACTTGAAGAATAAAAGGTCAGGGCCTAGTTAGTCTATATTTTAGTGAATAAATAATTTTCTCCTTATTTTGTGTTTTTCTTCAGTTTGTTGCCCAAGTGTTATTAATAGTGTGAAGGGATATACAATTTTTTTTTTTTTTTTTTTTAATCAAGACTGTTTATATCAGAGACAGGAGGGTAGGGATAATTCTGGGTTTCTTCTCTTCCGCAGAGATGTAACAGAGATAATGATGAATGGTTGAAAGTAGTCAAAATTAGTAACTGGTCACAGTAGAAAGAGAAGTAGGGGCCAAGCCTTTCTGGAGGCTCTAGATGACATTAGGACAGGGATTAATCCGTTTTGTGGACTGTGGACCTCTTTGACAGTCTAAAACCTTTGTATCCCTTGAGAAGAATGCTTTTAAATGAAGGAAGCAAAAGAACTAAAATTCTAAAGGAAACCAGTTACACACGCATATTACAAAGGAAACCAAATTGCATAACTTTTTTCCCATCCAAGTTTATCGATGGAGGATGATGGGTATGGTAGAGAGGGTTGTCTCTGGACTCAAGGTTAAGAGGGATTTGGGAGGAAGGAGAATGGAAAGAACGAAATACCATTTTAAATATGTTGCTAGTCACTCTACTCCTCCTACCATCTTCTTCTTTGCCTTATACTTAATACCCTGTTCATCACCAGCAGGAAGAACCTGTACCCTGCTAAGGTTTCTATCACATGCCTCCGAAGCTGCCACAGATGTCACAGTTTGGATTAGAATTGGGTCCTAGTGATATGTATATTTCTACAGATTGGAAGAAGGACAAGGACTGGTTCTGTGTTCATTGAACTCCCAAATGAGGAAATTACCTTCTACAGATGCAATTCAGAACTTTGTCTACAACTTAAAGACTTAGAGTTACCTAGTGCATCTTGAGGTTAAGTCACATAGCCAGCATATATGACTGAGGTGGGGACTGAACCTTCATGGCTTTGTAGCTGATTCTCCATATACTACTTGCTGTTACCCCCCTGTTCCTTCAAGTCCAAGCTGGAATGCTAAATACATTTCCCAAGAGAAACAGTACTATAAATGGTGATTAGGTTACAGAATACTTAAAATACATTGTTAGCTAGGCATTTACAAACCTTGCCTGGAAACATAACTAACCAAAATCTAAAACCTCATTTCTACAACAAAAGTAAGAAAGATTTTAGTTATTTTTTTTTGGAGGAAAGATTTTAATTATGAAAAAATGTGGAACCATAATTGAGATCTGCACCTTACCTTTCATTGTAAAGTGAAGGAGATTCCAAGCATGTACAGAGCAAAGGGATTATAAAATATTATATACTTAACTGTCAAATATTATTTATTTTGGATACATCTGATATTTTAGAATAGCAATAACCTTTGCTCTTTGTGCAACCTGATCTAGAGAGATTTTGTTTTATATAGGTCAAAGAAAGTTTGTTGAGCAATTTTTTTATTCTTCTGTTCCTATATGGAATTGAAATTGTTTTGCATTTCTTAAAAAAATTTTTTTTCTATGATTTCATTGGATGTGGCTCTATACTTCTCAAATACAAATTAATAACTTGTAATAAGAGGTCTTTATATATTGTTTTGACAGAGAAAAATCTTCATTGTAGCACTCTTTGTAGTAGTAGAGAACTAGAAAACAAAGTAAGTATATACTGGGTGGGATTGGTTCTGAAATCTAGTGTGAGAACATAATGGGATATCATTAAATATTAAAGTATGTTAAATATGGAGAAATTAGAGAAGCATGGGAAGATTTTATACGAGACTGAATGAGTTAGGCTGAGCTAAGCCAGTAATGTACAGAATGTGAATGAAAAGATCACTAAAAGAAAGGCAAACTCAAAATTAATGGGATAAAAATGAAAATACCTAAGTATAGATGACAAAACACTTTCCCCACTCTGCACCCTCCCATCTCCCCCAAGCAGATTGGAAATAGACTATTTGAGATGAAATACTTTACATATACTGTCAGATTATGTTAGCTAACATCTGGTGCTGAATCCCTCCAAACTTAATCTTGATAAGACTTACAGAACTCATTCTCCCGGCAGGAATATAAGTGAGAGAAACAGAGTAAAACTTCAGAAGGATGCAAAGTTATTCCTTCTCTAAGTGTCATATTAGCCATTTTGATTCAGGTCGCAATTGTAATTTATCTCAAAAGACTGTTGGGCAGTGTTGGACAGTGTTGATTTATGATTGGATTGGGGTGAGAACTTATGAGAGATTTGTTTCAGAATCACATTGGGGTATTGTAATATTCTGGATTGGTCCCAAGAGTCGTTTGATTTCCAGAAAATGTATTTATTAGCAACTTTTGTTGGGAAAGTGGGAAGAAGGAATCTTAGCTGGCCAGTTCTATGGTTTTTCCTGCATGTAATCCAAACATCATAGCTTTGCCTTTTTCTTAGTTTGTTCAGTTGACCTAAAAATAAGATTATAGAATTTAGTAAGCTGGGAGAATCATTAGAGATCCTTTAGTTCAGAGGTTCTTAACCTACAGTGTTTGGTTTTATATCTTTTAAAAATATTTTGATAACTATTTCATTACAGTGGGTTTCCTTTTTAATCATCATTTTAAAACATTCTGAGAATGGGTCTATAGGCTTTACCAGACTACTTAAAGGTAGTCTGGAATAGAAAAGATTAAGAAACCCTGGTGTAGTCCATCTACTCAACTCTCTTTTTTAAACTTTGTTTTCATGAACATATGTCTTCTTTCTTCTTGCTACCTTTCTACTTGCCTTCACAGAGAGCCAGAACAACAAACTTCTTGTACAGTCTTGTGTAAATAAACAAATAAGTTTCATTCTGTCCGAAAGTGGGTCTCCATGCATCTAGAGTTGTGATTGGTCATTGTATTGACCAGAGTTCCTGATTCCTTAAAGTTGTTTAATAATTTTTAAAGTAGCATTTATGTGGCACCTACTGTATGCTTAGCACTTTATAACTATAATCTCATTTTATTTTTATGGATTTTTATCCCTAGGAGATAGGCGTTATTATTATACCCATTTTATAGTTGAGGCAAACAGGTTAAGTGATTTGCCCAAGGTTACACAATTGGTAAATATTTGTACCTGGATTTGAATCCCAAGCACAGTGCTCTGTTCACCACACCATCAAGTTGCCTGCTTATTCATCTTTACAATATTTGTAATTATATAAATTGAGTCCCCTAATTCTGCTTACTTCACTCTACATGGATTTAAGAAACTCCAGGTTTCTCTGAAACCATCCTATTCATAATTTCTTATAGCATAATGGTATTCTATCCCATTCATATACTATAACTTGTTTAACATCATTTGATGGATGCCCCTTTAGTTTCCAATTCTTTGCCACCACAAAAAGTTATTATAAATATTTTTGTTCATTTGC
Source organism: Sarcophilus harrisii (assembly GCF_902635505.1). Classification (NCBI taxonomy): domain Eukaryota; kingdom Metazoa; phylum Chordata; class Mammalia; order Dasyuromorphia; family Dasyuridae; genus Sarcophilus; species Sarcophilus harrisii. Next base: position 64,240,339 of record NC_045431.1, read on the forward strand.
CACTTTCATTTTACAAATGGAGGGCACAGATTTAGATCTGTGGATCTAAATGTATCTATGATTTACAGCTGGGAAAGACCTTGGTGATAATTAAAAATTTTTAAAAAAAAGAACATTTTGCTGATGCCTTTGATCTTTACATCATAGTCACTTGAAAGCTGCCATCCAGTCCCTCACTTTCTCCAAGTTGAATCCTCCTTAGAAAAACAACCAAACAAAAACCTCTCTGCTCCAAGTTACTACATGTCTAACAGCATATACAATATTTTGTCTCAGTATCCTCCTATGTCTGTGCACTAAGACTTTTGGTACAATCCAAAAAAGTCATCCTAGTCAACTTCACTCTGTATCAGTTCAACTAAGTCTCCCAGGTTTCTCTGAAACTTTTCCCTTTATCATTTCTCATGCCACTGTAGTTTCTATCACATTTATATATTATAACCTGTTCAGCCATTCTCTAATTTGTGAGTATCCCCTCAGATTTTCATTCTTTGCCAGATCAAAAATAACTACAAATATTTTTGTACCCCTTTAGAAATTGTTTTGCTAAGGACTAAATCCCAATAATCTCCCTTCATTCTAATTTCCTAATGCTCCTTCTCCTGTTTCCCTCTTATTTTTATATTGAGTGAAATGTACTTCTGTACCCAGCTCTGTGTGTGTGTGTGTGTGTGTGTGTGTGTGTGTGTGTGTGTGTGTGTGTATTCTTCCCTATTTTGACTTCCAAAGATAATGAGGCTCAATGTCAGCTGCTTCTCCCTACCCCATTCTTGTCCTTGTTTGTATAGATACCTACTTGTAGTACCCTGATTATATATAATAACTTTCCCAGTTTCCTTTTTCATCCCCTCATTGTATTCTTAGTCTCTTCTGGTTTCATGCTTTTAATATCATAAATACATAACAAAGCCACTTCCAGACCTTCTTTCTAATTAGAAAGGAATCTGTGGACGCTAAGGATAAATAGGGTTCAGAGGAACACATTCTGTGTGAGTTGTTTATTTATCATTGTTCTTTCATGTATACTTGTCTTTTGCCTTTCTTTGTATCCCCACTGCTTAGCATAGTCACAATTCTAAATAATGTTGTAGTCGTATAAGTTTTTCTCATTCTTTTCTCTCATTTTATATTAATCTTCAAGTGCTTCTCTAAATTCTGCTTTATGATTTTCTCTTGAGTTACAGTAATTTATTCAATTATACATATGCTGTAATTTATTTGATTTATTATTAATAATTTATTTTATTTTCCCAATCGACAAGTACCCTTTGTTTATAATTCTTTTATGCAACACAAAGTACTATGCCTATTTATGTTTGTAAATCTTTTCTCTCTTATTCCTTTTGTATCCATGCCTTTGTATTTCTGGTCAAAGGGTAGAATTTAGTGACTTTTGTACATGGTTGCAGGTTTTTTCCCAAAATGATTGGACCAATTAACACCTCCCCTGGTTGCTCAAATTCCAACTAACGGTTTTCCTCTTTTTGGTCATCTTTGCCCGTCTTTGTTTTAATGTGCATTTCTCTTATGATTAGTGACATGACATTTTTTCCTTATGGTTGCTGGTCTCTATCTTTATTTTTTAGAACTATCACTTCATATTCTTTGACCATCATTTCTTAGGAAATGGCTCTTGTTCTTATATAATTGAATGAATTCAGATCTTTATTAGAAAAGATTGCTACATAATTTTTTTCTTCCATTTAACTGTTTCTTTTTAAATTTTAATGCCATTGATTTCTTTGGTGCAAAAACTTGAAATGTTAATACATTATAGGATTGCCTTAATGAGATTTACATTCACTTAAAAGTTAAATCTAAAAATTTACAGAAAAAATGTAAAAATGTAATGGATTTTCAAAAAGTCTCTTGTCCAGTGTGTGGATAGTTTTTCTTCTACCTTTTTTTTTTTTTTTTTTTTTTTTTTTTTTTAAAGCTCTGAGCATTATATAGGATAGGCTCTGCAAATAATAATTAAATTAGACTCAGAGTTTAATAGTAAGAAAAGTGGCTAGACATTTGGGAAATTTTAACACAGCTTCAACCATTCTGGGCAAGGATACTGGAGTGGTTTGCCATTACCTTCTCTAGCTCGTTTTTCAGATGAGAAAACTAAGGCAAACTGGATTAAATGGTTTACGTGCTCATTTAACATTACTGGAAGATTATTATTAGTCTTTAAAAAGTAACCTTTATTTTAGGGGGAAATCTTGGGATTATTTAAAGATTTCTATAGTTTCCCAAAGAAAATCCAGCTCATTCTTCATCTGCTTATTTTTTTCCTGTGTGAGAAGCTGTGAAACTTCTTTAAGAAGTTCTGCAGTTTGGAAATTCTATGTAATCAGCACAGTTTTATCTGACAATAGGAGATATTTGGGGAATTTTATATATGGGTTTTCTTTTTGACTTGGTTCTCTTTTGGATCCTCCTTCATGACAGGTTGAACACTTAACCATGTATTTCCATTTCTTGTCGTGTCTTGATATTATTTATTAGGGGATTGTCAGAATTATAGCTGCTACATCTTTCAAGGTATCTTCTCTGGTTGTAATATATGAATAGTAGATAATATATATAATCTAATTTGCCTCTTTTTTATATACAATATATAATATTTATATAATGTAACTATTGTAGTAGTTCCTAGTTCTTCCCTTTGGGACCAAGTGGAAAGAGCCTAAACCTTCTGTCCTCCAGATGGTTAGATGTAATGTCTGCTAGAAAGTCTTCCTCACAGTTTTGATTTTTCCTTCAAATTTTCTCAGAGTACTTATTCTTTCTCTTGTTCCCCTTTTATTGTACTCTTATTGTACTCATTTGTTTAAATGTTACAGTCTCCCCCCCACCCCCCCACCCCCCTTATATTGTTGACTAAGTTTGAAATCTATCAAATTTTCCCGATGGTTGCTCACATCTTTCTCACCTCATACTTGTGAATAGGCACAAATAATCAAACCTTTCCACAGAGCAGCTATGTGATTATATTGTTATTAGAATCAAGCTGTGCCTGAGTTTTTCATAATAATAAAAAATTATTCAATGATAGTAATTGTAAAACATAATAGCCAGAAAGTTAAACCCCAAAAGGTAAACTTTTGAGAGGTAATGGTAACTTCTGAAGACCACCTACTAAGAAGACTTAGTTTTTTGGATCTGTGTCACTCACACAAATGACATCATGGTTTCTTGAAATACTGAAATAATAAGTATGAAAGTACTTTGAAAAAAATACAAAGCACTATATAATTGCAATTTTTTTGTGGGTGGGAGGGCAGAAAAATATTATCATTATTATTTTTTTTTTTTTTTGCTGAGGCAATTGGGGTTGACTTGCTTGGTCACACAGCTAGGAAGTGTTAAGTGAGGCCAGATTTAAACTCAGGTGCTCCTGACTTCAGAGCTGGTACTCTATCCACTACATCACCTAACTGCCCTTAAAATAGTTTTCTTAAGTATTTTAACTTGAAATTATTCTGTTGTAATTTTTTTTTTCCCTTTTTATTTGCAGATACAGTTATGGGACACGGCAGGACAAGAACGGTTCAGAAAAAGCATGGTGCAGCACTACTACAGGAATGTACATGCGGTTGTCTTTGTGTATGATATGACCAATATAGTTAGTTTTCACAGCCTGCCATTATGGATAGAAGAATGCAAACAGCATTTGCTTGCTAATGATATACCAAGGATTCTGGTTGGAAATAAATGTGACTTGAGAAGTGCCATTCAAGTTCCTACAGATTTGGCCCAGAAATTTGCTGACACACATTCTATGCCACTGTTTGAAACCTCTGCTAAAAATCCCAATGATAATGACCATGTGGAAGCTATATTCATGACCTTAGCTCATAAGCTGAAGAGCCACAAACCTCTAATGCTTAGTCAACCACCTGATAATGGAATTGTTTTGAAGTCTGAACCAAAATCTACAATGCCCTGTTGTTTAAAAATGTTTTAAAAGTTAATCCTTTGACTTGTTGAAAAAAATGCTTTTTAAGTGTACAATAAGTCCCAAGTTTTAGTCATAAGTATACTAGCTCATCTTAGCACTTTAATGTTTGTCTTGTAAATGGAAGTCAAGTCATTCATTCATTTCTTTGCACCTTGTATGCAACTTTTTGGGAGATGTGGAAGGGGAGGCAATCAGGATTAAGTGACTTGCCCTGGGGTCACACAGCTAGTAAATGTCAAGTATCTGAAGCTGGAGTTGAACTCAGGTCCTTTTGATTCTAGGGCCGGCACTCTGTTTATTTTTCCACTTAAGCTGTCCCCCTTGTACACGACTTAATGGAGTTTTTGTCACTTGGGTTGCACAGAGAAGAAGAAAGAAAAAAAGAAATTCAAGCAGAGTTTAAGGTTGAACAAGTATTTTTAATCAATTCCTCTGAGCTCATTTTTCATTTGAATCATTGTGAAATGTGTTTTCATTATAGAGATGAAAAGAAGCAAAACCAGAAGGAATAAAATAATATCCCTTCTGAACCAAGAAAGATTAGGGATGCCTCATATAGAAGAAAATGAAGGGATTTTAAGAATCTTCAATTAAATTATTTTAAACCGATCATTGCCTAGCAGCCAAAGGTTTTATGCCATGAAAATATCTAAGGGAATTAGAGTAACTTTTACTGGAAAATAAATTGAATGTGATGTTCTCTCAGCTTATAAAAGGGTGAAGCCCCAATTTTCATTTGTTTCTTCAACCTTAGAGAATTTTTAAAAATTGTTTTAAATATTATGTCAAGTATCTGTGATTTTTGTCAGTGAGGTAACTCCTTCCACTGACATAGGTTGCAACTTGATGAAGCACACAGCTATCCTAAATCCTTATGCCTTGAATTTTTAAGTTACAGTAATTCCATGATTTGTATTATTAAATTACATTATAAAGCCAAGGGTTTGGTAGCAAAAATATGGGAATGAGAGGAATATGCCTAGGATTCTAATCCAGACTTGACGTCATAAAGGATATGAATCAATATTACTTGACCACTTGGTGCCTCAACCATTGTAGATCAATTTTATCAACAAAAAAATTTAAAATATAAGCATTATTTTAATTTCGGTCCTAGGTAAATTATTTTATATAGATATTGTGAAAAGTCAGGTTTGTTTGTTTGTTTTTTTTAATTGGGCTCTTTTCTCATTTGACCATTTAAAAAAGAAAATCTACTTGAAAGTTTTTGTAGAATGTTTCAGGTGAAGAAAAAAGACTAAATCTGAACTGCTAGAACAAGCTAGACTGAAGTCTAGCTACCACAGGGAGACTATGCCTTAGCTACTGTGATTTTCAAGTTTGCTTTTTGGAATGTTATCTCCTGCCAAAAATTTCCAGTTTAATAACTGAAGGCTTCTATGTGAACACTGATGAAGTCATCAATTGCCAATTCAACTATAGTTCTGTGTACCCTGTAGCTCAAATTCTGATTCTAAGTGTACTTATATTATAGTACTTTGCTACAGGTGTAATGTTTTAAAAGGAAAAACACTGTCTTTCAAAATTCTGTCATAACACCTGTATTTCAGTCTAATTAATAAATTGACATTTAGGAGGGGAAATTGAATCTCTCAGTAGAGGACAAAGTATTACAAATCTTTTCCCTAAGTTTGCACACACAACTATTATGAAAAAGGGAATTAAGCCATGGGATTTAATTGAGTACATGAGTTCAATAGTTTTTATGTAATATCGCCCTTGTTGATAAATTTCAAGAACAAATTAAATAAATAGATAAATTGTGCTTTTGTTATATCCTGGAAACATGAAAAAGAAATTAAACATTCATCCGGTTTAGGGCTTTTTACAAATTTATTATCCTGATGATCTTATAAGCATTATTTAATTATAAAAGCGAAATAACCTATTAACTGAAGTATTGTAAATAGAGACGGGAAAAATTATTCCATTTAAAATTACTGTGGTTTAAAGGAAAATAAATTGGTTTTATTCTATTCTTGTTTGGGAAGAAGAATCAATTTCCCTTAATCATATTAAAGATTGATGATTTCCTCCTAAATTGAAATTTATAATTGTTTTTATAATTAGATGCTGGGAAAGCAGTTATTTAGGTAAATTTTTTTTAAAGAAGAGAACTGTATTTTGGCTTTCTCTAGCCTTTTTTTTTTTTTTTTTTTTTAATATAGGGGCAATGAAGAATTGGAGGAATTGGTTTACAAACTTTCTAGGGACATTCTACATTTTCCCAACATTGTTATTGATGGTTTAAAAAGTAATTTAACTAGTTTCTTGAATTAAAAAGTTACACATATACTTTAATTCCATTAAAGAATTTATTTTTGACAGCATATTAATTTCAAAATAATTTTTTTTTATATCTGTTTTTTAAATTTTTAATGGATTTTTTTTATATTTAAAAAATGTTACTTATCAGTTGAATTGCGGTAAAGCTTTCCAGCACCAGCTATATGAAAACATTTCTTTTAATGTTGGGAAATGGCTTCTCATGAATCATTAACTATGATATATTAAGACTTGTAAGCACAGATTCTACATCTTGTGAATTTACAGTTTATAGTTACTTTAACTATAATCTTCAATTTTTAATTTCAGATGTTTTCAAATAGTTATTATTTAGGGAAGTTCCAGCATGGGATATTAATCTAGAATCTAATAAAGTGGTCAGTAGCAATGTTTTACTCAAAAACATATTCTGTGTATCTTTGTCCCAAAAAACCAAAAGTAAAATCAAATAATTTTGTTATAGAATATCACTGCCATATCCATTCCCTCTCCTTACTCCTATCCCCCAAGCTTAATAAACAAGCTTTGCCACAAAAAAATAGGGTGTTCTGTTGTGTTTACTATGTGGTTGTTGGGGTAATTCTAATATCATGGTACATCAGAACTGGAGTTTTGCATATAGTCGGAAGTTCACGTGGTATTTAATAAATTATGAATGCCAATCTGTTTAGGACTTAATTTCTTCTCTTGGGGTGAGAGGTGGCTTCTTTCTATTTTCTTATTACCATTGTGTTCTAATATGTCTGGACAATTTTTCCCCTCAAGTTTAAATTTATTTAATATACATTGCTTTATAAATCTTGTTGGGATAGAAAAATAAGAAGAAAAAGGAAAAACCATGGGTGAGAAAAAACAAAAACAGTGAACATAGATTTACATTCAATCTTCATAGTTCTTTTTCTGGATGCAAATGGCATTTTCTGTCCAAAGAATCACTTTGAATCACTGAACCATCAAGAATAACCAAATCTTTTATAGTTGATCATTGCACTTTCTTGATGTTATTGCATGCAGTGTGTTCCTAGTTCTGCTTGTTTTGCTCAGAATTAGTTCATATAAATCTTTTCAGGCCTTTAAAAAACGAGCATGTTCATTTTTTATAGAACAATAATATTCCATTACCTTCATATCCCACAGCTTATTTAGCCAGTCCACAATTGATGGGCATCTACTCATTTTCCAATTCTTTGTTACTACAAAAAAGAGCTGCTACAAACATTTTTGTACATGTAGGTCCTTTCCTCTCCTTTATGATTTTCTTGGGATATAGACTCAGTAATAGCACTACTGAGTCAAATGATATGCGTGGTTTTATAGTTCTTTGGGCATCATTCCATATTGCTCTCTAGAATGGTTGGATCATTTCACAACTCCACCAACAATGCATTAGTGTCCCAGTTTTCCCACATTGTCTTCAACATTTATCAAAGCCAATCAGAGTTGTGAAATAGTACCTCAGAGTTGTTTTAATTTGCATTCCTCTAATCATTAGTGATTTAGAGCATTTTTTCATGTAATTATAAAAAGGCTTTAATTTCGCCATTTGAAAATTGTTCATATGCTTTGACCATTTATCAATTCAGATTTTTTCCTACCTTTGTACTTCACTTTTAATCTTGTTTCTGTTGGTTTTGTTTCTGCAAAACTTTTTAAATTTATTATAATCAAAGTTGTCCATTTTTCTGGGCAGTTTTCTTTAATTTCTTGAAATCAGATATCCAGGTTTAAATTTCAGGTAATCCTGAATAGCAAAGTAAAAAAGGAACTAGTCTGATTAATACAGACTCAATTTATCTTGAATTGTCACATTTTTTAACATCTATTTCTCTTTTTGTATTTCTTTCATGGAAGTAATTTACATCTTTGTTACTGACTTTTTAGAATAAATTACTGGTATACTGATCATTTAAATCTAATGCATGCTTACAGATTTGTAGCGTGCATCACAACTTTTAGTAAGCACCTTCTAATATGTCTTGGCATGTATTAGACTCTAGGAATACCAAGACAAAATAAAATATGTGTACACTGATAAAACAGATTAATAATTTTAAAATTATTTTTAAAATGATTAGGCAGCTAGCTGGTCTAATGCATAGAGTGTTGGGCTAGAAATCAGGAAGACATGTTTTTGAGTTCAAATCTGACCTCAGACATTTACAAACTATGTGACCCTGGGCAAGTCACTTAATCATGTTTGCTTTAGTTCCTTATCAGTAAAATGAGCTGAAGAAGGAAATGGTGAACCATTCTAGTTTCTTTGCCAAGAAAATCCCAAATGGGGTTACAAAGAGTTGACAGCAACAATAACAAAAATGTCATTGCACTAAAAGATTAAGAGTAAACGTGAACACTAAAATATTACAAAGCTCAGCTCTTATGTTGGTTTTTATAAGATATGGAATTTTGATTTTCATATTAGATAGTGGAACTGTTACCAAAAGTTCCCTATTTTGAAGCAGAGTATAGAGTTCTTTATTCTGTTAACTCTGTTGGTTTTGTGCACAGTTTCCCAAATTTCATAACCAATATGTTATTAAATAAAATTGGGGACCAACTCCTGCCTGCTAGTTTGGCAAAATTCAGAAGCTTTAAATCTTAGAACTAATGGTACAAATTAAGCTCTCCTAAGCAAAATCATATCAAAGAATTCTGCCTTATAACCTTCCTTTTGTTTCTCTTAGAAATGTGGTTATTAAACATGCCAGAGTTTCTCTTTTATTACCCTATCCTGTCCAAGCACTTTTCAAGTGGCACATTGAAGGAACACTGGCAAAACTAGTGGTTAACCAAGGTAAAGTAGAAGGAAACAGTTTAGCTCTATATCACTACTAAAGAGCCCAATTATCAAACATCTCACTCCATAGACAAGCAATAAATATGATTTGTGTCTCCTGTGGGATAAAAGTGGGAAAGGCTTGGGGCAAAGTAAATAAAGTTAGAAAATCCTGAGAGACTTAATATAATTAACAGCAATGTACTAAGGCTAAAAAACAAAACAACTAAAAAAAAAAATTTCATTGTTATGGAAATAGGAATCAATGGAGGTATAAACAAAGCTTCTTTAAACTGGGTGGTGACGTCCGTATGACGTTGAGTAATTGAATGTGGGAAGTGGAGAAATTGTGATTTATTACCAGTAAATGATCTGTATACTGGAAGTTGTAAAAATTTCTCAGACAGAAAGGGGTTGCAAGTAGAACAAGTTTAAGAAGCCTTGTTTAAAAAAATGTCTTTATGTAAGCTTTTCATTGCTTTTAAAGGGGATAAAAGGGAGAGGGGGAGAGGGAAGGGGAGAAAGATAAATCTTAGTTGTGATAGTGAAATAAAAATCCCTCAGGAAAAGGCCTCAGTTGGGTCTTCATCAGAGCATCCTAACTCAGTTTAACTGAGGATTATAGAAAAGGTCTCTCCATCTTTTTGCCTTATCTGAAGGAAAAGAGAAAACTTTGCTATTCATGATTTCCTTAAAGTTTCAGATCTAAACTCAAAAAGAAAAGTCTAGCCTAAAGAAAAAACACAGGGTAAAAAAAATGGTCTCTAAATTTGTCCCTCAGATTACAATTGAACTTCTGAGTGCAAAATAAAAGATGAAAAGAACTTTTAAGAGTCCAGGGATGACCAGGACACAAATCCAGAAGAAGAGGATAACTTAAAACTATTTGCAAGCAGAACCTCCAAGAAAAAAAAAAAAAAAAAACCTTATCCACAAGATCAATTAGAATTCTTCAAAGAAATGATGCAAGAGAAAAAGAAAATGAGAATGAGGGAGAAAAAAAATTAAATAACAAGATATACAAAACCTTTTTCTTCTCTCTACGAACTCCCTAAAAATAGGAATGGACCAAATAGAAATGAATGACTCCAGGAAATAATAAGGATTCTTTAAAGGTTTAAAACTGAGGAAGAATAGGAAATATAGGCTATATAATATTGAGGACAACTGGAAAATCAAGGAGATAAGAATCACGAATCCAGTCACCTTGTGAAAGAAACCCCAAAGTAAGAACTCAGGAATGTCATTGCCAAAGTCCAAAGATTCCAAACCTAAATAAATAAATAAATGATGTTTTAAGTAGCCAGAAAAAATTAAAATTATGAGCAACACTTATCAGGATAAGTAAATGTAAATGGGATGAACTCATAAAATGGAAAATTTACTGGAATGTTTATGAGGCAAACTCCAACAATATGTTGCTATTAAGAAACACATTTGAAACGGATACACATTTGAAATAAAAGGAATGGAGCTAAGTGCATTATGGCCTTAGCTGAACAAAAAAAGCATGTGTAGCAATTATTTTAGACCAAGTAACAGCCTAAAAATAGATTTAATTGAAAGAGAGAGAGAGAAACCATGTTGCGTTGAAAAGTAACATAGACCAGATGCAAACTGTGGCCTGCTGGACAAATCTGGCCCACTGTCCCTTTTTCTACACAGGAATGAGTTACTAATGATATTTATATTTTAAAATACAATGAAATGATTTTAAAATGTTAATACAATTCTTAGCCTACAGATTGTACAAAAACATATGGTGAACTGAATTTGGCCTTCAGGCTGTAGTTTTCCAATCCTTGTCATAAACAATGTATTGATTTCAGTAGATAATATTTATAAACCCAGTAACATAGCTTCTAAATATTTAAAAGAATCAATTAAAAGATGACCATCTCAGCTCTAGGCAAATCTAACCAAAAATAAGAAGTTAAGTCTCTGAATAGAATTTTAGAGAAATTGCATTTGAAAGATCTCTGATGGTTATTAAATGGAAAAAAAAGAATATCATTACTTCTATAAAAATTGATTGTCGGGACATTAAAAACCTTACCAATAAATGAATAAAAGCAGAAATATTATATACATTATTTACTTATCACAATGCAACAAAAAAATGATCCACAACCACAAACCATTTTTCAGAAATAGACAAACTTAAATAATTGGGAAAATATCAATTGCTCATGGGTTGGATGAGTCAATATGACAGTTATAATTCTATCTAAATTAACTTAGGAAGGAAGGAAGAAAAGGTGTACAACTGCTCATGGGGTAGAAGACCTGAATTCAAATCCTCTCTCATCCTTACTACTTACTAGGCAAAGCCTTCGGTTTCCTTATCTATAAAATAGATTACATGGCCTCTGAGGTTTCTTCTGACTCTAGATCCTATGAACCTATGATCTCTTTGGAAGTGCCCTCAAATTTGAGCTTAAAACAAAAATTTCACGAAAGGAAAAGATTTTTATGGGTAAAAGGTTGAAATTTAGAGATAAAGTCAGTTTTAAGAAAAAAGTCATCTGGAGCCACTAGATGGCTCAGTGGATAGAGCACCAGCCCTAATTCAGGAGGACCTGATCAATATAGTGAACTCAAGAGGACCTGAGTTCAAATTTGACCTCATTTACCATTTTCTAGCTGTGTGACCTTGGGCAAGTCACTTAATCCCAATTGCCTCAGCTAAAAACAATAACAAAAACCCGGATTTATCAAAAAGAGATTAATTGATATTTTTGCTAGCTCTTTGCAGTAATTTGAGACAACTCAAATAGATTTTCACTTGAGGAGATGAAGGTTAGGAATAAATTGTCAGGATCTGGGTAACATTTCATGGCCAGTTTTTACTGTGGCTCTTTGCACACACTAGCTGTGCTCCTTAACAAGGACCAGTAGAATTAGAAATAAATCTATAGAGACTTCCCCTGAATTTAAAAAAAGCAACCCATTACTTAACATCACTGATACATCCTGTTACCATTCTCTCTTTTATAATTTCTTTCAACTTATACATCCCATAGTACTCTGAGATCCAATGACACTGCCCTCCTTGCTATTCCTCAAGTAAGACTTCCTCCATCATCTCCTGATTCAAAGGCAATTTCATGAGCTGTCTCTTGTATCTGGAATGCTCTCTCTCTTCTCTGTTTTCTGGTTTCCCTGGCTTTCTTCAAGTTACAGCTAAAATCTCACCTTCTATAAGAAGTATTTTCCTAATCCCCTTAAAGCTAGTGCTTTCCCTCTATGTTTATGTCCAGTTTGTCCTCTGTTTCTTGTGATTACATAATTATTTACATGTCACTTCTTCCATTAGACTATAAACTTCTTGAGAACAGGTACTGTCTTTTCCCTTTCTTTATATTGTTAGTGCTTAACATGGTGGCTGGTATGTAATAAGTAGGTATTTAATATATATATTTCTTGATTTAGAGAAATGATTTAAGGGTGAAAACCATAATTATCTTGTCAAGATCTTTTGCTTACGTGAAGTTATAGCTCATATAAAAAAAGTGTCCTTTTCTCTATTTGGAAAGTATTAAATATAGATGTATACATCCCTTTGATTATTCTGGGAGAATCAGTGAAAGGAGTGGTCAAGGAAAGGTTTGAGTAGTGATTATTATTCTAGCCCCAAATTTTGTTTTTAATATATTATGACATTTTCCACGTTCAGAATTCCTATAAATGTTACTTTAAATCATCTTCAAAGAGAGACAATGTCTAAGTGCATGGCAAGGGAATGGAGGGAAGAGAAACTATTCCAAATTTGTATATTTCTCTCAAATAGATATCCTTGGATTTAAAATAATATTAATGAAATGAAATTGTTTCTGGCACACTAGACCTAAAATGTAGAGTTCAGTATTAATATATTTCTTTGACATAAGGATGAAATAGTCATTAAGATAGCTTAGTAAAACTATAGATAATGTAAAATTCAAAATCCAATGTGTATATGCTTCTATCATCTTTGAGGGGAGGATTTAACTTTTGTACTGTACTTATTGGACCACATGGATAATATTTCTCACACCATTCTCTTTAATATCTTTCAAGTAAATAGGCTTGACCTTGGTTCACAGATTGCATTCAAATACTGAGAAGCCTGAAATTCAGGCAGTCTGTTGTCTAGTTACCATGAAGAATGAATTGAAAACTTAAAAAAAAGAAAAAAAATGGTGTCTTTTATTTTTATATCAATTCTGTTCTTCAGGAGGCTTTAAAAGCAGTTCTGGAAAAATTGCCAGAATTTACATTTCTTGTGTAGGTAATAGAATAGCATATGTAGAAATAATAAGAGAGCACAGAGGCTATATAGCTCAAATCTCATTTTACAGTTGAAGAAATAAGAAATAACTTGGATGTTAAGTGACTTATATGATATCACATACCGTATTAAGTAGTAGGGCTGAGATTCAGATTCTCATCCAAGAACCAAAGACTCCAGTTAAGTTCAGAAAACAAACATACTTCTTTCCACTATGCAGCCTCTCACAATAGGTTAATCGACTTCCCTCCACATTGTATCAGACCTAGCCCTGGGTGAAAAAATGGGAAAAAAAGCAAAAAAGTTGGAATTATTGCCTTGTGGAATGACCAGACACTATGAATCCTTGCTTCTTTTTCTTATTTCTTCCTTTATTTGTTATTTCCAAGGATGGATAACTAATTGTGTTTGATTTTTGTTTAAAGTAGCCTTGAAATTTGTGAAATCTCTGTATATTTGAACAACATGCTACCTATAATGCCTCTGTTCACCCTATCACTTATTTTCGTGAGTGAACTATTTGCAAATTGTGAATTATAAACTCTCAAGTCTATAAACTCTTGAGTCTATTCTGCATGATTCTTTAAAGACATGGCCTCAAAGGCCTGTGGGGGAAAAAAGAATCAGATGGTACATGTGAGTCATACTTCCTGCAAATCAACCTTTTTGCTTTCAGTAAAAAAAAAAAAAAAATACTGCATTAAGAAGAACATGATCAAGTCTCTAAACGTTTTGGTATGGGAAAGCCAAAATTAAAGCGCTGAGCTTTCTTTTAAGTTCCTTTCTCAGATGCATAAGATGACTTGGCATTCTTAATTAAAAATACTTCAGTGGATTTATGATCTCATTGATGTGGTTCATTTTCAGTTCAAAAAATATTAAGCTCCTACTATGTGAAAGACACTGGGAACACAAGTCAAAATAATAAACATTTGTTAAATACTTAACTACTTGCTAGGCACCATTTTAATCATGGGAATCCAAAGAAAGAAAAAAATCCAAAACAAAACATGACCAAAAATCCCAATTCTTACCTTCAAGGATTTTACAGTTTAATGGAAGAGACAATATACAAATAACTATATACAAGTAAGATATATACAGGATAAATTGAACATAATCTCAGAAGGAAAGCACTAGCTTTAAGGGATGATGAGTTTATCATTCTAGTAAAGGAGGATATGACACATCAGATACAAGAAGAGGGATTCAGAGAAAGTGCTTTAGGAATATTTGAGGAAAGAACAGTTTTAACTTGCAAAGCATCCAGTAGGAAGACAGGAGATGACAAACTCAGAAAGGGAGGGATAGAATGTCAAGATCAGAGAACAAGTAACATATATAGCTGGTTTGGAGAAAGGTCCTAGAAGTTCTTTAAATACCAGAAGGAATTTACAGGCAATAGGGAGCCACCGAAAGTTTAGGAGTAGGATAGTAATATGGTCGAGCTTTTGCATTAGAAATACCAATGCGTTGATGACCTCAGCTGATGGGTAGGCCATAAGGAGGGGCCATCAGCTGAATTGGTCAGAAATATCTGAGAGTTGGACAACAGGATAGTAGGTACATTCTGGCCCTTTGTTAATATTTTGATGGGGTTCCTTCACCTTTACTTCAGGGATTGAGGAAGGGGAGTTTTTGTGCTATGAACCTAAATTTGGGAACCTGGAGTGGGCAGGGATGAAGGAACAGGTCACTAGTGGTCTATGAAGTATGACTTGAATTAACCCCACACTCCTACACAGCCAATTGGGTCTACTGTGGGCCAAGACACTATTGAACTTTAGCTCTGGAGGGGATTAATTTGACATTTATCTACCCTTTTGGCAAGGAGCACAGAGAACTCTAGAACTCTAGTGGGAAGCTTCCTAACAACTGCATATATGGCTTTTATCTTTTTTGGAGACTGCTTTTATCTGGGGGCTATTGAATAGGGTTTTTTTTTAATTCAAGATATTACTTTTTTTAATCCTCAAAGCTCTGAATGCTTCATGGTACCAGATGGGGAATCATTTCTGGGACCCTATTTAGAGGATCTTTGAGAGGCAGCATAGTATAGAAGGTAGAGCATTGAACTTATAGTAAGTTCAGTTGTGCCTGATTCTTCCTGACCCCATTTGGCGTTTTCTTGGCAGTGGTTGACCATTTCCTTCTCCAGCTCATTTTCCACATAAGGAAATTGAAGCAGACAGGGTGAAGTGACTTGCCCAGGATCACACAGCTAGGCAATGACTGAAGCCAGATCTTCCTAGACCCAGCACTCTATTCACTATGGCACCTAGCTATGCCAGAGTCATTTTGATCTGGAGTCAAATTTTACCTATGACATTAATTAAATGATTTTGAGCAAGTCGTTTAACCTTTTAACTTAAGCCTCATTTCCTCATCCGTAAAATGAGAAGACTATTTAATGGCACAAAGATCTCTGTGTTCATTTCTGTCTCCTAGGTTAACATATGTTGGGAAGACAAAAGACTTTATCCTTGAAATTGCATTACATTCTAAGTCAAATGCTTTTTAAAAAATTAACAAAAAGAAGTAGGATCTGATATTCTTTTCGCCTTTCCATTTTGTGTGACTGAAATCAAGGCTCAGCTTTGTGAAGTCATTCACAAAAGCCCCAAAGTTCTCTTCTCCCTGAGGGCAACCATGGCAAAAAATGATAGAGATGGATGGGGAAGTTGACAGATGGGCCAGAAGATGCCAATATCTTCTTGATCACTTTTAGGCATCTTTGTGTTGGTAATTCTTTGGACACTGTCTCTGTCGTCCCTCCCTCATTCATGTCCTTGGCTCTAAGGTACATTGGTGCCTCTGCCCTCCCTGGCCCTTTTGACTCTCTTTTTCATGCCAAATTACAGAGGGGTCAGAAATTTTCCTGTCAGACCAATCAGACTCATCATTGCCCTCGGTATCAGTGTCAACATCTGGACTCTGAACACAGACCAACCCCTACATTTCCTGGATGTACCAATACAATGGATCTTCCTGCTCCCATTCAGCTACTGATTGTAGTCTTTCACATGCACTGACTTCCTCAGCCTTCATATTCCAGTTCTCTTGAGCCATTCTGCTCTCTATTACACTGAATATTTTTCCAACTACCAAAGCTTCAGATCTGGGGACTCCCAGTCTCTCAGTCACTGTTTCAATCTTTCTCTTATCTTTTGGTTTCTGCCTTTCTTATATAGAATTGACCTAGTTCTTGATCAGATATATCTCATTTACTAGTTTAATTATATCTGGTGGCCAGAGAGTCAATGAATGGTTTGGCATCGTAAGTGATATACTGTATATGACCAAGAAGTGATGCCCTAAATTAGAAATCTTGACTCATGAGAGAGAATCTCTGCCTTTGAACAGAATTTTTAACTGCCATTCCAAGAAAAATAACTCATGAGCTTCTGATATTCTTCTGATAATGAATCTGTACACATAGAAATAAATACAATTTGTACTTATGTAACACATATATCTATGTAATATCTATGTAACAGTATATACATATGTCATATATAAATGCTAATGGTAATACTTGATAATATTTGAAGGAGCTGGAATTTTCTTGGGGAAGGGAATTTTTTCTGCCAACAAAAGTTTTCAGTTCTCTCTGGTTGAGTTGAGAGAGCTACCTGAAGCATATTGTAGTTAAATGGTTTTTATGTGAGAAGCAGGATTTTAATTAGTTCTTCCAGCTACAAGCCCAGTGTTTCTTCTACTTTGCCAGGCCACTTTTCTGTTCAAGACACTATTTGGGGAAAAATTAAATCAGAAGAAACAAACTTCTGACAGATCTACAAGGGGGCATTTTCTTTCCTCGTGTGCTATAAAATTCATTTGATTCTATATGAGATTTTCTTTTTTTTATGTTTATTTATTTTCTTTTTTTGGTGGTTAAGTTTACAGTAAAAATGTTTAATTGAATTTTTAATTGTGTGAACTTAATAAAGGAACAAAAAAAATCTAAAATAATGGAAAGAAGGCTGAATTTTGAGTCAGAAGAGTTTGGTTTTAATCACGGGTTTGCAATTAATGGGTGACTTTTGACAAAGCATCTAAACTCTCTGGGCCACAGTGTCTTCATCTTTAAAATGGGATTAGGTTAGATGATCTTTAAAACTTCATCTGTCTGAACCTCACATTTCCCTTTTCTCCTCTGTCTGCCCTTTTGTTGACCAAAGTAGTTAAGGACTAGAAGTAGGTGCAGAAGAGAGGGAGCCAGAGTACCATAGATTTAGAGTTGGAAAGGACTTTTTCCTTTCCATCAAGTTCAGTCCTTTTATTTTACTGATGAGTAAATAAAGGAGAGGTTTGCCCAGGGTCTCACAGCCAACTGAACTCAGGCCTTCCTGATTTTAAGATGAGTGCTCTAATCCCAGCACCAGCTACTTTGTCTCTAAAAAAAAAAAAAACATTTATATGATCTGGGTTGGGAATGAATTTTATGTCTACTGATATGCTGTCCCTCCCAAAGCTGTCATATAAAAAAGGGAGATGTGTTCTGCTTGGCCGTGGACAGCAATACTAGAAGCAGTAAGTGAAAATAGCAAAGCTGTGGGTTTCAGCTCAATCAAAGCAAAAACTTCTTAAGAACAAAACTGTCCAAGAGTGGAATAGGTGGCCATGAACAGATTCAATTAGAGAACGATTGAGTTCCCTTTCACCTCAGTGACTCTGAATGCTACCACATGTATACTCAGACATATCCCCATAATGGCATTAATTTGGTCAGTCAAAACATGAGAGCAGGCAAAACAGCACGAGGTGCTCAAATGCAATAAACTTTCCGGTCCTTTTTATCCTTAAGTCTACATTCCTAGTCTCATGAATGGAGTGACCAATGAGGGTCTGGTCTTAGAGCACGGATGGACTTGCCATTCCTGGTGAGCCACATAGAGAATGTGCAATCCTGCCTGCCATACATAAGGTTGGGAGTATTTTGAGGGATAGTACTGTGGCGGTGAAGAAGCTTCTCACTGGCTGGAGACCCAGAACCTAGGGACATACAAAAGCTTACAAAGGGTGACCACTTGCTCTCTTCCCTGGTGACTTTTAAGTGAGGATACTTGTACTGAGGCACCAAGTGGAAAGGAAGGGTAATGGTGGCCAACGGATCTCTGACGGCATTCTGTCCACCCCTTTTGTGCTTATTCTTGTCTGGTCTGAGGTAAATGAGAATCTGGAAATGAAATACCAAGTTGAGACCTTGTTACTAGAGCCATGAGAAGGATCTTCAGTGACCTAGAAGAGAGCACTGGAGGTAGTAGCAGCAATAACTGATTCTAATCAGGATTCAACCCTGAGGAACAGCCTACTTGACCCAGTCCAGTAGTGGAATGACCATCAGCAGAGAGGCTGCATCCTGCAAGAGGCCGGCCCCATTGAATAAGGGAGCAGGTCATACATTGCAATGCAATGCCCTCCAACAAACTTTGTGGGGATTCCACAAGAGGCAAAAAGAGTTTGTAAGGAACCCTCCCACTCTATGTGTTTTCTTCCTCTTTGTACTCTAGGTTTCAGCCTGCTCTCCACAGAGACCTTGATATACCCAATAGAAAAGTGATCAATGGGCTGGGGGATTTTTAAAAACAATTTTGTCCATGCTATCCCTTCTCAGTAAGTGTCCCTTTGTAAAAACTAACTTGTTATGGGCCAGAACTCTGAACTTGAAACAAAGGATTCTTACAAGTCCTTGTCAGTCAGTAGAATTCATAGAGACAATAGTTATTCAGTTTAGCATGGTTCAGTATGATTGATTTAATCCTACAAGGAGATGTTATGGGCCAGAACTTGAAACGAGGTACTAAGTGGAATTGAGGAGACAATGATTAAATCTAGTTTAGCATTGATTTAATCCTACAACAAATAATGGTTTCCCAGTGATATAATGATTGGTGTGTACTCAATGTATAGCATATAAGCTAGAAGCTCTCGGGGCCAGAAAGACACATGCACTAGAAGCTCTCAGAGCTGAGACAGATTCATTCCATCATCCACCTTTGTGGTACCTTCAGGCTGAAGCATAAACCTTTGGATTCAGAGAGATTCAGAAGCGAGAGAAGGCAGGCAGCAGCTCAAGCTCTTGGAACCAAGGAGACAGAGATGGGCCTCTAAGAAAAACTAGCTGAGCCCCAAGTAAAGGAGACAAGACTTTGAAGGAGACAATAAAGGATTGGACTTTAACCCCTGGCTATTTGTGTGGCGATTACTGAACTGAAACGAAGGCTGCCTCCAGAGACCTCAAGAAAACTTTAACAGAGAACATTATTATTTTAGAGAGAATATTACAGCTAACTGATATCTACTGGTTAATAAATATTGGAAAGAGGGGCAGGTAGGTGGTGCAGTGAATAAAGCACCAGCCCTGAAGTCAGGAGGACCTGAGTTTAAATCTGGCCTCAGACACTTAACACTTCCTGGCAGTATGACCCTGGGCAAGTCATCTAACCCCAATTTCCTCAGCAAAAATAAATAAATAAAAACAAACAAATAAATAAATATTGGAAAGAGAACACTATATGGGAGCTCAGATGGGTATTTGTGATCACTGCCCCTTAGAATACTAAAGGGAGAAAAAGTCAGTTCCCCTCTGGGGACCCAACCATCAGAGCAAGTCAGATGTGAGGTTGAATGCCTGCAGAGGGGGTACTACCCTGGAAAGTTGGAGTCAGTCACAAAAAAGATAGACATGAATAGTACCCAAGAGATGGTCTTGCCAGTTTTATATAGTCTTAAAAGTTCTACAAAGTGCTCTTAATATGTCATCTTGTTTGATTTTCACAGCAACCCTGGGAGTTAGAGACACTAAGGTTCTGTGTACTGATGTTTTCCACTTTTTACAGATGAAGAAATTGAAGCTTGAATGAATAAGAGTATCTTGTGGGAGACCAGAAAACTTGGACCTTCCACTTCTGGCAAGCTAATCTATGAAATCCCTTGCAAATTGCTTCCTAATTCTCAATTTCATGCTAATTTGTTCACTTGAAATATTACTCTATTCTTTTCACCTGTATCAATTCATGTCAATCAATCCATCACTAAGCATTGTGTCTACTATATGCCATCCAGTATCTTTTTCAAGATAAGCACCTCTTCCACTTTTCATCCCTTGGATTCAAAAATTATCTCCATTCTGATAATTCTCAGATCTACTTAATGGCAACCCAAACCTCTCTTTTAAATCTCTAGACTCACATTTCTAACTTCACATCTCAGAGTAGATTTCTCAAAAAACACCTTAAACTCAAAAGTGTGCAAAACTGAACTCATTGTCATTCTCTCTAAGCCCCTCTCTTCTTTCTATCTTTCCTATTTATGTGGAAGACACCATGCTCCCAAACACTAAAATTCATAAGTTAAGTATTATCTTTATTCTTTTAATACCAACACATGGAAGGATGATCAGTCTATTTCCAATCATAAGCAAGGTGAGGGTTGGTACTATAGTGGTGCCCCATAGCTAAACCATTACCTTTGTTGTTGTTGTTTTTTCCCCTCAGTAACATTTATTTTTCCAAATACACGTAAAGATAGTTTCCAACATTCATTTTTGTAAGATTTTGTGTTCTCCCTCTTTTCCTTTCCTCCCGCCTTCTTGAGATAGCAAGCAATCTGACATAGGTTACACATGTATAATTTTTTTAAACATATTTCCTAAACCATTACCTTGGTAACATCTCTACTATGTTCTTCCTCTCTTCTCACAGTACCACCTACCTTTGTGTAGTTCATCATTACCATATGCCTAGAATATTGTCTGCTGGATGATCTCCCTGCTTCAGGTCTTTCTCAACTCCAATCCCTACTTTAACTCTGATGATCTCCTTAAAGTACAACTCTGACATCACCCTCCATTTTATTATTTCCATCGGCTCCATTGCCTCCAGTATCAAATATTAAGTCTTCTTTTTGGCGATTAAAGCCTTTAAACTGGTCCTTTCCTCCCTTCTGAGTCTTCTTACAACTTTCTCCCTTTTCCCTGCCCACATTTCTGCAATCCAATGGCCCCAGATCATATATTATTTATATATAGTTATATACATGTTGTCTCCTTTATCAGACCATGAGCTCCTTTAGGGCAAGGACATTTTGCCTTCCTTTCTATCCCTAGTGCTTAGCATAGTGTTTTGCATACTTTTGGCACTTAATGTTTGTTTGTTGATGAGTCCAGGAATAATATTTTCTCCTCATTATCTTTTCATGTGTATGTGTAGTCCATCTGTACTTTTGTGTGTAGGATTTTTTGGCAGAGTGGGAAATAGTGGTGGTGATCTTCCTCATATTGTTTTAAAAATGTAACTTCATACATATGTAATTTTTGTCCAAATAGACTGTAAGAACAAAGATGAGGATCATAAATTAGAGAGGATTAGTGATTATGTATCACATTTTATGGCAGTGGTTAAAAAAAAAGTGTCCGCAGTCATGCAGCTAGTTAATTGCAGAAACAGGATTTAGACACTTATTCTCCAACCTGGCCTCTCCATTGCTCCATTTCTACCTTTTCTGAGATCTTGTATTTCAGATACTCTCCAGGGCACCCATTCTAACATTTTATATAAAGCAAAGGAATCGTGTATTTCACAAAGACTTAATTCAAAATGAATTGTTGTATAGCATTAAGCATTCCACTGGAAAGTACATAGGGGTCTTTTGCAAAGTACCTATAAAGGAAGAAAAAAGAGAAATATGACAAGACAGGTTTGTATTGTTTTTGTTTGTTTAATACTTGCATTGCTTCTATAGCGCAATTATAGCAATATTTAAAATTCACTTCTCATTACAAATATTTGTCAAGTTTTATTTCAGAAACATTTTTCCTACTTCCTTATACATGCACCCAGACACACTATAAAAACTCATTCAAAACTCAGTAAGGGCAAACATCATTCATGTAAACATCTTTCATTAGTTTCCCATAGTTTTAAAAATCACAACTCTACAGATGTTGGATAAGGCTTATCAATTTTGTTCAAATGCTGTAAGAGACCAATCGAGAATGTTTGCATGGTACAGTGGGGTGGGGTTTCTGTTTTGCTGCGGTGTCTTCTGCAAACTCACCCCAATCTTTCAACCCTTAAACATACCTCACAATCCACTAAGTGACAGTTTAGGATTAAATGAAAAAGTAGAGGAAAAATCGTTAAATAATTTGTCCAAGTTTAGGGCCATAACTAGAAATTTTTGTGCCAGTGGCAAGCTGCATAAAACATACCCTCAAATCAGTTTTTTTTTTCAGTTATACTCAGTTGAGGGACAGAGATCTCAAGACAGCGCCCCATAATGGGAAGACAGCTCTCTCCCCTCCCTAAGACACTGAAACCCTGAAGGCAAAAGAGGCCATGATGGAGGGGATTCATTGGGATATATTGGTTAGTTGGAGGAAAAGATGCTGTCTATTATTACCATCCTCTTCTAACCCAGATAAATCTTGTTAATTAAGTGCCACACTCAAATTTTGTTGCCCTGGATCAAAGCCTCAGCCCCTCTACTCTAGTTATGGCTCTGTGCTTAGGAATTTTCTCATATTAGATCAAAATTATAGTAGCAAAAAATTGAACCACTTAAATCCACATTGGGATGTGTGCACATACACTGAAAATTAATCATAACAAAATTCTTCATTTTATTTTATCTAAGAGGCACCATTAAGAAAACTCAAGTTTTGATAATCCATGGTAACAAAATCTTACTGTCTCAGTTTTGAGGGATAGCTGAGAGGTATGTCCTAGATATGCGATTGGTCTTAATATTAAAATGACTTCAAACAGCTGTGAGTGCATAATGTTCCATACAGAAGGGGCGAGATTCTCCTCCTGTCTGAAAAGGTGTCTCTCCTCTGGTAGTAAGGTAGGAGTTCAGGAAAATGCATTCTCTCCAGATCTGAGATTAGGTAATTCGCCACTCTGTAAAATGCTGGTTGATGCTCCCTACTCTTTCTTCTGTCCCTCCTTCTGGAGGACGAAGATCTGTGTGCAGGAGCTATCGACAGAACTTTGGGGATCTCCCCACCCTGAGAATGAGGCTTAACCTGATCTTCACTAAGAGCAACCTAGCAGGGTCTGTGCCTGTCAGCAGGGCTGAAGGTTAATAGCAGCTGGAAAATGCATCTCCAGGCTTCCCACACCCACTTGTGGATTCCAGTGATGCTGCTTTAAGAAGATGCTGCCACACTGGGTAATCACACCATTTACACTAATGGCTCTGATTGAGTTTTAGGACCCTTTAGTGACCGAAGAGTGACTGTAACTCCGTCAGACCCTGATTTACTACCCAGAGGGGACTCAGGCACTGGGGAAAATGGAGCCTATTAACTTCTTCAATAGCACATGTAACAACTGAGGAGAAGCCACTCGCTGCTATTTAGAATATTTTTTAGGCTCCGGATGTTTATAAAATTGTTCTGTATTCTTTGCTAATGCACTCAGAAGATCCTCACAAAACTTTTGTCTTTTTTTTTTTTTAAATAGCACTGGAATAAATCAATTTCATTTAAATATATTCATTCTACCATGAAAATATCTCATACAAACATCTATTTACATACAAATGCATTAAAATTTGTGGAAAGTGTTTCCCCACACCCGTTGATGTATGGCTTTAATATTTTAATTGCTTTTAGTGTGTATCCTTACACTAGGCAAAATAAAATGTGCATTAAAATTTAAATTTTTTTCTAAAAACAAAACAAAAAATAAAACAGGAGATTCAAAATGATAACGGGGAGAAGCAAGAAAATCTTACTGGGAAGCTTCAAATGGAAATCTTTTAAAAAGTGCACACCTTTGATCTGTGGAAGGTAAATATACAATTAATAGATCCTGCCACACCAGCTTTCTGTTGGTTGATTAGCTGGTTTATTTATTTTTGAATCATTTACTGTAGAAAAAGAAATGCAAAAAAAAAAAAAAAAAAAAAAAAAAGGGATTGAAATCATCCCTACTTTTTGGATTGAATCTTGGGTGAATGTCTGGTTTTCTAAAAACAGATGTCTACCCTTTCTACCTGAATATTTTCAATATATTTCTCCCAGGGGAGTTTTAAATCTTTTGTTGGTGTGGATCATCAGGATAGGATACACCCAGTGTGCTAATTTCCTCCACCCATGCAAAAAGATCAACAACTTCAAGAGTTGCCTGAGGTTCAGAGAGGTAAAAGACTTGGTAAGGTCATACAGCATAGCCTTGTGGGTTGAGATATGATCTTGGAGTCAGGAATACTAAACAGCATTTGAACCTAGGTTTTCCTGACTGCATAGCTGTATCTCTATCCACTAGGCTATACAATCTTTCATTTTAAAATATTATACATATATAGATGTGAAGATACAGATTTTCTTTATATGAAATTTTACTGTTACCATATGCAACAACCTGAACAATTATAATGAAATTAGCCTTGGAGGTATTTTCAGGTTGTTAATATTACAAAGATAAGAGTTTTTCCACATTTCAGGCATTTCAGAACATATGTCTGGTCCTGAATTGATTCCTAGAGGGACTTTTAAAAATGGATTTTCTTCTTAAGTTTCTTAGGTAGACCAGGGTAAAGCAAGTCAGGGAGCAAGCAAACAAACATACAAACCCCTCCCCCCCAACAACACAAAACAAAACAAAAAACTCAGGTATTAATCTGTTCCTTTCATATGGGATCTTTCTATGAATATAGCTCTTCCATCTCAAAGTAGCCAACTCAGATGCCATTCAGGGATATGTTTCTATGGATTAACTGACTGAATGCTAACTGAAGATCCGGCTTCACCAAGGTTTGAGAAGATGCTGAGAAAAGAGAGAAGCATGCAAAAGAATCCGATTGAGACCCATGTGATAAAGCTCCTTGGAGCTAGTCCAGAACTGATACACTCAAGATCTTAACTTGTTTTTGTCAATGAGACAAAGGTGTCCCTTTGGATCCTCCATCTTTAAATCTTTGAAATCCTTGCATTGATGACGCTGGGGAAGGAACCTGATCTAGCCTCCTTCCTCATCCACTCTCTTCCATATCACTCTTCACACATTCCAAGGTTCTTCCCTTTATTATACCTCTGGTACAAATAAACGCCGAGTTCTTCCCTTGTTCTCCTCCACAACCCCCACCACATCCAGTTTCAGTGAGGGTATACATGGAGATGAGCTGATTAAAGGAAGAATCTAGACCTGGAACATTCATTCTTTCCTGGGAATCTCCACACTCTCAACTTCTTCATCTACATACAGAAAGCATAAAATCCAATCCAGATTTTGGGCAAAAATCTATGTTTGCAGATGCCTAGTCTCCAAGTCTAATAATGACTTTAAGAGTCCAAGTTTCTTGGGCTAAAGAGCCCCAAAAGAATATAAAAATTAGATTAAAAGGCAGGGAACCAGGGAGAAGCCTTGTTTGTAGAATTTCTTGCCTCCAAAGAAGGCTTAACAAAAATCTCAAAAACCATTGCTTAAAATGTAAGACCCTCTATGCTCATTACTCAGCTGTTGTGAAAAATTGTTCTTCTACAGTGAGTTCCAGCTTCTAAACTGAATCCCATAAGAAAGATGGGGTGCTGGGGTAAAAGGAACAGATCAGAAAAATAAAGCAAGAGGCTCCCATTTATTGCAACACTGAAGGCAATAATAGGGTGAAGAGTTAGTATAGACAGACTAATCTTTAAGTTGCCATTCCACTTTTGCCAGCAATCAGCACCAAATGCCTTTAGCAGCAAAATGAACAAAGCCATTGAGAAGTCTCAAAGACATAGTCTGGCCAACACAAAGGTCAGGAACCCATTATATTCTATATGGCACCATCAAAACTTTGCTCCCCAAGAGCTATCAGAAACTAGACTCATGATCTTCCAGCGTATTCCAGGAAGAGGCTTGCTCAGGCAGTAAATAGTGATTTAGATGGATATATTTCACATAAACCTAGGGGAGGGCTGGGGGGATCTTCCTTTTTCTCTCTCTCCTCACCCATAAAGAGTCACCAAAAAATCCTTTCACATGCAGCTTATCCAAAGCAATAAAAAGCATTGATTGACTCACCTGCCCTTAAACTGGACAAACAAGGAATATAACCAGTAAGGGCAGTTTAATGGAAGAGACAATAAGAGATAGAGAAAAAGAGAAGAAAACACACAGAGGAAACAGAGGGAAACTGATGGACATGTATTACATGCACACACACAGCGATGGGACTAGGGGTAGGCAAGTTAGGTGGTCACTTGGGATGTGGACATATAAGAGTTACAATTAGGGATTTGGGGGAGATCATATTTTACAGATGTATAGACTTTTAATGCCATAAAGTTCTACTCTCCACAGCATGTAGGTTTTTATTTTTAGGGAAAATCAAGTTGTAGTGTTTCAGTGAAGGAAGTTTTTCTGTCCCTTTGCTAGACAGGAAAACCCAGGGGGAACATAGAATTTCCAAATACCACCAAGAGCACCTGGATGCTCTGTCCCAGCTTTGTACATGTATACATGTGTGATATAATACAAAAAAGAGAGAGGATAAAGAAGGAGAGAAGAGAGAAAGGAAGAGATAGTGGGCAAGAGAGGCTGTGCGTATAGTACAGAGTACATGAGGAACAGAGGCAGAAACCTTGAGCTCTGTGACTTTCAATAAGTCACTTTGCCTCTTGGTTCTCATCTATAATGAGGTCCTTCCAGACCTACAACTCTATCTCTCTTAAATTCTCCTGGAAGATGGAGACAAAGGTAGGGATAAAGGGATAGAGAGAAGGAGATAGGGCCAGGGAGATAATTAGTTTTTCGGTGAGCATCAGATCACAACAATTGAACAATTAACTTTGGAGTGATGTCACCTATCAGATGTAGAGATGGAAGGGACCTTACAGAGATCAACTAATTCAAATCCCTTAATTTAATAGATGAGGAAACTGAGGCTCAGAAAAATAAAATACCTTCCTGAGAGCAATGCAAATAGTAAATAGCAAGACCAGGATTTGAACCCACGTCCCCTGACTCAAGATCCTGTGCCCTTTCTACTAGACTACACATTTTTTTTTTTTTTTTACAGCTCATCACTTACTCTAATCCTTTATGCTTTAGAGGCTCCATTATGAATGGCTTAACCAGAGCAATCCACTGGAAGAGAAATTATCACTTGCAGTAGCAACGATCAAGGCAATGTCATCCTGAGGAATACAATCAATCAAATCAATGATTAGAGCTACCCTCCCTGGCTACAGCTTCCTTTGCCCTGACCTAGATTGTTTATAATTCTGTGATTCAAATGACTGGGATAACTAACTCCATTTTTCTTTTGCTAACTGCCCAGAAAAAAAAAAGATCACTCACCTTCAAAAACATTCACTTGTATAAAAACCTAAGCACCATGAGGACAACCAGTGTGTAAGTCCAAGAAACACTGTTCCCTCTATCACAGTTTATGGAATGGGGGCTTTCCCCAGAGTGGTGGTCATTCTCACCCTCCTCCTGGATGTTTGTTGATCAGAAAGATAAGCAGCTTACTCAATTCTTGATCTTCCTGGCTGATCTATGGCAGTGCAGAGGAGGATTCATTTACCATCGCCAACTCTCCCCAATGCGTAAGCATCAAATCCACTCTCTCCATCAGTACCGGATGGTGGAATGCCCACCATCTATTAGCAAAATAGAACCGCCTGGATCGCACTGAGCTCTGGAACCACAGGGTCTTGTGTTCACAACCCTGGCTCAGAGGGAGCACCCTGGGGAGTCTGGCGGCACAGATGGCGGGGAGGGGAGAGGCTGCCTCTGCACCAGCCTTGATGGCAGAACCTGAACCAGACAAACTCTGGGACCGGAAGAGAACTGAGCCAAAGATCCCAAGATATGTAGTAGTGTCTGCAGTAACGAGTGACCTAAGATGTGGATTTGAAACAGCAAATGCTGATTTCATCTTTTTATTCACCACATACCCCTGCCATCTTCCAATCAACAAATATCTCCCTCTCTGATACAACTCAAGAAATTTTTATCTATCTAAATGAGAGGCGTACTGGGTGTCGGTTTCCACCAGTGACACTTTGCAAATAGAAGCACCGCTGCCCTAGAGACCTATGTCAAAAGAAATGCTGGCAAGGCCCAAGCAGTCTGAAGCAGATATTGCTATGCTTTAGCTGTGTTTAAGCAGCTGAAAAACAAACCAAAATCCCCCAAACCTATAAATCCATTCAAAGCAATCCAAGTCAAAGTATAGACCTAAATAGCTACCTTACACAGAGGTGTTTTTTTTTGTTTGTTTGTTTCTGCAATTTTTTTTGAGTATATATGGCTTGCAGAGTGGCTGAAATGCTACTTGCTTTGACTATAATGTATTATTTTTGATTCACAACTTGTACGATGCATTGAAACAGTAAGTAATTTGCAAAACACAATGGTGAAGAGCTTTTGCCTTAAGATTCCAATCTGAAGCTAGAGATCAATGTTTGTGCCATAATTATTTTCATTAAAGAGCAGTCCCTAACCCTTTTTGCATTTAACATGGGAACTTAGGGTTGCTTTTTGAATATGGCATTCAATATACTATGCCCCACACAAGAATGCTATTTAAATGTCCCATGTTATGTAAATCTAAGTTATACCGCAGCCCGTGAAGGGGGAAAGATTTACAGCACTATCATGGCTCCAGATTGCTGCTTCTCTAGGAGTTAATTCCTCCTTCCCCTTTCTTCTGATTATATATATTGCAAATCTTCCATAGTTTGATGCAAAGAAGTCCTATCCATTCCTCTTTCTGTCTTAAAGCAAAGAGCTCTTCAATTTCATGCAAGGATATTAATTCTATAAGATACACTGGCTCCTAGAACCAGTTATTTATATCAGGATGTAACAAGGAAACAATGAGATAGATAGATAGATATATAGAGAGAGCGCCATAGAGATCTATACACAGCCACTCACACAAAATCCATTAGAAAGGTTTTTCCCTTGCAGGAGATTTCTAAGAAAGGGGGAAATGACTCAAAAAAAAAAAAAAAAAACCCAACCAAACAAGGCTTCTTCTGTACACTAGGAAAAACAAAGTCATTCTATTGCAAAGATACAGATCAAAGGTTAAAAGGCAAATTATGCTATGTTTAGAGATTATCCAAGTGTAATAATCTTCTAATCTCTACTGTGGCATGTATGCAAAAGTGTAATCACACCATTGACATTGGCCATAGAAATAGCATCATGGAAAACCCCTAACAACAACAAAAAAAAGATTAAAATACCCCATTTCCCTTTTTTCAGTCAAATCATTTGGCATCTCTGAATATGGTGCAGACTTAGATTCTAAATATCCAAAGGACATCACGCTGTCTTAGGCAAAATATTAAATAATACCTCCCAATCAGGTGTTGTAACGCTAGCTAATTTAAACCTAGCATGAGTAATAAAGTCAAAACTAGTTAGTATGCAAGAAACTCATTGCTAACACACAGTGAGAGGATATGATGATGTAACAGCATGAGCAGTCCCTGGTTATCCAATTTTCAGTATAAACGTAGTGCATAGATCCAAATTTCTACTCCAGGTCGATGAACCAAAGAGCCGAGTTTGTGTTTCACTTCTCCTGGGCAGCCTGGAAGACCTTCAGTTCCATCTGGTACCACTCTGGGGCTTCGGGCATGCTCTTTCCAGGAGGATTGTGATCATAACCGTAGGCGACAGTGAGCTCCTCATCTCTCTCCACTGCTTGTTTGGTGCGGATGCATTTGATGGGCCCAAAACGTGGATGTGCAAACCTAAACACCAAGGTAGGTCACTGTTACTCATGGTAGTTGTCATCATCAGTGATAAATATTGCCCAAAGATTTAATAGCAATGGTTTCAGCCAAGAGTTGAAGGCCCTTTCAAATTTGTGACTGCTTTTTAAAGCTTCATCTTTATATATATTATATATTTATACAAATTTATATAAATATAAATATATATATTATATTTATGTAACTCTATATTATATGTATATAACTATGCATATATATATATACACACATATATATGTACATATACACATACACACAAACAGACAAATCAATGAATACACACCCAATGAAATGATCTTAAAACTCTGAATGACATCAGTGAAATGTGACACAGAAAAAAGAATAGTGGAATTGAATTCAAATCCTGGCCCTGTCGCTTATTAATTTTGTGACTTCAGGCCAGTCACTTAATTTCTCTTTTTTTCCCTAGATTTCCTCTTTTTCAAAATGACAAGTTTGAACTAAATGACATTTCTCGTAACTTCTAGCTCTAAACTATAAGGACATGTTATATTTCATTGGTTGTTGTTGCTGTTGTTCAGTCATTTCAGTCATGTGCAACTCTTCTTGACCCTATTTTGTGATTTTCTTGACAGAGATATTAGTTTGCCATTTCCTTCTCCAGCTCATTTTACTGATGAAGAAACTGAGGTAAACAGGATAAGTGACTTGTCCAGAGTCAAACAGTTAGTAAGGGTCTCTGAGAATGGATTTGAAGTCAATTTTTCTGAGTCCAGTCATGGCGCTCTAGCCACTGCACCACCTGGCTGCCCATCACAGCTAAACTAGGATAATATGACATCTCTAAGTAGCATAACTACATAAAATTTGAGTCCTGGAACTGCCACTGAACTCTATAGAATCTGACAAACTTTTATTAAGTACTGACTTTAGGAAAGGCACTATTCTAGGACTGAGGTTACAAATTTTTAAAAAAATGGATTTTTTTTTTATCTCAAGTAGATTACATTCTGTAAGGGGAAAATAATATGTACACAGATCAATATGTACAAAACATATACAAAGAGAAATTTGGGAGAGGGGGAGGAATTCTCAGTTTCCCTGCTTTTATAGGGAATGTTAACATCCTGATGAATATGTTCTCAAAAACTCAAGATGCACTGACTCCGTCTACCATGGAGTATCTAATCTTTGTTGGCATAAAAGCTCTTGGGTAGCCTGTTTCTCATGTATTCCTGGTCAGTCCTCGTAAAGGCTGCAGCATTTTCCTACTACTATGCTCATCAATCAGAACAATAACAATATTTCTATTATAAGACTTCTTTCCCTTTGCAGGAGAGCTGGGAATCAGGAAGGCTCATCTTCAGGTGTTCAAATCTGATCTCAGATACTGTTTAGCTGTGTGACCCTGGTCAAGCCATTTAACACAGTTTGCCTCAGTTTCCTCATCTTTAAAATAAGCTGGATAAAGAAATGATGATTTACTTTATTTAGTATCTTTGCTAGCAAAACAAAAACCACCTGCAAAAAACCACAAACAAGATCATAACTGAAAAAACTGATCAATGCCTTCCCTTGGCAACTAAAACTACCAATCACTTGCTTGTTTTTTTGGATGCCCTATCTAGCCATAGCTTCCCCCTCTTGTACTTATGAAGTTCATTTTTTAAATCTGATCTGACATTTCACATTTATCTCAATTAAATTTTATCCAATGACATTTATCTCAATGTACTGTCTATTTGATTCTCAACTCAGTCACCCATCTTGCTTAATTGCTGCCATTTGAAAATTTGATAAGCATATGATCCATGCTTTTATTGATGTCATTGACAAAAAAAATGATAAATAGCACAGGGCCAGTGATAGTTCCCTGGACATTAGCAATTGTCTTTCATTTTTACAAGTGGCTTATGGAATCACTCTTTCCTTTATAATCACACTTGAGAAACAAGGTATAAAGGGGAACTAGGAATATTTTAGAAAGTTTTCATTATTCAAGAATAAAGTTTGATTGTTGAGTGGGGAAGTGATGGCTTGGAAAGTCCCCATAGAGCAGGATAGAAAGAGTGTGTGTGTGGGGGAATTTGAGTTTCTCTCAATAGTTTAACATGTCTCAGCTCGTCTTCCAGTTAAAGGGAAAACTTTGACACAAGCAAAGAAAGAATTCTTATTATTCCTTAATTTTTTTCTATAACTAAAGTTATCCATTGTTAAAACTCTATGAAAAGAATGGAACTCTGGTTGACATTTTGTTCCAAGATCCAGGTATAAGATTTTTATGTTTCCTTTTTTTGCTTTGTCATTTCCATACTCATTAGCAAAAAATTTCAGGGGGTGAAAAGAGAAAAAGGAGAAAAGAACTCCAAATCATTTATTTCAGGTGGTGGTTATTATTAACCACCTTCTCACATTTTTTTTACAATGTTTTAAGCTTTACAAAGCACTTTCTTAACATCAACCTCTCAAAGTAGATAATTAGAATATTAATTAAGCCCATTTTAGAGACAAGGAAACAGAGGCACAGAATCTGTAAATTTAAGAACTGGAACTTTAATCCAGATCTTCTAAGTCCAAGTTTCATGTTCTTTCCATCATAACTCTTCTTAGAATGTATCTCTGCAATGAATGATTTTTTTTGAGGCTCGGACCTGTGTGCTTGTAAAACTGTCAGCATGAATTCCTTTTCTAGTGCAAGATGGTGATCATCTCTTAAGTTGTAGCCTTCAAAAGTTGCCTATTTCTAAAGTTAAAGGACTTAAGGGACTTAAAGTCACAATCTTAGAATTGGAAGGGACTATAATGGAAACCCATCTGCTCTAACTTGTGCCTGAATACCTATCACCTTTATAGGACATCCAACCTTTATAGGACCTTTAAAGGACAATCCAAGGTCATTAGCTTTTGCTCAAAGAGCTCTAGTAAGAGAAAGAATGCTATTCCCCATTGCACCCCATTCCACTTTGGGATTGTTGGGTTAAAAAGTTTTTTTTTCTCTATCAAACTGAAGATTTTCACTCTTCAATTTCACCCCACTGCTTCTAGTTCTGTCTCTGAGAGCTGAGAAGAACAAGTCTAATTCTTCTTTTTTGCAACAACTCCTCAAACATATTGAAGAGAGCTATCGTGCCCTCTTTATGTTTTCTCTAAGCTAAAAATATACTTAGTACCTTTAGCCTCACATGGACCACCCTTGATACTCTTTTGATTATAAGCATCTTTTCTAAAATATAGCAGTTCAGAATAAAACAATAATCTAGGGTGGTCTTCCCAAGTCAAAGTTTAGTAGTATTTTCACTCTTTCCCCTTCTACTTACCTTGTCCCAGGTACTACGCTTCTATTTGTGCAACTGGATATTGTGTGAATGTGCTTGGCTACCAATAATAAGCCATTGACTTGTTCTGTCTGAGCTTAGAGACAATTAAAACTTCCAGTCATTTGCTTGTCTTTTCAGATGACCTATCTAGCCATTGCTTCCCCCTTTGTACTTGTGAAGTAGATTTTTTGAAGCTGAGTTATATTTATATTTATGTATTGATCTCAATTAAATTTTATTCTATGACATTTATCCTAAGGTACTTGTCTATTCACTTATATTTGACTCTCAACTCAGTAACCTATCTTTCTTAATTGCTGTCATTTGAAAATTTGATAAGCATATGTTCTATGCTTTTATTGATGTCATTGACCAAAAAAAAGATAAATACTACGGAATCAAAGATAAATTCCTGGACATTAGAAATTTATTTCCAAATTATTGCATTTTAAGGAAATGCTGGATTTTATAAGGAGCAACAGTAAACTCATATAACCTGACTTTTCCTATGCAACATAAACTTCACAAAAATGAGATAAGTGGTTGCATGCTGAGGATTCTGAAATATAACCGTTTTATATAAAAAAGAAAAACTTGTATTTGTGGATTAGGGGGTTTCTTTCAAAGGGAACTTCAATAACTTCTCAGTAGAATATTATTCAAATGATTTTTTTCTCCATATTGCCAAATTCTTCCCTTTCTCAATAGTACAGGAATTCCTCAGAGCAGAAATTTTTTAATCTCTTTCTGATACACTAAATGTCAATCTTAGGTCATCATCAAAATCTGTTTTTTCAGGAAACAAATTTTCAAAAGTAAACAAAGTATGATTAAAATAAAAACTCTATGGAAAACAGAGAAAAAAAGTAAGGGACTGAGCTGGCAGTATCCAAGGTGGTCTGGATACTTTTTTATTTCTGAATTTCAATGTTGCCCAGAGAGGAGATGTACCATGATATCAATAGTAGGAGGAAATGGAGGGACTGGACCTCAGTTTTAAACCTAGCTAGTTTTAACACTAAAATTCACCTTAAGTGACTCTCAGATCCAAAGGTATTTTCAAGAGTTCTCACAAAATAATCTGACAGCCTCTTTATTAATCTGACAAATTTTTATTCAGTTCTTTTTTTCTATTTCAGTTAGAGATAGCTTGGGACACAGTGTGTCATCAAAAGAAAAACATAATGGAAAATACCATCCATATCCAGAAAAAGAACTATAGAGTCTGAATGCAGATTGAATTATTTTTACTATTTTTTAATCTGTTTTTTTTCTCTTTTTTTCTCATGTTTTGAGTCTTTGAGTTTGAGTCTTCAATAACCCTAGGTTTTATTTTGAACTGCTATATTTTAGAAAGGATGCTTATTATCAAGAGAGTATCAAGGGTGGTCCATGGGAAGCTAAAGGAACTAAGTATACTTTTAGTTTAGAGAAAACATAAGGAGGGCATGATAGCTCTCTTCAACATGTTTGAGGAGTTGTTGCAAAAAACTGCAGAACATGACTAATGTGGAAATATGATTAGTGTAATTGTACATGTATAAACTATATCAGATTGTTTGCTCTCTTGGGGAGAAATAAAGGAAGGAAGGAGAAAATTTTGGAATTTAAAATATAAAAATGAATATTGAAAACTATCTCTGCATGTAATTTGGAGAAAAAAGATACTGCTAAGTGCAAAAAGGTTTTTAAAAATAATGTTATATAGACACTAGATATATATAAAAAAAGGAAAAACATTGCCCCTGAAATCAGAAGATCTGGTTGTGAGACTGAGTTCTTCCACTTTCTAATGGGGTAACTGTGTACTCTCTCCATTTTGGACCTTGGCTCTCTCATCTTTAAAATGAAGGGGCTACACTGGGTGACCTCCAAGGTCCCTTCCAGTTCTAACATTTTGTGATTCTGTGAAGGTATAAATAGAAACAGTCACAGCTAGTACAATGTCAGAGGCAGGATTTCAACCCAACTCTGTCTGACTCCAAGGCCTCCCCTGCATCCTGTACCACCCAGTACCCTGTACCACCCTGCATCCCCTGAATGATTAGGGCATGAAATGCATACATGAATGAATTCTCAAATACATACACATATACTCTTTTCCCCTTTAAGGAGCATTCTGTCCTTCTACAGTGAGGATCCAATACACATAGGCATGAGTATACACTCTTTACATAGATATATATTTACAGGTTCATTCTGCACACAAATCACATGTACACTAATACTCAGAGTCATTACATATAAACACTACATATCGAACACACACATAACACATACATACTGTACACACATATGGCATACTATGCATATTCACAATATACATTGTTTATGTTAAGAATATAACTCACATACTTCCATATCTATATTTGAAGTTATAAAAAGAGCTGCTTTTCTTTGCCAATGATATTCAGCTGGAATAATTTTTAAAGTATTTGAAAGAAATATTAATTTGTATAATTAAAAAGTTACCTGACAGAACTAGGTATGTTGAGGAAAACTGAACTAAATGCCACAATATATAGTGAAGAGATCACTGGAGTTGAAGTCATGAAGACTTGGCTTCAAATACCATCTCTGATGCTTACTTACTATCTGTGAGATACTGGACAAGTCATGTAACCTCCACAAGCTTCAAGCTACTCCCTGGTACTCATTTATTAAATCACTAATGGGGTACAATTTTCTAGCAGTACTAGTGGAGGGGATGCCCATTCTGGGTGTGCCCCCTCCCTTCATGCCATATGTATGAATTCCCCATGATCATATGTGATTTGCACAAAGGTAATTCTGTTCCAAGGTGTTTTTTCTTTATCTTGAATCTGACATGTGGCTATCCTCCAGTATGTCAGATACTGACATACTTCACATTGTATTCTCTCCACTTCAGTGCAAAAGCAAGCAAACAAGCTCTTGCCCTTTCATTAAAGACCTAGAATTGGTGGGTCTCTCTCAAGCTCACCATCGTTAAGTTGCTACATATTGTTTCTGGGCTTTTGGTACGTGCAGACAATGCTGCTGCCCACTCCATTTTGTATCACACATGCCCTTTGGCTCTTGTCATCTGTTAGATGGGGATAATAATATTCACAGCATTATGGGATTATTATGAGGCTTAAATTGGATATTTGGAAATCACTTTATAAACTTTACAATTCTATATAAAAACCAAGTAATATTGTTGTTGTTTTTATTAGGGGGATTAAAATGGACCTCAAAGGAGTAGAAACATGTATGAGAGGTCCTTGGCTAAGCATAGATATAGGAGTAACTTGTGGTCTGTCTTTTTTCTCTTATTTAATGCTTTTTAAACTCATAGGATCCTTCATTCTCTAAGAGGACTATGACATTAGGGAAGTGATACCATGTCATGCAAGTGAATTGGATTTAAGTGAGGGAGGGCTGGGCAAGGTCACCTGTCTCACTTTCACCTCCAGGGTCATTTGGTCCAATGACAAGATATAGATCAGGAGATGGCCCTGGATGCAATGGGAGACCTTGGCCTTTTTAAACTAAGGTCTTCAACAGGTCTCATTCTGACTGAGGCTGGACCCATTCAGGGATGAAGGCTAGGGAGCGATTGAGCTCAACTTCTTAAACTGTGATTTGCGATTTCATATGGGGTCTCATAACTGAATGTAGGGGTCATGAAATTATGATTTCTTATTGGCAAATGTTTGACTTCTATACCAGTTTTATATTCCTCTATACTCAGTCATGTAGAAATTTCTTGGTCGAAGAGAGTAAGTGGAAAAAATTGAAGAAGCCCCAACCTAGAGGTTACTCCATCATTTTTCAGAACAAACTGAGGCTCAGAGCAGGCAAAGGATGTACCCAAGAGAGCATAGTAAGGAACAAAGTCCTGAGTTCTTTCCATGGAACTTCAGAGCAGAGCTAGAAGGTAGCTCAAAGGTCAACTAGTTCAACCCTCTCATTTTGTAGATTAGGGAAACTGAGGTCTGTAGAGACTTGCCCAGAAGTCCTCACACAAGTAGGAAGTGGCAGAGCTGAGGATCAAACCCAGTCCCTCTAACCCCAAAGCCAGCTTTCTTTCCAATGTAACATCTCACATTTTGATTATCTCTATAACTTTCCTTTCCTTTTTTTTTTTTTTTTGGCAAGGCAATTGGGGTTAAGTGACTTGTCCAGGGTCACACAGCTAAGTGTCTGAGGCAGAATTTGAACTCGATCCTCCTGATTTATTCACACTATGCCATCTAATTCCCCCATCTCTATAACTTTTCAAAACTAATTTATCATGCCATCATTTCCATCTAATATCTCAAATACAGAGAATTTTATTTCTGACTATTTGATCTCTTTTAACATCTAGTACCTTATCTGGGCCAGAGAATTGGCTTGTTTATGGAAAAATGGTCATAAGATTTAGAGCTGAGAGATCTGAATGTTCTTGTCTAATTGAATTCTCTCTTTGTAGGTGGGGATTATAGGATTTTTAAGCTGCAAAAGACCTTAAAAATTATCTAGTTCACGATCTCCCCACATCTATCCCCACCAGTCAGTAGATGAGAAAATGGGGGTTGAAAACTATAAATGACATCAAAGCCACACAGGGATAAGAGTCAGGATTCAAACTTACTCCAGATCAAGTCTTTGAGCCCAGGCTACCTGACAGGTTTGTGCTTTGCTAAACCTATCCTATGAGTGCATGTGTCCCTTTCACAGCAAGATCTTTCAAGCCAAGAGGATGAGCTTCTCTCCAGGCCGTGAGCTTGTACTTACATGTCATAGATGCAGTTAGGAGTAAAGGAGTGATTAGCCTTGTGTCCCAGAGAGGCACAGTACTTGGATGTGTGGTTGTAGGGTTCAGGCACATCGATGACCGTTTCATCATCAAGAGAGAGTGTGTTTCCATTAAGGTCCCAGTCTCTGTCATCCACCTTTTATAAAAACAGTATCATTACTTTTCTTCTAAGAAGTATAAAGGGTTTTACATGGACTAACTCATGCCCTTTCGACTTTGTTTTTTGAGGCACTTAGGATTTATTTGTCCTGAGTCACACACACACAGTAAATAATTAGTGTTGAAGGTTAGTTTCGAACTCAGGTCTTCCTGGTTTCAGAACCAGTGAGCTACCTACTGCATCTACCTGCCCCTGTCCTTAGTACTTTATAGTCGATGAAGTGATGGGGCAGGTACCCCTGCACCCTCTCATTTCCAGAGGTCATATCAAGAGAGCCATATCTAGGCCAGAGTGATCAGCACTTTGCCCCAGGACTTTGAATTTAGAGAATGATACTATTTGTATTGCTGTAGTATATAGAAACAAGTTAACTTAGTAGCCAGTCAGCATAGTAACTCCCAATAAGAAGATAGCAGTGGCCACTTTAAAATATCCATGTCTAGGGCTGTGGGGTTTCCATCTTCTTGCTGGTCCTTATGTCCTAAAAGGTCTGAAGTCTCCCATTCCTTCTCAATGACCTGTGTCTGCCCAGGTGTTAGAATTCCTATTTATTTTTTAATGGACACAGCTTAAAAGGGAAAATAACAGCAACCCTTAAAATCTCTTTGGATGCTTCATATAAATCATTTCACCATCTTGATGCTGAATTGGGAACTTTCAAGTCAGCTCGAGTAAGAGGAAGAAAAAGGGATAGGTTTCTGTTTGGTTCTTAGTCTAGATCCCCAATTTTGGGTCTGGGCTTTCTTTTTGACACATCCCTATATTTATAAAAGAGTCAAGAGTAGGGAAAATAGGAAATGGAGATTCAAGT
Source organism: Sarcophilus harrisii (assembly GCF_902635505.1). Classification (NCBI taxonomy): domain Eukaryota; kingdom Metazoa; phylum Chordata; class Mammalia; order Dasyuromorphia; family Dasyuridae; genus Sarcophilus; species Sarcophilus harrisii. The sequence goes on from NC_045431.1 coordinate 64,279,387, forward strand.
CGATCTTCTGTCTCCAAAAAGCAAACCAACTTTTTTTTTTCTTTATCTTTCTAAAGGCTGTCCCTGTTGAGATGGAGAACCCAAGAATCTATGGTAATTCCCAATGATCCTCATCAGAAGATTTTCTCTTCCCCAATGACACTTACTTCTTGGTGTGTAATTCGGATTCCATTATAAAATGATATAACTGTGTTGGGTCCCACTGCTACTTTAGAAAACAGTCCTTCTCCAGCATTGGGAATGTGTGATTCAGCAACATAAACCCTAAAGAGAAACAAAACAAAAGGTAGAAATGAGGCTTCAGGTAGGTCTAGAGCTCTCTAAAGTACAATGATTTCTTCTTTCTTCTGAGAACATGATGTCTGCTTGTGCTATTTACGTGACTAGGGCTAAGAAGGGGTCTATGACCTGAAGAAACATCTTACTCTCCCCTGGCTCAGAGAAGCAATGAACAATTGAGGTGGAATATTATATGCTTTTGTCAGACTTGGGAGGTGGGCTCAGAAGAAAAGATCCTATTAGGGAACAAATCAAGTTATTTGGAAGTGATAGTGATACCAAAAAAAATTTGTTTTAAAGTATTAAAAAACAAAACAAACGAAAACATTAAAGGGAAGCTAGGTGGTTCAGTGAATAAAGCTCTGGATCAGGGAGACTTAGTGAGTTGAAATCCAGACTCATACACTTACTAGCTATATGACTCCGGACAAGTCACTTAACTCTGCTTCAGTTTCCTCATCTGTCAAATGAGCTGGAGAAAGAAATGGCAAATCTCTCCAGTATCTTTGCCAAGAAAACCCCAAATGGGGTTCTACTAAGAATAAAATTAAAGTCTTTTGAGAAAGAAGAGATTACTTTTTAAAAGGTCTTACAATATTGTGTTGTAGTTTTTATGTTTTTAAAATGGTGTTTTTTATTTTGTAAATTTTTCACTAGTTCACTAAAGCTACTTTCCCCTCCATACTTCCCAAGGGAAACCTTTTCAGGAGTTTACAAAAGTGTTATCTTAGCTTGTTAATGCTTTAAAAAAGGGTCATCTTAATTGGGAATGAAACTTTTAAATGATAACATGGAAGAGAGAGCTGATAAAGCTACATTTGGTAAGTTATACATATTTTTAAAAGTTGAAACAGAGAGGAAACATCATAACCTCTACTGATTATCTTCAATTAATTTTCTCTCTCTTGTTTTTTTAAACGCTCATAGTTTTTTTTTTTTTTTTTTTAAAGCTGATTTCCCTATTAATTAGAAGCTTCTTGAGGGAAGGGGTTGACTTTCACTTTTCTCTGTATCCTCTGAGTTTAACTCAATGCTTAGCACATAGAAAATGCTTAATAAATGCTTATTATAATTTTCTACACAATAATAATATCAAATCACATAACTTTTTAAAGCTTCCATTTCTTTGTATATAAAATGGGGTTAATAATACTTACATAGTTACCTCCCAGGATTGTTATGAGATCTAAATGAGATATCATAGGTGAAACACTTGGAAACATAAGGTGTATAAAGGGAAGGAGCTATGATGATAATTATTATTAAGTGAATAAGTAAATTTAACCCACCTTTCTGACTCATAAGGATCAGGAAGAAGGGGATTTGTAGAAATGCAGGATGGAGTTGACTTATCAAAATGATAGACAGAACCTAAAAAATAAAACCCAGGCAAAAGCATACAGCAATTAAATTAGCATTCAGTAATTAAAAATATTCATCTCGCTCTCTAACTGTAACAACAAATGGTAAAGTGTTCCAAAGAAAATTATATCAAATTATACCCTAATATAGAAAAAAATCCTACTATAGAAAAAACAAACATAAAACATTTAGAGAGTTTATAGGAAATTCATTTATTCTCTTTGGTTCCTTAAGACCACAGATCATAGATTTAGAGGTGGATGAAACCTCAGAGTTCATCTATTCCAGCCCCTTCATATCATAAATGAAGGGAATGAGACCCAGAGATTTCAAGTGATTGATTGACCTAACATCACATAGGTAATTAGTGACTAAGTCAGAATTGGAACACAAGTCCTCTAGACCAAAGCTTCTTAAACTGTGGATTGCAACACGATATGGGGTCATATAACTAAATGTTATGGTGTAAAATTATGATTTATTATCAGTAAATGTTGATTTGTACACCTATTTTATATATGCATATCGATTTTATATTATATTATATTGTGTTTATTTTATTTTATATTTATTATATTTACACACAAAATATAATACAATATGACATTTACTTTATATATGCATATTTTATTTTATATTTATTATATTTTGATATGATCTATAATATTTACTTTATGTAATATTTCTATATGCATATTTTAGACATGTTTATCTATTTTATTATATACCTATATACTAAGGTCATGTAAAAATTTCTCAGGTGAAAAGGGACTGTAAGTAGAAAAAGTTTAAGAAACCCTGCTCTACACTCCAAATCAAGAATTTTTTTCACTACACCCTATTTTCATGTCCCAAAAATCTTAGAACAGTTTCAAGCTATTAAATTAGCTTTCTGCTAATATCCATTTAATTTAGGTTGCTTAGAAGAATACAAATTTTTAACAAAGTTCAATTATCTAGGAGCAGACAACTAAATAGGGAGCCACAGGCAACTTCCTCTCTGCCTAATTTAAAACTGCATTAAAACTTTGGGGACAAGAGGCAGAGCCAAGATGGTGAAGTATAGAGTGGTTGAACTCTCCCAACTTTCCCCTTCGAACAACTTTAAAATAATGTCTCAAACAAAATTTTGGAGTGGCAGAGCCAACAAAAGGGCAGAGGGAGACACTTATCCAGCTTAAGATAACTTAGGAATTCCACAAGAGAGGACTATAACACTGAGTAGACACAGGACCAGGTCAAAGAAGCAGTTCTAGCAGTGTGTCTTAGAGAAGGCTGCAATAGCGGCAGCAACAACTTCAAGAGCTCTTAGCCCAGAGACACTAAGGGACAACTGGTCAGAAAGAGACTACAGGAGACCATTTGCTGTCACAGTGTGCAGCTGGCACTGATAAACAGTTTTGGGTTAGAGGCATCACAGGAAAGCAGAGGTCCTGGTCAAAGTTTCAGGACCATAAGAAATATTAGTTTTTGTAACTGCGGGGATCAGGGACTCTTCCTGGGGAAAGAACAGAGTACAGACTAGATAGCAATGATCATACCCCTCTACAGATCACATCACCTTGAAAGTAGCAAAAACTTGCAGAACTAGCTCAGAAAAGAGCAGCACAAAAAATCCTGAAGCTGAGAACTAATACCTTCCCACCTCCAGGTGAGCAGAGCCCAACTTTATTTTAAAGTCAAAGTCAAGAAATAGGCTGGGAACATGAAGTAACAACAACAGCAACAGAGGGATTTGACCATTAAAAGTTACTACTACTACAGTGGCAGAGAAGACCAAGACATAAACCTAGAAGAAAACAATGCAAAAACAGCTATAAGCAAAGTCTCAAAGAAAAACGCTAATTGGACCCAGGGCCACTAAGAATTCCAGCATAATTGAAAGATAGAGGGAACAATGGGAAAAGTAAAAAGAGTAACGCAAGAAAATTATAAAAAAGAGAATTAACAGCTTGATAAAAAGAGGTACCAAAAATACTGAAAGAAAAATCACCTTAAAAACAGAATTGGCCTAATGGTAAAAGAGGCACAAAAATTCCTTGAAGAAAGAACTCCTTAAAAAGCAGAGTCATATTTTTTAAATGCTCTAAATCACTATTGATTAGAGAAAGACACATTAGAGAAAGGTTAAAAAACAACTCTGAGGTACTCACACCTGTCAGAAATGAGAAATGTTGGAGGAGATGAAGGGAAAATAGCCAGATTAATAAACTGTTGGTGAAATAATTAATTAATCTAGTATTCTGGATAACAATGTGGAACTATGCCAAAAGGGCTATAAAACTATTCAAACCCTATGATCCAGCAATACCTGCTAGGTATTCCAAAGAGATAAAAGAAAAAAAAAGGACCTATTTATACAAAAAATATTTATAGTAGCTCTTTTTGTGGTAGCAAAGGATTGGAAATTGAGGTCTCATCAATTGGGGAATGGCTAAACAAGTTGGGACATAATGATTGTGATGGAATACTATTGTGCTATAAGAAAATAGAAGAGATGTGGTTTCGGAGGATGGAGGGAAGGCAGGATATGGACTGAGGCAAAGTGAAAGGAGAAGAATCAGGAGATCATTGTGCACAGTAATAGCAACACTGTAATGATCATCAACTGGGAGAGACTTGGCTACTATGATCAGTAATCCAAAACAATTCCAAAGAACTCATGATGAAAAAAAATGCTAAGATAATGGATGAACTCTGAATGAAAATCAAAGTATAATTTTCTTGCTTTATTAATTTTTTGGTGATATGGCTAATACATGTTTTACATGATTTCACATGTATAATTGATATAATAGTGTTTATCTTCTCAGTGGGTAGGGAAGGGATGGGAAGGAGGGAGAGAATATGTCATTAAAAATTGAAAAAAATCTAAAAAATAAATAATTTTTTAAAAAGTAAAATAACTTACTATGGATACTGTATATTGCTGCAGTTCAGTTACTATCTCTGTCTTCTATCATGGTCTTTGAATTTGCTTTATTCAAATTATAGAAATCTATAAATCTAATATTTTATCAAAAAGGTTTTGGTGATGCAATTTTTAACTATCTCTGAACCAGATGGTAGCAAGCAATCATTCTCAAACTTTCAGTTCACATACCACATTACAGATAAAAGAGCTCTAGAGAATTCACCCTGACAAGCACTCCCTTTGTCACAAGCAACTATAATGAGAACTCCACCCTCACTTGAATTAGTTGAGAGGAATGGTGCTATTTTTGGTAAGATGTGAATAAGACGACCTCTTGTTGCTCCTGAATGCTTTAGAGTGTCAAAGATCTGATTTCACCAGGTGGTTACCCCCAGCACCCACGCTTGTCACAGAACATCCTCACTTTAGAAGGCTATTTTTTGGAGGACTTATGACTTTAAAAAAAATTCACCACCTGCTGGATAACATTCTGATGAACCTTATTAAAAGTTAATTATTAACCTGTGGCAGAAACAGAAATGGGGGAGTTTGTCATATAACAATTCAAACTACAATAATCATAGATAGGTTATTATTAATCATTAATTACAGAATCATTAAGTAGGAAGTGAATTTAGGAGTTGTAAACTGCAACAACATCAGTTTATAGAGGAGGAAACTGCGGTGCAGGGTATTGAAGTAACGTCTCAGTGTCATTTTCTTTCTTTTTCTTCTTTTTTTCTCCTTTTTCTCTTTTTTTTTCTTCTCCTTCCTCTCCTTTATCATCATCATCATCTTCTTCTCTTTCCCTTCTTCCCTTTCTCCCTTCATCTCTCTTTCCCTCTTCTGCCTCTCCTTCCCTTCTCTCTCTCTGTCTCTCTTCCCTCTTCTCTCTTTCTCTGTATCTCTCTGTCTCTCCCTTTTCTCTCCCTCCCTCCTTATCTTTGTCTTTCTCTCTTCTCTTTCCCTTCTCTCTCTGACTTTGTCTCTCTCTTTGTCTCTGTATCTTTTTCTCTTCTCTCTCTGTCTCTTTTTCTCTCTGTGCCTCTCTATTTTTCTCTCTTCCTCTCCCCCTCTCCTTGTCTCTCTCCTCTCTCTGTCTCTGTCTCTCCCTCCTCTGTCTTTCCATTTACAAAGCTAATTCTGCTATTGTATTTTCAAACAATAACAATGTCACTGTCACCACCTAATACTATAGATATTGTTGTTGCATCATTCATTCATATCTGACTCTTCATGACCCCATAGACAGAGACCCTTCTTTCCACCACTAGCTTCTAAAGTCCATGTAAACTTATGCTCATTGCTTCTATAATACTTTCTATCTATCTATCTCATCCTCTGCCATCCCTTTCTTCTTTTGCTTTCAATCTTTATCATCATCAGGGTATTTTTCAGTAAGTCCTGTCTTCTCATTACATGGCCAAAGTATTTCAGCTTTAGCTTCAGTATTTACCTTCTAATAAATAACCTAAATTTATTTAACTACTGACTGATTTGATATTTTTTTCTGTCCAAGGGACTCAGGCCCATTTTATAGATGAAGATTCTGAGGCTCAGAGAGGAAATTGAGGTTCCAGGTTACTCAACTGGTAAGTGTCTCCAGTACAATTCAAACTTGGTCTTCGTGACTTCTAATCTAGCTCTTTTTAACTCCAGTATTTGCCTCCAGAATTCAAAGGGACCATAGTGAGAGTTATACGATACAATGCTCTCATTTTATAGATGGGAAAAACTGAGTTTGGGGTAGTAATAGCAGAGCTGGGATTTGGATCTAGTTCCTATAAATCCAAATGTAGTTCCCTTTTCACTCTGCCACAAACAGGAGTCAGATAGAATACCTTTTTTCAGAACACACTTTGAAAATCATTATTCTTGGGAGACCTACTGAATGAAACAGTCTTTGCCAATAAAGTGCTTATCCATTCAAGGTAAATGAGCTTTTTCAGGACCTTGGGATGTCTCTGAATATCCCACTGGTGCTTAACTCATTTTCCAATTAGGCAGGATATGGACCTAATTCCAAAATCAAAAGCCAGAAAACAATCCATTAAAAACCCATCATTCAGGGAAAAAATAACCACCAGCCTCAGCTAAACAGATTAATTCCCTGTGAGACTTCTGTTTCCTTGTAAGCAAACTCCCATACTTTTCCCCTGGAGATTTTCTTCTTCCTTACTTTCATTAAAACTTTCCTTCTTTCTCTTAATTGTAATTCTCCAATGGAGCAAGCTACTTTTCCCACTTCCTCTGAAGATGAAGAGTTAGAACAATCCTATTTTGCACTCCATTCCTCAATGCCACTTCAAGAGAAATGTTCTGACACCATCACTTAGTCACTGCACCCTCACCTATGCAGACTACTTTCTTCCTAGTTTCAACTATTAATCATCATTTTGTCATACATATCCTTTCACTTTCCTCAGTGACTTTAGCATCTGGTTCAAATTTCCTTCTTCATCCTCCCCAACACCAGGGCCTTAGAGTTCCCCATTTTATCTCTACTCAAAATACCTATCAATATGGCCACATTAAGGATCTCATTATCATATATTCCACATGCAATATTTTAAATGTTAAGTTTCACTTTTTTGATCACAGCCTTGCCTAATTTCTTCATACTTTGCTTTCAAAATCACTTTTAATCCTTCAAATGTTCCCAATTTTTCCAAACTCTATGCCCACTTATGGCTTCACTTACCAACTCATTTAGGATTTATTTAGTCCCGACTCTGTGTAAGATACTGGGTTAAGTGTTGCGGATATAAAAAACAATAAGTCCTTGCCTTAAAGGAGTTTACATCTTACTGGGTGGAAACAACATGTATACATATGAATGTGATGATTTGAGGAAGAGAGAACCCTGGCAACTAAGTGGATTAATCTTTTCTACATATAATGTCCTTACCAGGACATTTTTGACATTTGGTCAATCCAGGTTATTAATTCCTAGGTTTAGATAATCCCCTTCATCTGCCCTTATTGCTCACATTTTAAAGCCACTTAGCATTGCTGGAGAAAGTCGAGACAATTCTGGATGGGTCCCCTACAGATTCCTATAGCTCAGCTGTTCATTTCCCACTGCTCTGAACTTCTTTCATGTCTCTCTTGTGGACTACCTATCACATTTCTTGCAGCAGTTGTTTTGGACATTTTCTGTTCTCCTCAGACTTCTCAAGCCCATGTATTCATTGTCCAAATTCCCTTGCTTCTTACTTGCTAAGATGATGATCAATACCATCTAATACAAACTCCCTCAACCCAATTTCTTCTCCATCTCATAATTTTTCTCTTTAACTATTTCCTGAGTCAGATGAAGAAGGGTCTCTTATTCTTTTAAAGGATCCCTTGTATCTTCAGTAAGAAATTACATGAGCCAAGAAGTAAAAATCTCTGCATGTTTGATGAGATAAAACTGGATAATAAAGACTGAAACAGAGATTAACTAGAGTTATGGAGACCAATTAATAGGCTATTCCCATTAATTTCCTTCAAAACCTAGTTTCATCAGCATAATATTAGCTGTACTTTAGTCCCGACTCTGCCATTGACTAGCTTAGAGATTTTGGATGATGATTTAGATATGACCTCTAAGGTCCTTTCTAGACCTAAATTGGTTATCCTAGTAAATCACTTTACTTCTTCAAACTAAAGTTATTGTAAAATGGTTTTAATAAATAATAAAGTTATTGGAAAAATAAATCAGACTAGATTCTTTCTAGCTCTAACATTTGATGAGTCTGGATTCTTGTTCTTAAAACTTTATTTAATTTATTAAAAAAAAAAAGAAAACTTCCTTGGATTCTGCACCCTCCCCCCAAGTATCACCACCTCCCTTTACTGCTAAAACCTCAAAAAATACATATTATGTTGGCTGTCTTTAGTTACTTTTTCACTAAACATTTTCTACTCTCATATTCTGTCCTCCATCCCTATCACATTATTAAACTGCTCTGGAATCATCAATCCTGTCATAATCACCAACTCAATAGGCTTTTGTTGGTTTTTATTCTTCTTGAGCCTTCCATAACATATAATTGTACTCCTGACTTTTTTCCCTTATCTTTTCTAATGATTTTTGTTTCTTTTTATTTGTGTTCTACTTTTTACACTCTACCCTTAGTTGATTTCATCCATTCCCTCTGCTTCAAGTACCAGTAAAATGCAGGTTATTCCCAAATCTAGGTCTCCAGTCATTTGTTTTCAAAGCTCCACATTGACTTTTAGTCAGTGTTTCTGTGTAGATGATTAATGGTTGTAATCCTAGTTTCATTGCTCTCCAGAATATCATATTCCAAGCCTTCCATTCCTTTAACATAGAAGCTACTAAATTTAATGGTACCCTCATATTGATCTACTATACCTGAATTGTTTCTTTTTGAATGCTTGCAATATTTTCTCCTTGTCCTGGGAATTCCAGAATTTGTTTATAATATTCTTGGGAATTTTCATCTTGGGATCCCTTTCAGGAAGTGATCGGTGCATTCTTTCAATTTCTGTTTTACTCTCTGGTTCCAGAATGTCAGAACAGTTTTCCTTGATAATTTCTTGAAATGTCTAGGCTCTTTTTTCTTATCATGATTTTTAGACAGACCATAATTTTAAAATTATCTCTTCTGAATCTATTTTCTAAATCCTTTGTTTTTCCAATGAGATATTTCACATTGTTTTCTACTTTTTCATTCTTTTGGTTTTGTTTTTATTATTTCTTCATTTCCCATAAAGTCATTAATTCCCATTTGTTCAATTCTAATTTTTAAGGAATTATTTTATCAGTAAGCTTTTGTATCTCCTTTCCTCTTTGGCCAATTTTGCTTTTTAAGGAAATCTCCTCATTAGCTTTTTGTATTTCCTTTTGCATCATTCTCATTCTTCTTCCCAATTTTTCTTCTACCTCTCTTACTTGATTTTCAAAATCTCTTTCGAACTTTTTCTATGGTCTGAGACCAATTCTTATTTTTCTTGGAGCTTTGGATATAGGAGCTTTGAGTTTGTAATCTTCTTCTTAATGTGTATTTTGATATCCTTGTCCTTGTCACCATAGTAACTTTCTATGGTCAGAATCTTTTTCTGTTATTTACTCATTTCCCCAGCCTATCACTTACCTTTTAACTCCGTGTTAAAGTAAGAGTCTGCTTCCTGGCTGAGGAGTAGGTTTACAATGTGTCAAGTTTCAAGAGTTTTGTGCAGTTATTTTCAGAGATCCTTCTAGGGACCTGTAAGGTTTCAGTTCTTTCAAGGTGGTATGATCCAAAGAGAAGTATGTTTACTGCTCTCTTAGCCTATGCTCTGGTCTGTGAGTGATCACAAGCACTCTTTTCTGCCCTAGAAGAGTGAGGAGGGTTTTTGATCCACTCTGGCTGTAAGTTTAAATATGATTAGTGGTTCTTCTTGGGCAAGTCCCTGCCTTTTCTTTGACATTTTGCCTTTATCTCCCTCTACATTGATTTTTAAAGTGTCTGATATTCCACTAAACATCAGCTATCTGTGCCCGGAAGTCTTGTCAGTACCTCAAAATCAACATAGTTAAAACTGAAATTGTCACCTTACACTGCTAAAATAAGGATTCCTTCCAAGTTCCCAATTTTTGTTAATGGCACTACTTTTTCTCCCATTTATCTAGACACGCTTTTTTCTCCTCCATCTGATTACCAAATCTTGACAATTCTTCCTCTTTAATATCTTTTCTCTTCTTAATGTTATCCCTCTTAGTTTAGCCCCTTATTACCTCTCACCTGCATCACTACAAAAGCATAAACTTCTGTCATTCTCTGTTTTAGTTTATTCTTCATTCTACCACCATTAATTCTCTTCATACAAAGTTCTAATGATATTGCTTTCCTTCCATTTTCAGTGACTCTTCACTTAGTGTCCAACGAAGGTTAAACTCCTTAGTCTTTCATCCAGGGGCCATACAATTTGAATGCAATTTACCAGCCAGTCTTCTCTCACCAAACATACAGAGATTTCCACCTTTTGGCTCATGTCATTTCTTAATCCAGAAATGTCTCTTTTTCATCTCTTAATCATCAAAATCATCTTCCCAGTCCTGTAAGATCCAGTTCAAATCTGTATTCTGTTTTTCTTCTGTTTCATAAGCATGCATCAAAAGATCCTGGACATTTTCTCTATTTTTTTTTTTTTTGTTGTTGTTTTTCAGTTACTATATGGAGACATCCAATGTGGCTTTAAGTTTACATTACTAATCTTTATCTGAACATCAAAAAGGAAAAAGAATAGGAAGAAAATGTGGCTCCTGTTGAGCACAGAAGGTTTCTCTTTCTCTTTTTCTCAGCATTTCACTTAGAAATACCTTTTTTACTTCTAGCATTGATCAACCTGGCCCAACATAGCAAAAAAAAAAAAAAGTATAGAGCAGGTTATTTGTCATTTAATGAAAACAGACCATACTTTTATAGTCACACAATTGATTGTGCTTAATAATTTTATTAAAAGTCTCTACGTGGAAATGGGCTTAATATGATTGAACATGTAACCTATTTCAGATTGCTTGCCATTTGGGGAAGGAAGAGAGAAGGAAGAAGGAAGAAAAAATCCTCAGTTTTATAAAAGGAAATATTAAAAGCTATCTTTTCAAATAATTAGAAAAAATAATACTATTAAGTGGGGAGAAATGTCATTTGATTATCAGAATAAAATTCTGCCTTACAGCCTTTCACTTGACAATATGTTTTCTATGCAAATGCTAAATCATGTAAGATTCCATGTAACAGTAGAGATAATTGTTGAATAGCCTTCTGACACCAAATGAGACAGAAAACCTCGAGTTATGTGTTAGCCAAAATTGTTTGCCACATCTTAGAGATTATCCAGTGTAAAGTCCGTTTGGAAAAGGGATTCTATGGATTGTGAGATAGTTTTGATATTAATAACTTCAGATGGCATTGTGATGTTTTTGAAGCTGTAGAACAATGCAGAACCTTTCAGATGAAATCCATGAACACTTTTAAATTTGGTTTACATTCAGGAAAAGCAAATGGGAAGGAGAAGACAATTTTAGCAAAGTCACTTACAAACCATCACAGTTTATCTGTGAGTAGAAAAATCCTTAGTACTTGTGCTGGCAAGAAACAAGAAACCATCTCTCCCAAGTCCCTCATTCTATAAAGGAGGAAATGGAGGCTCAATTAATGACTCCAAGGTCATAATTGGACATCCCTTAGAACTTGTTCTCAGTATCTTGGACAAATGTACTGATGTCAAAGGACTGAATAGGGAAACAAAAGGTTGGGCTGAAGACCTGGATTTGGGAGATCTGTATTATGAATAGAGATAATTGAATTGTTACATTTATGAATCAATAGCTTTAAGATTCTTTTCCTGTGCTTTCTTTTTTTACTTGTTTTTAGTTTTATTATCTATGTCTGTTAGTGGATATATAAATAATTTGATCTCAAAATACCAGAAAGAATTCCACAGTCACCTAATAGAGAACAGGCACCCATTCTTCAAATATTTTTTTGTGGTGGCTTATTGTCTGTCTCAACATAATTTATAAAGAAGATTCAGTACAACTGTTACAGTAGCATCTGTAGGCCTATGTATATAATATATATGTGTGTGTATAAATGCATATATATAAAGTGTGTGTATGTATATTATATATATATATAGTGTTTATGTGTGTGTGTGTATATGTATATATAAATAATATCCTACCTAATTGTATTCTTATTCTGGGGGAGAGAGGGAGAGGGAATGAGAAAAAGAATAAAGTAAAAAGTGCATAGCAGAGAACAAAGAAAACCTACAAGGAAGCAAAAAATTATGTTCAGTTCTGAACACATTGTGTAGTCTTTACAATATAGGTTTTCTGGAAATGAAAATCTATTATTTTACATTTGAATGTTTTCTTATATTCTGCTGGGCACATGGCAATTTTTTTCTTTTTCCATTTTGTATCTAAGTTTTAAATAAATAAATACATTAAAAATTTTCCAAAAGTAAATGCTCACTTGATCTATCAATCTTATCAATCATCTGTGTATATTCTTTGAACCCCCCCCTCTTTGGCTCCTTAGACTCCTTTAGCCACAACTCTCATCCAACTTTTCCAAAATTCATTTTAGTTCTTTGTTCTTATCATACTCATCCCAATTAGAGCCAGTGTCCCCAGGGGTCTATTTCTTCTTAAATGAAGCTGTAATAATTGAGAAAAGTGATTATTTTTCTATTATTAGGATTATTAAATTATTAAATTAGGATTAAAGTTTTCCCCTTTGTTTCCAATGAGGAACCAGTCTCTGTAGATCATTCAGATGGTTTCTGAAGGACAAAGCTGATAGATGAGATTACTCAAATCATTCCCTGGGCAGGACCTACCCAACTAGAAGATCTTACTTCTATTTAAAGTGTTAACAGTATTGAATTTAGATGCATTCCAGCTTTAAAGAACTAAAAAAAATAACAACTCATGAAGGAGGAAACCTTCTGGTCTGGGTAGACCAGATTTATAAAGGCAATCTCATGATCAAGTCATATTCTTAGCAGGAGGAGGTGAAAATTTTTAGTCCATCTCCTTATAAATAGGTCTATTACCTCATTAATTGCTCACCAATCAAGGTTGATTTTCACCAGTCAGGTACACCTCCTTTTCCAAAGGTATTTAAAGCATTCAATGGCTCCATGGTCTTGATGTTGATTACTGAGACCACTGACTTTCAATTCATTGTTTATCAACTAGCCTAATTAATAAAATTTATTATTAATTACCCAGAAACTCTGTTTCTCTGTCTCTCTGGCTTTTCATTCATCTCATGAGGAAACTTTTCTACCTCACTCCATAAAATAATCTCCTTTGTTTTATGAAAAACACAAGGGCTGGGCTGGTTAGAGAAGAATGAAAAGGCTGGTTTCACTTTCCCCATCCTTCCTCTCCTTCACAAATCAGAGCCCAATCTCTACAATTTCTTTCCTTTGCACCACTTATTTCTCCTAAATGTGACTCCTCAAACCCTACTGAATCATGAAAAAAAATTATTCCGATAGAATCTATAATAGAGAAGAATATAAGCACAATACACAGAAAATCCCACCATACTAATTTTAACGTTAAAATTAGAGCAGCAGGGGCAGCTAGATGGTACAGTGGAAAGAGCACCAACTCTGGACATGAGGAGGACCTGAGTTCAAATCCTGCCTCAGACACCTTAGCCATTTTAATTGTATGATCCTAAGCAAATCATTTAACCCTAATTGCCTTGTGGAAAAAAAAAATAGAGTAGCAAACTCAAAAGTTTACTTACTTCCCGGCACCAGTTCAAAGTAGGGCTTTCCTTCCTCAATTGACATGTTAGCCAATTTTCCTTCTATTAACTCTCCATCTATGAATTTCCCATAAATTGTGGTCCTTTCATCAGGGTACACATAGGCTATTTTGTCTCCAGTCATCTCCCCTTCTTCATTAACTTCACCCACCAGAGTACCTCCATCCTGGCAGGAGAAACCAAAAAAACAAAAACAAAAACAAAAACAAGAAACATTATATATAGACATAATATGAACTAGATATTTCTTACCTACTTCCCTACCCAGTCTATTCTGATTTCATGAATTATAGCCCTTAGACGGACAATTAGGTGGCACTATAGATAAAATGCCAGGCTTTGAACGTGGAAGACTCAAGTTCACATTCAGCCTTAAACACTTACTAGCCATGTGATCCTGGGCAAGTCACTTAACCTTATTTATCCTGGTCTCCTCATCTATCAAATGAGCTGGAGAAGGAAATGACAAACCATTCAGGTATCTTTGCCAAGAAAAGTCCAAATGGAGACACAAAGAATTGGATATGAGTGAAAAACAACTGAACTACAATAAAGTGTTCTCACAATGACAAGGATTCAGAAGGTGGAAATACCTTTAAAAATTAAACAATTCATCATCTAATGTACTTATGACTGGAGAATGCTAAGTGTGTTAGGTATAAGAATACAAGAGAGCAGAGGAATAGAAGTAAAGCCTGGCAGAGAGACGGAGAGGCTCAAAATTTTCATTTGATTCAGTAAAAATTAGCTGCAATTTTACAAAAGGCACTAACAAACTATCATGGTTTGTCTGTAAACAAGATAATTCTTCACCTTGAGCTAGAAAGGCCTTTAATGGGTGATCTTTTTCAACTCCCTCCTTCTGCCAAGGAGGAAACTGAGTTAAGATTAATGATGTCCAAAATCACCTATCTGTTAACTGAAAGAGATGAGAATTTAGCACATAGAAACTCTGACTGAATTTCAGCTGGTGAAAAAGTGACTGCAATGAAGAACATTCCCAAGTTAATGTGAAAAATAGATCCATAATAATATGATCATAGCCATGATTTATTCTGTTGCTTATTTTCCCATATTCCCCACTTTTATCTATCTTGGAGTTAAGGTCTGAGAAGATTGTAGGATCATAGATTTGGAACTTGAAGGGATTTTGGAGGGTCATCTAGTCCAAACTTCCAATTTTACAGATGAAGAAACTGAGTCCCAAAGAAGGTTAAGAGGGTTGTTGATGGTAACACAGTAGTAGCAGGATATGGACCCAGATGGTCTGACTATAAAGCCAGCAAAAGAAAGGAAAGGGTGTAATTGGAAAGGAACACAAGAACTAATTGAGCATGTTTCAAACTAATGCCATCTTGTAGAAATGTAGCTGTTTGCTTTTTATAAGGTATCTAGCATAATAGTTTCTAGATTCTGATTTTTGATTTTTCATGAGAATGATAAACCATAAGCATGTATTCCTATTGGGAAGAAAACTTAAAAAAAAGCCCTAATCTCATTTCCACTCCCTTTCTCCTGCTCTCATTCATCCTGGCTGTCTCTTGCCCTTCACTTCTGCTTCTTTCCTCATCCTATTCCAGTGAAGGAGCTGGTTTGAGTTTGGGTCTATTTCACATGGGTAAGTTTTTTGTCCCCAAAGATAATTGTTTGTGGGAAGAATCTGGGCCACAGATTACTTCTGTATATCCCATAATGTAAGTGTATATATATATATATATATATATATATATATATATATCAGAGGTGGTATCCCAATTAAGTTAAGGAGCTAAAACATAATGAATAATTTGGGTCGCAGGTTTCTCTGTGTGTGTGTTTGTATTTAATCCATAAAGCTGTCTGAGCTTAACATTGATTGCTTCCAACTAGTTCTACTTTGCATACCATCTCCTAAAAAAGAAGATCTTTGAGGTTTTAATATAAATAATAATTCTGCCATGACATCTTCCAAAAATTCGGCTTTTTCCCCCAACTCAAAGGTTCTGATGCCTGAAGATCTTTCTATCAACTAACAGAGGGTTACGATCTGAGTATTCCCACAAGTGCCATCGATGGAGAAGCACTAAGAAGAAACAAACAGAAAGTATTTATTTTCTGCTCTACACCATTCAAACTGAGAGGTTTTCAAATACTCTAGAAAAACAACACTTCCTTGGAGTGAAATACTTTTTATGTTCTGGAAATGCATCAGAAAAATCTTTTATGCTTTTTCTTCCCTGCTAGCTTGTTCCTAATTATACTAAAAACATTAGCACAGTACAAAAGGGGATAATAACACCATCAGCACTGCCTCCTTTCCAGGAGAGCTGTGAGGGTTATTGAGACAAGGCTTATTAAAGCACTCAGGCTCCTTAGACATAGATTCTCCAGGAATAAATGTCATTAATGTGGTTTTTAAAAGAGAATTTTGCTCATGTTCTATACATCTTTTGTTTTAAACTTTTACCTGCTTTTTCTTTATGCATTTATCTAGCTGGATGATGTCTAAAAGCTTCTCCTTTTGAAAGGAAATTGAAAGTTTTTACTTTATTGAAAAGATAGACTTGGGGGGAACTGGGTAGTACTGTAAATAGAGTACCATTTTTGGGGTCTGAAGGATCTGAGTCCAAATACAGCCTCAGATGTTTACTAAGCTGTCTCCAAATCTCCCCCATTCCCCCCAAAATCCCCTCAATAAACCAAATATAACAATCCAAAAGTTCATAATATTATCAATTTAGAACAGGAAGGGAATGACATTAGACATTTACTTGAACCCTCTGTTTTTCAGAAGAGGAAATTGAGGTCCAGAGAGATTGAGTGACTTTTGAAAGATCATACACAAGTGAGAGATGTTGTATTTGATCCAGACTCTCTAGCTCCAAATCAAGCCCCTATTCCATGGCAACAAACTATCTCAAGGAAATCATGTTGATCAACAATAACAAAAAAACATTCTCCACTTCAGATCTCCTTTAGGTACACTTGGTCCAAATGACTTGCTTTCCAACTTTATTTTCTTTCTTTCTTTAAGTGGGGTTAAGTGCCTTATCCAAAGTCACACAGCCAGTTAAATGTTATGTGTCTGAGACTTCAGGGCAGATACTCTATGAATTATGCACTGGACCATCCAGCTGCCCCTCTTTATTTTCTTTAATGCTTTTTTTATCTTCTTAATAAATGCATCTATGATGTGGGAGCTCATGTATAATGACTTAACTGTCCCTGGTGATGAAAAAGTGTCTTATAAAGTTCTTTTTGCAGATCTTTCCAATTTTTTTTTCATTTTGTCCTTTTAAAATTTGGATCCCTAAATGCTCTCAGGATAGCTTTGCTTGGTTGGGTTCTTACCAAGCTTTCCTTATACTACTTTTGCCCTCCACTGCTTCTGTTTTAATAAGTGATTTTGTTGTTGTTAAGTTGCTATTCAGTAATATTTGACTTTATGTAATGCCATTTTGGGTTTTCTTAGAAGAGATACTGGAGTGATTTTCCATTTCCTTCTCCAGCTTGTTTTACAATTGAGAAAACTGAGGAAAATAGGGTGAAGTGACTTGTGCAGACTAACACTTCTAGTGAGTGCCTGAGACCAGATTTGAACTCAGGAAGATGAGTCTTTTTGATTCCAAGCCCAGTGCTTTTTTCACTGTACTACCTAGCTGCCCATAATAAGTGATACTGTGCATAATTTTCCATCTTTCTCCTTTGTAAGATTTTACAAATGAATTGAGATGCTAAACTAGTGTCACTTTTGGTTATTACCTCTCCTCCCTTGGCAGGTATCTGCAAAAATAATTTTTTTTTTTTTGCTATTTTGGTCTTCTTGCAGTGATGATGATGACAGTTAATGTTTACATAGTGGTTATTAATAAATTAGGACCCTGTGCTAAACACTTTATAAATGTCTCATTTTATCCTCATATCCCTGAGAGGTGGATGTGATTATTTTAAAACTCTCATTTTATAGATAAGAAAACAGAGCAGAGATTGAGTGACTTGCCCAGGATCACACAGCTAGTCAGTGTCTAATGATGTGTATGTATGTGCATATATAATTGACTTATATCAATTACACTTCTGTGTGGTTTTTGATTCAGAGTCCATTTTTCTTTATCAATAACTGTCTTGACTGATCAAGATTGAGTTATTTCAGTTGCACCTGGTGATTTTTTTTTAAATCACGTTTATTCTTTTTTCTAGCTGTATATTTATTTTGGTCTTTATTCTAGGAAGTAGATAGTCTGAAAAGATATCTGATTCAAGAATAAAATAACTTGTTCCTTATTTATTAAAATCTGGATTTCATTGTTTGTGATGTTATTCTGTGTTGGCTCTTTTCCTGAAGCATTCATGGGGCTTGAGATTGAGACATCTGTGTAACCTATGCATCTTTTGGCTCTTTCATTCCTTTTTCCTGATTTATGCTTTATGATTTCTTTCCATAGTCATTTAGTTTCAACTTTACATTGAAGTGAAAATGGAAAGAGAACTGACTTTAGGTTCAGATTCTACCTCTTACTTCTCCACAAGACCGTGTATAAATTACTTGTCCTATGTGAACCTCGGGATATTCATTTATAAAATCTCATTCTTTGATCATAGCAACAATGACATGAAGAAAAGTACAAGATGACCCCAAACCCACATGGCTTCCTTCTATTTCTGATTCTATTTCTGTAGTGATGGTGACGGAGTTGGGAAAGGAGGTAGAAGGTGCTAAGAATAACAAAGTTTAGAAGCTCTCTAAAAACTGTAATTTGGTTGTTGACACTCCAAATGTGAGATCCCTGTACCAAGCAAGCTTTTTGTTGTTGGCCCTCCATTCTCAAAGATGTCCATGACATCAGGGAGGTGATACCACGAAATACAAGTGAATAGGTCTGAAGTGAGGGAGAGCTTTGCAAAATCATGAGCCTCACTTTCTCCTCCAGAACCATCTGGGTCCAGTGGCAAGACACAGATCAGAATGACTGGAGATGGCCCAAACTGAGCAAGCACCGCAAATCAAATCAGTTTTGACATTCTTGATGTAAATGAAATTAGCAGAAAATTGCAGCTAAATGTGAGGGCAATTGTATTAAATGGCCTCTCGGTCTGCTCTACATCTATGATTTTCTCAATAAGATCCTCTCAAGTGGATTTAATTTGAAGTTCTTTCTAGAATTCCTCTATATTTTCGTGCTCTGCAAGATTTAATGCATAAATTGCAATTGTTTTCATAATGGTCCTTTTGCAAATTTTTATCATGAGAGCTGGAATATAAGATGACCAATTGTCTCATGTGACAGTGCTTCTTGTTACCTTCAGATACATGATAAACCACACTCTGCCAATTCCTTTATTAGCTTGTCAGATGAGAACCTGTGAACCACCTTTCCTCTTAGCTGCATTTATAACAAGAATGTCAAGATTGGTTTGATTTGGTTCCTTCAATGTTCTGTTCACTCACTGATCACTGGGCAGGGATTTTACATTTCCAGTATTAACAGCCAAGTTAAAGTCTGTTGTTCAGTTATTTTGGTAATGTCTGACTCTTTGTGACCCCATTTAGGGTTGTCTTGGGAAAGATAGTGGAGTAGTTTTGCCATTTCCTTCTCCTACTCATTTGACAGATGAGGAACTGAGGCAAACAGGTTAAGTGACTTATTGGCCCAGGGTCACACAGTTAATAAGTGGCTGAAGCCAGATTCGAACTAACGAAAATGATTTCTTCCTGAAATTCTGGCATTCTCCCCACTAAGCCATCTAGTTGCCCCACATGAAGTTTATAAACTTACTAAAAAAGTATTATTCTCAGATCTCTCTGTTCCCTTTTCCACTACTTTGTCGCTATCACTGAAGAAGAGGAAGGGGGCTATGTGAGACAGAGGCCATTTTGTGCTTTTCTTCATGTCATGGGTTGACATGAACAAAAAATTCATTTTTAAATGATCTAGTGGTAGTGACTCTCTGTAGTTGAGCGAGACTCATCTTTGAAAAGCAAACTTAGACCTTTTCCAACATCCTAGAATCTGTCAGAAACCATATGCCATTGATATAACCTTCAAGATTCCAAGATACTCTTTATGGCATAATAAGACTTCAGAATAGAATTTTGTGGAGCAAATGTGAACTATTACTAAAATTATTAAAATAAGTTGCATGTATTTCTTATCTCCCCTAACAGACAATAAGTATCATGAAGACAAGTACTGAATGCCTTATTCTCCTTTGTAACTCCAAAGCACATAGCTTTCATACAATTAGCTTTAACAACAGAAGAACTAGTTGTAACACTGCATGCAAAACCATTGTAATTTTACTTTTAAATTTAAAAAAATTTCATCCTTTTAGTTCTGTTTTCTTTGCCTTAGGGATAAAAGCTTTAGTCATTTGAGGTAGTCTTAAATTCTGGTCCTAATGGTATTAAACAAATGCTTGTTTAATTTAAAAAAATGAATCTTATCAGTTTTAATAGCAGAATGAGTGATTTTGGAGATATTCAGGCTGTATCATTAAAGATAATTGATGAGACTTTTGCAAGTATCTCTCACACTGAGGATGCTGGGCTAGAGTCAGAAGGCTTGAATTTCAGTTCTTTTTCTGACTAATTTTTGTGGGCAAGTCATTTAACCATGCTAGGGCTCTGGTTTTGTTTTTTCCCCCTTTCTATAAAATGAACATATAGATAGATCAAGATGCAGGCACTAACTTGCTTTCAACTGGTTCTAAATTCTATGATAGAACCCATTTAGTTTACCACACACACTGTGCTAGGTACAGAGAAATTCTTCTTCTTTTTTACTCTACGCCAAACTCAACAGATCAGCAAACAATCCAGTCCCTGGTTTTAAAGAGTTTACATTCTACGAGGTGGTTTGGGGGGAAAGGGAAGAAGAAATTCAGTAATAATTTCCTAGGAGAGGGCATTAACAACTAAGAGAATCAGGATAGGTTCTTTTTGTAGAAGGAGGAACTCGAGCTGAGTTCTGAGAGAAGTAGGAGGAAGGCAGAAAGCAACAGTGAGCAGGGTGATCATTCTTGGCTGGGGGGGGGGGAGCCAGAAATGGACAGCAGAAGTAGAATATTTTCTGTGGGGAAACAACAGACTAGTTTAGCTAAACTGTGGAGGATGGGAAAAAGAAAAATGCAACAAATGTCTAGTAGTGGTCAGGAGCCATTGGGGAAGGCTTTAAAAGCCGTCACAGAGAGAAATCTGCATTTGATCTCTACAATCAGTTATGTCTTTCATTATCTAAGCAAGAATGTCCAATATCCTCTATACAACAGTAGATGGAGGAGACAAAAGGTCGAATTTCTATTGTGACTCTGCTGCCCCTAGAAGGTGGCAAGCTACTCAACTCCCTTGAACCCTATCTATAAAATGGCAATAATAATACTTAAGCCATCTTATCTCACTAGATTGCATGAAATAATATACATAAAGCACTTCATAACCACAGAGGACTACATAAATGTCAATTTTTATCATCTGTCTGGCCATCAATGAAAGCCACTTATTTCCTAAGAAGGCTGGATTTTTCCAGGACCCTGTGAATGTTTTGATTATTTAGTTATTTAAATTCTTTTTAAATAGAGCTATTCCACATATCATTTTCTTTTATCCCCATTTCCAGGTCTGGGGATAAAACTTAGAGGAAATGTGGTATGTGAATAGATTTAGGAGAGGCTGCCAATCTTATTGCTTGTGCTTGAGTGAATGTTCTCATCAAAAAAAAAAAAATCATGAAATTACAGTCTTTGGATGAAATGAAGACATGATTTTATTTAGATTCAAATTGTAGACAAAATAAACTTTCAGTTAAATGTTTTCCCCAATCCAGTCATTTGAAAGACTTTTAGGAAAGTCACCAAATGCAGCTGAGGTATCAGAAAAATCCAGATAGGGTAGCTTAGAGCAGTGATTTTTTTTGCCTGATTGTGACCACACCCTGGAATTATTGTCTTTAATTATCTTTCCCAAGCAATGCCAAGAAATTCTCCCAAATCATTGAAGGCCAAATGAATGTTAATCCTTTGAAACACATAACTTCACACAGCCCTTATATAAGACCTAGAATGTATCTTGGGAAATCGAGCAATAATAGTGAGGCAACTTGAAAAAGGAAAATTTCAGATTTATTCCTGGTCCACCAAAGACAGTAACAATAATGGAATGGGTCACTGTCACTTTCTAAAAGTGAGTAAATTTATTAAAAAGTGAGTAAATTTACTAAAAGAAGTAAATCCCAACCAAAGTAAATCCATAAAGTCAATTAGGCAAGAGTGAAAATATATTTAGTTTTACTCCATTATCTTTGTTATGAAATGAGAAAACTAATAGCTATTACCATAAGCCATTTCCCCTCCCTAAAATGATATGTATGTGAGACAGACACTCGGATGAGACAATGCTGGAATCAAGCATTTTGCTAAGAATTTTATATTTTACAGTTGAGGAAACTGAGGCAGTCTGTGGTTAAGATTACTTGCCCAGGATCACATAGCCAGACTTGAACTCTGGTCCTCCTGCCTTTGGGTTCAGCACTTAATCCTAGTCTCACCTAGCTGCCTAGTTAAGAAGAGCTGAGTTTCAATTCTACCTCAGCCACTTATTAACTGTGTGAACACAGGCAAATTACTTAACCTCTATAACCCTTAAGTCACTAATACTAAGTTAGTAGGAAATTCCTACCCTAATGAAATTCTTAGTCTTTGATATGTTGGTATAAAAATACAGAGTAAAAGCATTAAATAATAAAAAGAAAATTTGAAGGATTTGGGGTAGAATCATATTAAATTGACTTGTTTATTAGTTAATATTAAATTTATAAAAAGCACACAAAACCATTTCTTAGCTAAGTTAATAAGACTTACTGGGTAATATATCCAGCAAATTCCATGCCGAATGTTATCTTTGTATTGTCCCTTGAAGATCAGTCTCCCATCTGAGTCATACTCTTGGGCCGGTCCGTTCAGCTCTCCATCTGCATAGGTGCCTTTGAGCACTCCACCATCCTCATAGGTGTATACTCCCTGCCCCTGCAAAGCGTCATCCACATAATATCCTTCCAGTGTGCTGAGTAAGAGAGAGAGAGAAAGGCTTCAGTCTTTTATAGAACGGAGCACTGCATCAATTTAACTCCAATCTTAACTCTTCAGTAACTCCTTGTGGGGTGTGTGTGTGTGTGTCCCTAAATTTATTTATTTTTACTTTTTTGCATGTGTCTCTAAATTTAAAACAGGCTCCAGAATTTTCATGGATCATTGGGGAAGATACAATTGATCACATAACTAAGATTTAGGAATGGAGGGCTAGATTTAACTCTTGACCTCCTGGCTCCTGCTACAGGCATTTGTGTTTTTCCCTCTGAAATAGTGAAAAAAGGGAAAACTGAGACCATCTAAACTTCAAGTGTGTCACATTCTCCTTCTCTGCCATTGTGGAGATAGAAATGTCAAGGCAGAGATTCCCTTAGCACTCCCTTATTACTCATTCTCAAAAACGATGGCTTCCATGGATAAGCCCCTGACCATCTTTTACATAGTCAGGTATTACAGACCATCTCTTATTATATAGAATAATTCAGGGATCCTCAAACCACGGTCCATGGGCCAGATGCGGCAGCTGAGGACAATTATCCCCCTCACCCAGGGCTATGAAGTTTCTTTATTTAAAGGCCCACAAAACAAAGTTTTTGTTTTTACTATAGTCGGGCCCTCTAACAGTCTGAGGGATGGGGAACTGGCCTCCTATTTAAAAAGTT
The DNA here is from genome assembly GCF_902635505.1 of Sarcophilus harrisii. NCBI lineage: Eukaryota > Metazoa > Chordata > Mammalia > Dasyuromorphia > Dasyuridae > Sarcophilus > Sarcophilus harrisii. The sequence continues at coordinate 64,302,954 of NC_045431.1, forward strand.
TGAGGACCCCTAAATATTTGCTTGGGAATATGCTCAGATTTCTGGTTTGGTTAAAAATTAAGAATTCTTTTTTCCCTGGCATTTCATAAAACAACACTCTCGACTTCACTAATTCTAGGAAAGGTTTGTCATAGAATCTAAGCATCATTTCTCAACATGAGGGGAAGCAGGAATGGAAAGGTGTGTATGTATTGGGGGGGAGGGATGAAGGACACTGGTCTACCCCGTGTTGAATCAGGACAGAGTTTGAAAGTCATCACTCCAGGATAGGATAGGATAGAGTTACCATAAAGACATCATTCTTCTTCCTTATTAATAATAATATAATAGCTCACCTGTGTATAGTGTATTATCATTTATAAAGTACTTTTAAATATACTATTTCATTCACAAACACACCTAGATTCCACAAAGTTAGAGCACAAAAGGCAAAATCCTTAATATGTATGTGTCTTTTAAAAGGCAGAAAATGTTTACTAAAAAAAATAGAAAAAATTCTTATTCCTGTGCAATCCAGTAACTCTTCAGTCATTTGGAATAATTATGGAGAAGAACAATTTGAATGAACAAAAGTTATACATTTTAGAATTTCTAAAGATTCTTAGGGAAACACCTGGAAATAATCAAAGATTTGGAGTTGGAAAGGTCCTTTAGAGGACAATTAGTCTGTTCCCCCATTCCCAACATCACTCCCTCCCCCCTTTATTTTAGTCTTCATTATTTCTGATTGTCTCCCTTCCTCAAATCTCTTCCCATTCCTGTATATTCTTCACTCATCTGCCAAAAGTCTGACTACTACTTCTTACTCAATAAACTCCAGTGGCTCCCTATTACCCTCCAGAATCAATTATAAAATTCTTTGATGAAAGCCATTTATCAACTGGCCCCTTTCTAGATTTCTAGTCTTTTTACACTTTTCTGCCCTCCATCTACTCTTTTGAGCCAGCTCGCACCCCACACTCCTCCCCAGTCTGTGCCTTCATACATGGAATGCTCTCCCTTCTCACCTCTACCTCCTGGCTTTCTTCAGGATTCAGTTCAAATACCACTTTCCACAAGAAGACTTTTCCATCCTATCCCTTTTTCCTCAACTGTGATTACTTCTCATATACACTGTACATATCTTGTATATATCTTGTATTTACATTCTTAGTTTGAAGTGTCAGTAAGACACTCAGGTAGAAATGTCAAAAATGGGGTGATATATAAAATAAGGTCTTGAAATATAAGAAATAATATATAACAAAGTTATAATATAATCTTTTATTTATTCAATAAAGAAACAATTTTATTTGGAATTGATGGACAAAGCTTTGTTTTGCTTTACCGAAATTTTTGCAGTAGTGAGTACTCTCATCTTAAAGCAAAACTACAAGTTGAGTTTGAGATCAATGGACCATTTGGTTGAAAGCCCATGGGAGAATCCTTGGAACAGTAAGAGATCACCCTGTGGTCTGAATAACTGGATTTTCCAGCATCAAGAACTGAACTGAACAATGTTCATTTCTGAGGATGACAAGATGTTTCTTGGAAAACTCAAGGTGAAATTAAGCTTCATGTTAGCCAAGCAAATGGAGCATCAGAATTCTTTTATAGCTTCTGGTAATACTAAGAAACAGATTTTTTTTGTACTGTATATTGCAATTTTTCTTTTTAACTTTATCAGGGGACCTATGACTTTGTAGAAACTGTGCTTCTTAAAAGAACTAAACCTTGAATTCAGCAGCTAGAGAACCATGTTTGGCATTTCTGCCTTCCTGCTCACTCTGAAATCTTGATTTATGAAAACTCTTCTAATAATAAGAACCATCAGTTTCTCAGAAGGTAACTTTTGTGTGCTGAGTCCTCTGGAAACCCAGTTAATTAGTCTACCCAAATGAAGGTAATGGATTTTAACTAGTCAAACTAAAAGCTTAACAGAATTAACCTTGAACTCCTTAAACATATACCAAGTTCAGCTAAAAATTTGAAATAAAAATGAAAACAAGGAGAAAGTCATTGACTTCTTCCTCTACATAATGGATTTTTCCCATTTTTACTAAAAATTAAACATAAAAAAAATAAATTTCCTTTGACTAGATCATAGAAGAGGTTGAGTGATTACTAGGGATAACACAGAAATGATTTCTGCATTATTTGGAAGCTGGAGCTAGATGGTTTGTAAGAGTCTTTTCAATTCTGACTTAAGTTTTATGCTCATCACACAAAACACTTTTTCTCCTTTGAGTAAGTCAGCCATTGATACCCTTCAAGATATATCAGGTCAAAAATATCTGAATACAACACAAAACTCCAGAGCAAAACCAGATAACTTTCATAGCTATTTCTTGGAAAATGAAAAACTCAGTTTTCTCCAATGGCTGTCTCTGATTAGCAGAGTGATCATAGGTTTAAAACTGGGAAGGGCCTTATATGTGAATTTTATAGGTGAGGAAAGGAGGCTTGGGAATGTTAAGGGACTTTATTTCCTGGACGTTATGCATATTGTGGAAGAACCATGATCGAAACGTGTTTGTTTGCTTGTTAATTTTTTTCTTTTCTTTTTTTCCCTTTTTGATTAGATCTTTTTCTTTTGTAAAACATGACAAATATGGAAATATGTTTAGAATACTTGCACGTTTAACCTATACTGGATTGGGGAGTGGGGAAAGGGAGAAAAATTTGGAACAAAAAGTTTTGTAAAGGTGAATGTTATCCAATACTATATGATGACCAGTTCTGATGGATCTGGCCATCCTCAGCAACGAGATCAACCAAATCATTTCCAATGGAGCAGGAATGAACTGAACCAGCTACGCTCAGAGAAAGAACTCTGGGAGATGACTAAAAACCATTACATTGAATTCCCAGTCCCTATATTTATGCCCACCTGCATTTTTGATTTCCTTCACAAGCTAATTGTACAATATTTCAGAGTCTGATTCTTTTTGTACAGCAAAATAACGTTTTGGTCATGTATACTTATTGTGTATCTAATTTATATTTTAATGTTACTTAACATCTACTGGTCATCCTGCCATCTGGGGGAGGGGATGGGGGGTAAGAAGTGAAAAATTGGAACAAGAGGTTTGGCAATTGTTAATGCTGTAAAGTTACCCATGCATATATCCTGTAAATAAAAGGCTATTAAATAAAAAAAAAATAAAAAAACAAAAACCTTTGCAGACAGAAAAAAAAACAAAAACAAAGGTGAATGTTATCTTTACGTGTATTTGGAAAAAAAGAAAATCCTATTTAAAAAGAATAAAACAACAAGAATAACAATAATTTTGGCACAGATGGAAAGGAGAAAATTTGAGTTGGTAGCATATCATAAATATATTAGAATTTGTAAAAATTAATATAAAGATTCAAAAATAAATATAATATTTTCAGATCCCTACTTTATCTTCAGGCTAAATATGCTGTTGAATCTCCAATAATACAATTCTAAGGTCAATTCATATCTTATCATAGAATCATAGATTTAGAGCTGGATGAGATCTTCTTATAGGCCATTAAGTGACTCATTTTATATAGATGAGGAAATTGAGGCTCAGAAAAGAAGTTAAATGACTTATTCAAGATCTCACTGCTAATAAGAGTCTGAGGGAAGATTTTAGCTCAGGTAGATCTTTTGACTCCCAGTACAATGCTCTATTCTCTACAACACCCAAACACCCTATTATCTCATTAGATTTGACCAAAAAGTTACCAAATGATTTTTGTTCCTACAAAATTTTGGTCAAAATATCCTTAAATAAAAATCAACATCTACAATCTGAACTCAGAGTAGGTAGAAATGTGGCTCCTAAAATATTTTAGTTTCCTATTCATTTTCACAATTCTCCACTGGAAAACATTTACCAAGTAGGAAAGCTCAGAGCTTGAGTTAGTCTGTCTTTAAATAAATACACTTGGAACTAGCATCAAATTCCTGGTGCACGTCAGACAAGCCCTTCCTCTGGTTATTGTTAATGTCAATAAATATTTGGATGGTGTAGCGGTAAGAAGGCTGAGCTAGAGGTCAAGAGAGATTCGGACTCACCCACCGCCTCTGATGCTTATTAGTTGGGAGATTGTGAACAAGTTACCTAACAATAATAACTAGCATTATATAGTGCTGTAAGGATTGCAAAACATTTTACAAACATTATCTTATTTTATTGTCACAAAAACTCTGGGATGTGGATGCTATTATTCCATTAATTTAAATTCTCAAAGTCTCAGTTTTCTCTTATGTAAAACAGAGGGGGGAAAAAGACTTAAGAGTACTTACATTATAGGGTTATTGTCAAATGAACTAACCTATTGTCAAATGAACTACAGAAAGCACCTAATAAATCCAAAAACACTCTATAAAATCAGTTATTATTATTATTATTATTTTATACTTCCTCCTTGCCCATAAATATTGACTAAAGGAAGGATTTCAGTTTAGGATTTCAGTGAAGAAATTGGATTATAAAATCCATATTACCTGGTCTTATGATAATATTTTTAATTTCCTTGGGTGGAAGACAACAGGGATGGCAGAAGGGGGAAAAAAGAGATCTTTATTCTGGAAATAATTGTCAGCTGAACTTCATTTTACTTATAGGGCAATTAAATATGGCAAAGCGCAAGGACTATGACTTACCCTCAAATTTGCTGAATTTGCTGATTGACAATCATTTGGTTTGCCTGTTGATAACATTCAACGGGTCATAGAACTTAATAAGCTTAACTTGTTTTGGATGTAACCCAGTGTCTTGTTCCTTTTAAGCTTTTATAAAGGTTTATTAATCTGAATTGGATTGTGTAACCTGGGACAAATCCTTTTATCTCTTAGGGTCTCAGTTTTCTCATCTTCAATATAAGAGGTACCAGAAATGAGACTCATATTCCTGACTTCAAATCCTATCTTAGACACTTAGGGGTTGTATGACCCTGAGCAAGTCACTTAATGCTGTCTGCCTTAGTTTCCTCATCTGTAAAATGAGCTGGAAAAGGAAATGGCAAACTGTTCCAGTATCTTTGCCAAAAAAACTCTAAATAGGATCATGAAGAGTCAGACATGACTCAAACAATTCCAGAACTTCAGGAAGGAGGGAGTAGATGATGACTAAGGGTAAGTCTAGCTCTTAATCTATGAACCCACACAAACATGAGAAAGCATTCTGAAATGGAGGTAGGGCAACTTAATGAGTAATTAATATTCTGATTTTGCAGAACTAAATTTTGGAGTTCTTTATTTAAATTTGCTTTTATTTTTAATCTAGATGTGTGAATTCATTAGTACAGTAATCTCAACCCTACCCCACCTGACTCACTCTATTAAAAGAACTTGTGGTAGCTTACAGTCTCAGAGAGTAAAATTTCTGGTCTAGGATCCCACAATCAATAAAAAACATAGGTTATGGAAGCTATGTCTTCTCAGTTTCAAGACTGGCCCTCTGTTCACTAAGCCAAGCTGTTTCTCAGGCTCTCAGCTAACTGCTTCTTTTGAATCTACACAACTAAGACATTTTAAGACTCTACTGGTTTCCAGGAATTCATCCAGTTAAAATTCAATAGAGCGATTTCTTCTTCCAGAAATCCAAGTGGAGGAAATTCCTGCTATTAAACTACCATTAAATCATATACCACTTAAAGAAAAAGTTTTGCCTCTCAAAATTGCTCTCAAAATTATCAAAATACCAAATGGGATTTCTCCTCCCTTCCTTCTAATTTAGGGGTGTAACCTTTCATCCAAAGTCATCAAATCAAGGAAGGGACTTTCATGAGTTTATAACAAAGATACAGATATTTTTATTTCCTATTTCCTCTCAGACTTCCCAGCACATCTTTCTAAATTTGCTTTGTTATTGTTGTTTTAACTTTCATTTCAAAGTGCTTGCTTCTGTCTCATCAAAGTATGATTTTTAGACCAAAGGTCCTTCACATCCTTATCCTCCCTTTCATAAAATCATAGAATCTTAGTAGGATGAACCCTCAGAGATCACCTAGTCTTTTCAGCATCCCACTGTGTTATATCTCCAACATATGGTCATTGAGCCTCCCCTAAGCAAAAGGTTCTTCACCTTTTGTGCATCCTGGTGCCTATTAGGACTCTGAAACCCATAAACCCCTTCTCAGAATAATGTGCAGTATAAAACAGGTAGGATTACAAGGTGGAATAAGACTTTGGAGCCTGCCCTAATCACTTAAGATGGAGGTACCCTCTGTTGTCACTGTTCCAAAAGGAACAATATTCAATTATATTGGAATGCAGTTATCAAATTAAAATAAAAACAAAAATAAAATTTCCCAGGATCCAGTTTAAGAATCCCTGCCTTACAGTCTTTTACCATGTGAGATCCTTGGTGAAGGGAGCATAAGACAGCCCAATCACATTAGAGGAAAGCATAATCATCTTTCTGACATAAATCTTCAAAGTTTGGACAGCAGCTCTATGTCTTCCAGTTCCCTTTATTAACCCATTAGGTTTCTTCTAACTTTATGTTTAGCTAAAGTATTTGAGAAGCCGTTTTCAGGTGGTACCATCCACTGGGCTAAGTTCCAAGTTAAGTGTCTACCTGACACAGGTCTACAACTCCCCTTGAGCTCCCCACAATGGAGTGAGGCAGGAGAGGATACACACATTTTGGACCAAATCCACGTAAAGCCTTGTTTATTGCAGAGGCAGCCCAAGTTCTCCTTAATCTGGTGAAATGATTTGTTGCATTTTAGACCTGGAAGAGATTTTATATATTCTAGTCCAACCTTTTCCTCTGATCTTCCGAAGTCCCCCACTAAACTCTCCTTCCTGATGAGATCTGCTTGGGTAATAAGTCCTAAAAAGAATCTGTTTAATGGAAATCTCATAAAAAGGCTATATGTTAGAGAGCTAGCCTCTCTTTATAGAGAGGCTATTTGTTAGAATGTTCCAAGAACACTTGGAAGAGTCACCAGAAGATTGAAGTTCAACCATTGGTTCTGCCATTTACGAGATATCTGGCCTTGGACCTCTCTGGGCTCAAACTTCATTTGTAAAATGAAAGTGTTGGCTTAGATGATTACTAAGATGTCTTTAAACTCAAAATACCTAAAGATGGCAATGTGGGATATCTTTCAGTAGCTATTTTTTTGCAGTATAATCCTTCAAGCACAAGGTTACTGCTCCTTTTTTTTTCTTTCCTCAGTTTAAGGTCATTGACCATTAGTTCTAACTTAAGATACACAATCTGTTGATATCCAAACTAACTCTATGATTCTGTGGGAGGATCTGTGACTACACAAAAGAGATAAATAATCAGAAAATTCTTAGCTCGCACTGCATTATAACTGCAGCCAGTACTTTGGCCTTGAATTCTCAGAATTTAGCCATACAAGGCTATAACTGGGTATTCTGGTAGTTAGGGAAAATTCAATTGAGGGAGAGTGGGATGCAGGGGACAGTCCATCCAATTTGACATAGGGACATTAGGCAAGGAAATAGCTCATCCGCTGAAGAGTTCAGATGGGTTAAAGCAATGGAGAGAGGGGTAAAACCCTGAGGGTATACAAAGTGATTACAATGTATATGACAAGGGTAGCAGAAGGTCTTGATATGCATCCTGCAGAACCTCTATAAACCAGAAGTTCTTTCCCATGGTGGCACCTAGTAACAAAAACCTAGTTGCCTTCCCTAATTCTGACTGGGCACATTTACTAGGTAAAGACCACTATAAAGCCATTCCTGTCTTTTCCTCACTCTTTAATGTTCAATATTTGTCTCTATCTATCTGGATCCTTCCCAGAAACCTACAAAAACCCTCCCAATTTCCTCCATCAAACCTCAGTAGAGTCTCAAAGATCTATTTGTTGTAATCTTGTCTCTCCTCTCCTTTTAGGTTAAACTCCCTGAAAACAACAACCTCGAAAACCCATGAGTATTTGGTACCTCTACCTTTTCACTCTCTTCTCACTTCTCTGAATTATGTATTCATTCAAAAAAGAATGCCCTCTCCAAAATTACCAATGGTCTCTTTATTGTCAACTCTAATCCTTTTTTCAATCTTCTTGATTGTCATTTGTCACTGTTGATCACCTTCTCTTCCAGAATAATTTTTGCTGTTTGTATGTCTAGGATATTGCTCTTTCCTTGGTTCTCCTGTCTGAGCAATCCTCAGCCTTCTGCACCATCTTTATCCATGTTATGATGACTAATTTTTCTTTCTCTTTCTCTCTCTGTCTGTCTCTGTCTCTTTGTGAGTATCTCTCTCTCTTTCTCTCCTCAGCATCCCACTGTAGTCAAAAAAGACCTGAGTTCAAATCTGGTCTCCGATATTTATTAGCTGTGGCACTTAATTCATCTGTAAAATGTGCTGGGGGAAGCAATGGTAAACCACCCCAATATCTTCATCAAGAAAATCTCAAATAGAGTCACAAAGAGTCAGGCGTGACTGACATGACTGAATAATAAGGTTAGGACCTACTCACACTCTTTGAGTATGTGGCCACTAAGAGAAGTGCCTATTTGCTGGCAACTGGGAAATGTGCTACTATCCATATTGCCTAATGTGGGATTGAAGAGGAAAAGAAAGTACTTGGTTCAAGTTGAAATTATATTTAGTAGGTTAAAAAATAAAAGACAGTTTGCTTGGACTCACCCAGGTAGTCTGTCTTAAAAAAAAATCTAGTGAGGAGCAAAAAAAAGAAATTGAGCTGCCCTGATTTTCATTGGAGTTATCCTCTCTCCCTTCCTCCCTCCCTTCCTCCCCCTTGGAAACATTGCTGCCTTTGCTACAAGAAACAATACTGCCTTTTGTCTATATAATTGCCAGAAAGGGACAGCCGTGTTGTGTCCAGGGGAACAACCGCACAGAATGGATTCTCAGCCAGTTTATAACTTCTTTTTTCCCCCTCTTTCATCTAAAATATCTTGCTATTTTGGACTAGAGGGCACTGGGCTTTTTCAAAATAACATCTCACCCTGCAGGGGGGCCTCCAGGTGAAATTTAACCTTTTTTCTTTGAAGAGGAGCTGATGTTTCCAGTTAAGACCAACAATTTGGAAAGTCAGGAGGAAGCCCAGCCCAATCAATCCCATCCATTGAAGTCACTGCTAAATTATTCACTGAAGGATTAATCAGAGTCTTTGCTTTCTCCCTCTCCACATTACTGCTTAGCCACTGCTTTCTTGCTCTTCAGCATCTCTGCCAGGGGATAATTCAAGGGAAATTCATAAAAATGAAAATCAGTTACTTCCCTCTATTTTCATAGATCTATCTCCGGCCACTGGACCCAGACGTCTTTGAAGGGGAAACTGAGGCAGGTGACATTACCCAGACCTCCCTCACTTAAATACAATTTACTTGCATGTCATCCCCTCTCTGATGTTATGGTCCTCTTCAAGAATGAAGGACAAACAACAGCTTGCATCTAATTGATATTTACTCACTTTTGTACGTGTTATGGTCTCCCTAATAGAATATAATCTCTTTGAGGACAGGGACCATTTTGTTTTTTTGTTTTTGCTTCCCAAATGGTATCCACATAGTAAGTGCTTAATAAATGTCTGTTGAATCTAACAGATTTGAATCACAAAAAGCCTCAGTGGGAGAATGAGTTAGAACAACTGATTAGAGACAAAGTTATAATTTATAGATTTTGATTATGTATGCTCTCTTAACCTCCTGCCATTGCCATGAATAATTAAGAATCCTATGCACAAGAAAAACCTTTAAAATTAACCTGTTTATATTTGTCAAGCGATCAAGTGAATATTACAGACTATCATAAACAGCAGTTCGTGACAGCCCCACTGTGTCTGTATCAAAAGACTTTAGTTCACTATGACTAAATGAGATGTATATAGTCCTTACCATCCATAAAGAGAGACTTTGTCTATACATAAAAGCCCCAGGATTTTGTCTACCTGATTCTTTTAGAATGGATTAAGGTTTAGAAGATTACCCTTTTCCCAAACTTAAGTGTTATTATAATTAAGCTGTGTCCTATAATTAAGATTAGTTTAACCAATTTAAGCACTAACCCCTAATTCTCAGTCTCTGACTATAGGAAAAGCCATGGGGACAATTCCTTGAAGTTCTAACTATGATGTTTAAAAAGTTCGAGAGACTTAACTTCTGGGTAATTAGATATTTTATTAATAATGCCAGCATTTTAAAAAAGGTTTGCAGCACTCTTGAATGCCAAAGACAATTATGGCAGCAAGCTTACAACTTTTATGCCCTTGGAAAAGGGATATTCCTGAGGGTGGCAACTAACTGTGATTGGTTAGCAATTAATGAGAGAATAAATAGTATAATAAGGCAATGGATCTATCCTAATGAACTTTGATTATGTCATTTACTTCGAAGTAGTCCCCCAACCTTAGGCAATTTATTCAAAGAATTTATATATACCACCCAAACCTGAGCTAGTTGGCTGGAGTAGCAATACCCCGAATATGGAGAATGTTAATCCTTCAATCAACCCTCCTTAATAGAGTGTAAGAAGAAATAGGACAGGGGAAAATTGGAGTCTCCCCAATTTTAACAATTGGCTATTAACATAAAAGAGAAATAATAATTTCTCTCAAAATTAATGTGGTTTAGGAAAGTGGCCACTTCTCTGTATGAGGCAGGATCAAAGTTTCTTTCTCTTGCTTATTGAGAATGGAGTTCTTGTTATTATTCACATCATCACCCACATTCACAAGAGATTAAAAGCTGTTTTCTCACTATCCCCTCCTCATGCAGTAAAGATAAGCAAAGAAAGATGATTTTAAAAGAAGAAGAAGAAGAAGAGCCTTTAACAAAGGGAAGGGAAGGGAAACCAGTCATGAGATCAACATAAAAGTCAACATGGAGACAAATTCTCCAAAGAAAAGCATGAACACAAATTGTCAGATGCTACCTTCCATCAAAGAAGAAAAACTTTCCCCGTCCATTCTTTTCTCCATGGACAAAGTGCCCCTCGAATCTGTCTGTGGAGGAGTAGGTGACGGTGCAGAGGCCATGTGGTAGCCCATCATCATCCAGATGCCCTTGGAAAAATTGAAAAGCAGAGGAATCCATAAAACCGGGGTTGCTCCAACCATTAACAAATGAGTGATGTGATTAAAACTTAAACCAAGGTACCCTGAGGTCAGACATATGATTATCCCTCCCAAGAGGGATTTTAAAAAAATATATTTTTTTTTGCCTTTTTTTTTAAACCTCATAATCATTATGGGACATAATTGCTCTCTATTCCTCCCTTCCTCCCTCCCCTTCCATAAACCCTTTCTTGTTACAAAGGAAAACAGTATAAACTAGACAAACTTGTCTAATGGTGTCTGCGACTTTGTGTCCTACTGGAAGGAGGAGATATTTCACTCACCTGGATCCCCTGAGCAACAAGAAGGAGGCACACTTCTCCAAAAAAAACTTTTAAAAACTTAATTAGACTTATACACATTAGGCAAACAATTTATTTTAAAGGGATACAAGCTTTTGTTATTTTTGTTATATGATTATAGAATAAAAAAGAAGTTCCTCTTTAGCTGTAGAGACCTTAAGAGTTCTTCAAGTCATGTTACCTAATAAGGGCCCAACCTTTCATTTTTATTTTAAGGGCAATAAGCACAACAGATATTTAGCCTGTGGCCAGATACATTATCATTTCATTCTTTCAATTCATGCATTTATTACCATAATATTTATATAATTCTTTAAGCTTGATAAAACTCATTGCATATGTTGCTGATTTTATAATTCCTCAAACTTATATTATAATAAGAAGAATTAAATATTGAAATAGTTCTGATATCTCAGCAATGTGGATGTTTCTTTCCACTATACAGATTTTAAAATGTTTTATTAATGTACTTTGTTTTTATATTACATTTACATATTTATGGATTGGGGCAGCTAGGTGATATGGTGGATAGAGTGCTGGACCTAGAGTCAAAAAACTCATCTTCCTGAGTTCAAATCTGGCTTCAGAAACTTACTATGTGAATCTGGCAAATCCCTTAACCCTGTTTGCCTCAATTTCCTCTTCTGTAAAATGAATTGGAGAAGGAAATGGCAAACCAGTTCAATATCTTTACCAAGAAAACCCCAAATAGGATCATGAAGAATTGGACACAACTGAAATATTCAACAACTTATAAATTGCTCCCACTTTGTGAGAAATCTCTTGAAATAAAATTTTAACACGTAAGCAAAACAAATAATACAGTGACCTACTCTGGAAAGTAAAGGGGATATTTCTCATCTGTAGCACCCCCACCTCTCAATTGAAAAAAATAGGGATCTATTTTTGTCTCCTACCCATGCTCACCCATTTTAAAAAAAAATAGAAAAACAAAAAGTAATTTCTTATGACAAAAATTCATTGTCCCAAGCAAAGCAAATTCCTTTAATGGTTATGTTAAAAAAAAAAAAAGTCTCACTCTGCACCTAAATGCATCATCGCTCTGAAATGGGCAGCCTCTTTTATTGTCAACATTTTGGAAATGTGAATGTTCACTTTGTGGATCAGAGTTGTCATAGCATTCAAAGTTGTTTCTTTTTACAAGATCGTTATTATGGCATAAATGATTCTGCTCATTTCATTCTTCGCCAGTTTATAAAAATCCTCAAAATCTTCATTTGAATAATCTTGATGTTTCTGTAAATTGTTCTTCTGCGTCTGCCTATTCATTCTGCATCGGTTCATATAAATCCATGTCTTTTTGAAATCATCTATTTTCTCATTTCATACAACAAAACAGTACACTTGTCACATTCATATCCCACAGCAAATTTGGTTATTTCTTAATTGATAGACTTGCCTATTAGGCTCCAGGGTTGTGTTTTTTGGGCACCGCAAAAACACTGCCCAATATCTTTAAGTATTTCTCTATGTAACACATTCGTGGCTGACTCTCCTGTGGGATTCCTGCCAGTGCCCTCTCCACTTTAGCACAGGTGAACACTGTACACTTTTCTCTTGATGTTACAAAGATTCCAGTGGAAGATTTCACATGAATAAACTGAAGGTAAGAGACCTTGAATTCTACCTGTTCTATTTAACTGAGCCTCTAGCTCTGGCTAATACTGCAATATAGGTGTCCCCTATGGCAGATATTCAGGATATGAACAAGAGTTGCACATGCCATTACCCAGTTTAATAAACTCTAATAGTTCCATATTACAGTTAGAATGTAAAACAAATACCTCCCTGGCATATAAGGCCTGTCACAAACTGGTTCTATTCTGATTATATTACACTCTATACATTCATCAGTCCAGCCAAATGGGCTCCTATCTCCATCTCTGTTCAGTCTGTCCCCTAAGCTTAGAACACAATCCCTTTTCAGCTTCTGTCTCTTAGAATCCCTAGCTTCCTTCAAAGCTCAGCTGGAGGATCACCTGGCTATAAGAACTTTCCTTATTCCAGAAACTACTCTCTTCCCAAAGTCCTCCTGGCCTCCCAATTTACTTTGCATTTTTCTTTTCTGGCCTTGACTTGTGATTTCATTGTTATTCAGAATGCTTGGTAAAAAGTGCAGATTGGCATCTTTTCTGCAAATTACAGTGTTACAGTTTCCTGAGATGTTTTCTCAGGATCACATTGCCTACGTGCATCAAAGTCAAATTCACGACTCCATAGTCCCATTCAGAATGTCATGAGGTCTCTTATATTTATCCATATTTTGTAAATACTTATAATTGTCATATGGTTTTCTCTGAAAGAAAGTTCTTTGACAGTCAGGTTTGTTTAGTTTTTATCATTTATTTTGTTGATAAAATGATAGGGTGGAAGACAGGGAGAGGTTGGTATCTCCATTTTTGGAAGTCAAACATAACATTTCAAGGGTACAGTGGATAAAATGCTGGGTCTGGAGTTGGGAACACGAATTCAAATTCAGTTTCAGACATTTATTAGAAATATGACTCTGGGCTAACTCATTTGATCTTTATTTGCCTTACCTGTAAAAATAAATATAATAATACCATCTACCTTGTAGGGTTTTTTAAGGATTCAGTGAGATCATATTTGTTAAAAAAAAAAAAAAAAAAAGGATCAGTGCAGTGCTTGACAAAGTAAGCATCATATAAATGCTTATTATCTCCTCTGCCTTGGAGCCTATTACAAAGGATCATTAATGCTACTAAGCTCCATATGCTTTTATTTTAAATAACTGAAGTGAAATAGCTACAATAATAATAATGTTCTGGTCTGAAATACCACCAGCCATTGTCAGAGTGAGGTTTTAGACTATTGGAAGTCCACAAGGATCTTATAATATTTAAGTCATGTCCAACTCTTTGTTGGGAAAGATAACTGGAGTGGTTTGCCATTTCCAACTCCAACTCATTTTACAGATGAGGAAACTGAAGCAAATGGGGTTAAGTGATTTGTCCAGACAAAAGCTCAGACTCTTACCAGATTTAGTGTAAGTGTGTGTAAGGCTGGATTTGAACTCAGGTTTTCCTGACTCCAGTCTGCTCTTTATCCATTTGACCACTTAGCTGCCCTGTAGTATTAATTAATAATTATTAATATCATATATTATTAATATTTATGCTGACAATGTCTGTTACTCTTTTTTAAAAAAACTGATTTAAAAAAATCTAGTATCTTACTGGCATGAGGTCCCCAATAAGGAACTTTCTCTAGCCCAACACAGATCAGATTCTTCTCTCAAACTTAGTCTCATAGAGTTTTCTGTGGGCCCTGAGCTAAGTAATGAAGTGAAGGCATGGGAGTTGAAGTGAGGAAGACCTCCATTTGGATATCTATTAGTTGTATAATCCTAATTAAGACATTGAAATCTTTCTGTGATTCAGTTTCCCATTTGTAAAAATAGAGATAAAAATAGAACCTACTTGAAAGTTGATGTTAAGTTCAAATATTGAATATGTAAAGTGCTTTGTAAACTTTAAAGCACTATATACATGATAGCTATTTTTATTATTAGATGAAATTATTTTCCAAAGGTCACAAAGTCATTGTATTTCAGAGGTGAAATATGAATCCGCATTTTTCTTCTCTCTAGAACATCATACTGGTTCCCTCAATTTTTTTCTGATAATGAACAAAAATCTCTAGTGTATTCTCAATAATATTAATAGAAATAATGGATTGGTTGTTTCTTTGATTTTTTTTTTTTTTTTGGATGAAACAAGTAGAAATAGGTGAGGTAAGTAGACCTACTCATCTTTTGCCCTACTGAAATCATTCTTGGATTGAAACATCTGGCCACTATTGAACATGATCTTTAACAGAAGAGCTTAAATGTTGCGCTCAGATATCACATACTATCTCAAAGAAGAAGTTGAAAAGAGGATACTAAAAAGAATGATGTTTTGATTCTCCATATTTTTTTAAAAAAATACTATTCAAAATAGCAAAATGTAATTTTTTTTTTCTAAAGAGATAAAAACATTGTTCTGTAGGAGTCAGGAAACAGACATTTTATCATTATTTTTCAACAATGATAACAAGAATGGTTACTTTTTATTATTTAAATATATATATTCAAATAGCAGACAAACTCCTATTGCTACATTTAAAAGTTGGATCATGCAAAAGAGATGTGGGTGAATGTTGTTGCTTCAGTAGCTTATGAAAGACCTGGTTCTACTCTCCTTACATATGAGTCTTTCCTACTGGAGCCAAAGAAATACAGGGGCCAGGAGAGAATTGGACTGGTGTTATTTTCCTGTTGCACAAACTACATTAGCCTACCCAGGAGAGCATTCAGTGTTTTTAGTCACATGAAAAGTCTTCTGAATAAATGGCTTTCCCAGAGCAACAACACCAATTGCCTTCTTGGGGCTCAACCAGAACGAGCCTTCTCTTTCTTCCTGTAGACACACAAAAGTCACAAGTGCATGTAAACATCAACCCCTCTCCCTCCCATTTCCTGTAGTGCTGCTGTGACATGAGCACAGAAAAGCATCTGGGAGCTAACAACAGCCCTATGGAGTTAGTGCTTCCTACTTCTCATTTGAAGGATTAAAAATAGAAGTCTCAATTTTGATTGCTCCATTTCAACATCTAATTATTCAACTTGAAAATAAATCTCTTGTAGAAAACAGCACCCACCATTCAAGTAACCTGTTAAGATTTTGTTAAAAATAAACAGAAATGACAACTGTATGGGAAGGGGTGGGGTGGAGAAAGGAAGTGATTAGGGGAATTCCATTGAAAAAATTTCTCCTTGGTCAAAGTACTTTCATCACATTTCTCAAAGAAAAAGAAAAAGCATCACTTAGCTAATGAAATCCAGGCACTTGAATAAGGAAGATTGAAAGAGACTCTTAAGGGACCAACTTAATGACTGAAGTTGAGATTAATGCAAAAGGCATGGCCCTAGGTTACCAGCACCTGTCTGAGTTTCTTTCATAAGACAATGAGGTGAATTCTCTAGTACGGCACCTAGATTCTGAGGCTAGTTTTGCTACTAACTAGCTATGTAACCATGTTACCCTTGGGAAGTATCAACTCTCTGGGTCTTAGTTTCCTCATCTGTAAAACCAGGGAATTGAATCAGACAATCTCTAGGCTACAATTACAACCCACGAAGTCCTCCATCTTCTTGGGTTGTTCCCTGTTGAGATTTTTGAGAGGGGAAAGCCAATCAAACTCACTGGCTAGAGACCATACCCTGCTTCAATAAAATCCTTAGCTTGTGGATAGAACACCAGCCCTGAAGTCAGGAGGACCTGAGTTCAAATCTGTCCTCAGACACTTAACACTTCCTGGCTGTGTGACCCTGGGTAAGTCACTTAACCCCAACTGTCTCAGCAAAAAAAAAAAAAAAAAATCCTCAGCCTACTTCTAGATTTCTGGATTGACCCAAGCATGAAATAAGGATGGATCCAATATTTTTAACCAATGCCAACCCATCAAATCACAAGAAAAGAAATTAGCACCAGAAAGGACCTTTTTAATCAAAATCCCATAATGAGGAAACTGAGTTCAAAGGCTCATGCTCACAAGGATCACAACAAGTAATAAAGGACATAGGTAGGATTGATTGGTGTTATGATTCCAAATATAATGCTCTTTCCATTCCTCCAAAAGAACTATGGTAGAGTCCTCCCTCTTGCCATTGTCTAAAGATTTTTACATCTTTGGCTGTATCCTTTCCCTGGCTGTATCCCTTCACTGAATGTCCTGTTTCAGAGGCATTACCTTCCTACCATTGGGGATGAGGAGGTAGGGGTGGGGGAAAGGTGAATAATGGGTGCTGCCTTCACTTTCTTTGTTCTTTTTTTAAACATGCTTAATTGATTCCTTTTGTTTTTACATCCCAGTCATTTTTGGAAGGAAGAAAAAACCCCACCTTCCACTCCCCAAAATTGTACCCTCTCTTATAACAAAGAAAAATAATTAAGCAAAGTCACCCTTCATCGACAATGTATAAAATATTCAGTCTTAGTACTTTTCCGCCTCTCTGTCATGCAGATGGAAAGAATGCCTTAATTTTCTTTCCTTTGTTGTCCATCCCACTGTATGCTTCTATCCTTGGGTCCCAAGTTAAGACAAATTGGATACTGTTCCTTTTTTGGAGTTATAATGTGCTCATGGAAGAACTAGTGTTTAGCATTGATTTCTCTGGTTCTTCTCTGACAGCCCTTTTTAAATCTCAGAAACTTGTAATGTATTAGAATCATTTAAATCACCATTTTTTCCCCCAGCTCTAAGTCCTATGAAGCCACTTTCTCAATCCTCAGTAATTACAAAAACAGAGAAGAGATGAGGGTGAAAGACCTAAAAGAAGAATGGGGGACACTCATCTTATTTTATTCCACTGTTCTAAGGTTTTCTGGATTTTGTTTATTTCTGCATAGTATAACAGCACCTAATAGGTGCTTTGCTTCTTGAATTAAAATGTCAACAATATAAAATGAATACAAACTCTCAACCTCTCAAATTTAGCTGAAGTAAGGATTAAGAATTCTCCTTCTAAGGATTCTATTCAGCCAATAAAGTACCCCAAGTTCCAACAAAAAGCTCTTTGCCAATAATAAACAGATAATATGATATCTACCAGGCAGTCAATTACCATCCTAATTCTCCAAACTATAGAAGATACACAACTGGCCCAGTAGGGGCAAAGTTAAAATATAAAGAGAGCAAATTAGTCACTGTATTGCTTTTATAAGGCATTTCAACTAAACTGTCAACAAACAAAACTCACTACACCGAGGTCAGAGTTATTTACAGACATCAGGGAAGGAAAAGATACGGCATTCATCAATCCCACCTCTGAACTATATCCTAGAGATGATGATTTGCCTTACAACAGAAGAATTAATTTTTATTAAGTTCCAGGAGAGTTGGTCCTGATCCAATAAGCAGCTTGCTTAGCTTCAACTCACCTGTACTTTCAAAATTTGTGTCCTCCTTCATGATTCACCTTAGATGCTATATTTCCTATATAACCTTCCCTGGTTCATAGCATTTTCCACCTTCTTTGCTTCTTCTTAGCCTCCTTAATTTTCTTGGCACTCAACTGAATTGTAAATATGTTGCCATCGCCCAGTAAAATGCAATTTTGGGGATGGTCCTTTTGGGAAAAGGACCTTTGTTACAGGATTAACAAGGGTAAAGAAAATGCCAGATTTAGGGTCACAAAAATCCTGGTTCAGACCTCTCTCCTCCCCTTCCCCCTCTTGCTTCCCACAGTGCTGAGCAGAGGGCCTGGCACACAGTAGAATCATTTGTTGGACTGAATTAAACTTGGTATGAGAGCATGGCCAGAAGCCCATGTTCTTATGAGAGTGTCACTGAGAAGCAGAAATTCCCTTTGGATCCATGATCACAGCTGCCATTGTAACTGATCTACCCCACGCTCAGAGATAGGAGATTTGACATATAGAGCTGCATTTTCCTCTCTAAAGCTCAGGTCTTTACAACACAATTGGTTTTCTATCCCAGAAGACTCCTCATTTTGCTCTGTAACAAGTAAGAGGTTTCTGGGGGATGGGAAAAATAGTGAGAAATGATCAAGATATCAATAATTATACTCCACAAAGGATAAATCAAAGTTATTAATTGGGGGCAGAGGAAGCACATTCTTCCCTTTTAAAAATCTTAACACATCATAAATCCACACTATTCAGTTTACTTTCTTAATAGGTAACTTAGTTTGCAGATTTAATATTTCCTAATTTTCTGGGATTTGGAGCTGGGAAAGAACTTAAAGATCACTTTATATTCACTTTATAGATGTTTAGAAAGTGGAAATTATCTGCTCCAGTACTGGGATTTGAGAACAGGCAAATGGCAAAATGGCAAAAGCCAGATCTTTAAGATAGCTCAGATGGTAAAGCCAAACATTTAAGATAGCTCAGTTGCTGTTTCATTACATTCATTATTTTTAGAGATAATGAAGCAGTGATGTGTAGTGGATATAATGGTGTACTTGGAGCTGTGAAGATCTAAGTTTAAATCCCATGTCTGACACTCAGTTATTGAAGGATCACAGACATATCAAGTGACTTTTCTGAATGTTGGAGAATTCTCTAATTTACATAAATTATAGATGGGTCAGGATCTATCTTGGTGGAAGGAATCCCCACATCTATGAAATCACAGATCCTTGGACATTTCAACCAAAAATTTTCTTTCTCTCTGCCTACAATACACATATGTATATTTACAATACATAAATGTAGATACATATACTTTATTCCATTCAGCAAATATTTATTAAATACCCACTTCATGCAAGAAAAAGTAGATTTCTTATTAAAAAGAATTAAAAATAAATCCTTCACAACCTGATAAAGGACATAAAACAAGTATTCAGATAATAATATGTACTTAGTAATTAACACCCATTCTCTAAATTTTGATAGTTTTTTAAAATCTATGCTAATTTTTGTCTATTATTTCACAAGCCTCGTTAAGTTTATTATTTTTTAAAATTTTATTTTTTCTGAAATTAAAAAAATAAGACAAGCATTTTTATAACAGTAGAATAGGGGGGAAAGAAAATGATTGTACATGACACTGCAAATCTATTATAGATAACAATATTGTTTTAAAAATAACTTTAAGTGAATAGATCTTTTTGACAATCATAAATACTCAAATTAACTACAAAGGACATTAATTTTATTCTTGACTTTAATCTTCCAAATATTATTTGAGGTTTGTGTTCACAGGGTCACAGAACTAGAAGGGATATTTATAGTTTTCCAGTTCAATCCCTTCATTTTATTTTACTTTAAAAGACATTTTACTGATGTTCTCTGTTTCTTTCTCTTTCTGTCTCTCTCTGTCTCTGTTTTTGTCTCTATCAAATCCTCACTGTCACCACCCATTGACTCATTGCCTTCCACCCCTGGTTTCCTCCCTTGTAAACAAGTAAGTCTGGGCAGCCAAAACAAATGAAAACCTAGGCCAAGTTTGAAAGTATATGCTTCATTCTGAATTGATAGTTAACCACTATTATACCAAAAAGCAAGTTGACTGTCAGTTTTAGAAAGTCACAATTGATTCTTGTCTGTTCATCATTTTTCCTTTAAATTATTATGGACATTATGTAAATGTTTCTCTTGTTTCTGCTCATTTGCTCTTTATGAACATTAGTTCATAAAAGTGTTCCCAAGTTTTTTTCTGAGGGAGGAAAGGAATAAGCATTTATATGGTGCTTACTATATGCTGGGCTCTGTGCTAAGTGCTTTTTACAAATATTACATCATTTGACTACTGTAATAACCCTTAAATTGTTTTCTCTGTCTCCACTGCCTTATAATTCTAATTTATTCTCTACTCTGCTGCCACATTAATTTTTCTCAAGCTCTGATCACACAACTCTCTCTCTTGCACAAAAGCTTTCCATGTCTCCCCATGGGCTGCAGAATAAACTAAGCCTGGAATTATACCAGCACAATTTTATCCCACACTACCTATCCAGTGTTATCTCATACTACTCACTTTTCCCTGCCCCAAGTTCCAAGCAAACTGGGTGACTTGTCATTAACACTCCTTTCACTTTTCTTCAAGTACTTAATTACACCTTTATCTCTCGCTTGAATGCCTTCTCCCACCCATCCAATTCCCACTCATACTTCGAGTCAGACCAAATACCGTTCTCTCCATGAAGGCTTCCTGATTTATTTTCCTGGATAGCTGTGAACTTTTCAACCTCTCAACTTTTTTTTTTTTTTTTTTGTACTTTTTGTGCTTAGTGTATTTAAGTGTTTTTTTTTTTGAAGTTTTAATTTTTAAAAAAATTATTCATCTAAAAAACAATTTTAGGTCCAAATTGTCTTCCTGCTTCTCCCCCCCCCCCCACATTGAGAAGGTAAGAAATGTACTTTTAATTATACATGTAAAGTCATGCAAAAATTTCCATATTAGCCATATTGCAAAGAAAAATCAAGAAAAGAAAGTTTAAAAAATTATGTTTCACTCTGCACTTAGACTCAGTTCTCTCTCTGAAGCCAAGTAGCATTTTCATCAAAATTACTTAACAAATTTTAACTTAGGGCTACTTTAGGTAAAGAGTACTGGATTTGGGGTCAAAGGATGAATTCAAATTCTGTCTCTTCAATTAATATTTGGTCTTGAGCAAATTATGTATCCTTAGTTTCCTAAGATGAAAAATGAAGGGGGAGGACAGAGAAATCAATGAAAAGACCTTTAAGGAAGCAGATGATGTCTATGGTCCCTTTCTCTTTGAATCCTAGGATCCCATGAACTTCTCTACTACCTCAAACTTCTTGAGAATAGTTTCTTGTCTCTATTTGTGTCCTCCACAGATCTCTGTATGTCAACATGAAATAATTATTTATTGCATAAATGGAACTTTGCATTCCCATGGATCCTGAATAATTAACAGGTTTACCTTCATTACAGAAAAATGCTAAATTGGGAAGCAGAAGATTGGATTTAAATCCTGACTTTGACACTGTGTTACTTCAAATAAGGGATAACCTCTGAAAAAAAAATTAAGCAATTAAAAAAAAAAAGTTTTGCACGGCTGTACATGTATAACCTAAATCAAATTATTTGCCTTCTCAAGGGAAAGGAGGAACAGAGAGAAGGAAAGAATTTGAAACTAAAAATTAAAAAAAAAATTAAAAACCAATTGTTAAAAGTTGATTTTTATATGTAATTGAAGAAAATATGAATTATTAGACAAACAAGAGGTGACTTTTGTTTCTCATCTATAAGATGAGAGGAGAGTGGGAGGAATTAAATGTCTTCCAAGTTCCATTCCAGCTCTCACTGCATGAAACACTGACCCTTCCTGGATCCTATCTTACAGAGATGTCATAAAAGCTAGAATTTATATTAATCTTTGTAAAATGTTTTACATACATTCTTTTATTTAAGTATCTCAACTAGCCTATGAGTTAAGTAGTATAGCTCTTATATTCATTTTAAAGATTAGGAAACTGAAGATCACAAAGGTGACATGTATCAAAGGCAGAAGTGTAATTGAACCCATTTGTCTTTAGTATTAAGTGTGCTGTCTGCTTAGGTCCCCAAAGATCCATGAACATAACAAGTGTTGTCATAATTTCACCCTCTACTGCCTACCCATGGGAAATAGCTGTGCTGCAACAGTTGGAGTACTGGATTTGAGATGGAGTGCCTGGTTTACTGTTTATGACCGTAAACAAATCACTTCTCTGAGTTCTTCCTGTTCAAAATGAGGGGATTGAAGCAGGTGATCTATAAGGCTTCATGTAACTAACTCTTATCTACCATCCAATGATCCTTCTTCAAATTAGAAACCAAGATACTGCCTTGTGATGGAAGGAAAATAAACAAAAGGGCATTTTATTTCAAGTTGAGAAAAGATTTTTAAAAAATCAATGTGAAATAAATTCCTATTTTTTAAAAAAAGTACATTAATTAGTTATTCTAAGTCTTAACCATCTCTCCCTTACCATAAGAAATGATCCACATTTACCCTTTCAAAAAATGCTGACAGTTGAAAAAAATGCATATTAATAGATTACCACATAGAAAAATGTCAGGCCAGCTATTCTAAACACAGAACTAATTACTTGACACATCAATAAGAAAGACTTTCAAGCAAGCATCTATTCAGGAATGAGGGGGGTGCTGTTGAATTAGATGCTCTGTTACATATATTTATCAGTCCAAAAAGTGGCCTCTCTAAGACATGGACAAGAACCACAGCTAAGGTCAAAGAAAGAGAGATCCCAGATGCAGACAAATAAGGAAATAGGCTAGAGAGGGTAACTGACTTTTCCAAGTTCACAGAAGTAGTCAGCAATAAAACAGAAATTTGAACCCAGGTCTTTTTTTATTCCAAATCAAATCTTGAGCCACACAAACATTAAAAAGAACAAAGCTGTAAACATTTGACTTCAACTGCCCAGTACCTTCAAATATATAGTCGACCTCATAAAGCTGGAGGGGAAGGGGAATTGTAGCAACGAGTCTTTGGAGAAAGGAAGGTCTCATTTTAGGAGGTAGGCTGGTATATAATTATATAGTTACTTAAAGTTGTTCTATAGGAAGAGAATATTAGTCACTGTCATTTCCCCATACAGGTTTTTAATGTACAGAAGTAAAGCATACAAAACAAAAAGGCCAATTAATATCATAATAAAAGTATAGAATGATTTAAGGTTGTCAAAGCACTTTGAAGAATTATGTTGCTTGATATATAGCATACATCACTAGACTTGCACATGTATTGCTTGGACAATAGACCCATCGCTGGGCAGTTTATAACCTAGAAGGTTCCGGTTGTCCTACATGCTAGTACAGACTTGCCTAAGACCCATACAGCTTCTGTGATTAAGTTATTCTAGTATGCAATCCTAACACAACACTATCTCCACCTTTAAGCTGATTTTTAGACTATTAAGAAGACAGCCAAGGTCAGACTCTTGGTGAGGATGGGAAGGGGGAAGAGAAGCAGGGTTAACTACAATATAGTCTACATTTTTCAAGTTTCTAAGATGAAGATATCCTAATATGGATTGCAATCTTCAGAATTAAAGTCACATTAGTCTTTGAAATGTGAAATTTTATTTTATTTTTTAATATTGAAAGACTAGGCCTCTTAAATTAAAATGATATTTTGCTGTTAAAAAATAAGATAATTCTCATTCATTTTCATTTCAGCAGTACAAGAACTATTTCATCACTACAGCTGCTATAGATGAAAGTGTACATGTGTACATGAGTGCTATACACATATGTCTAAAATTTCAGTGGCATGGGGCCTTCAAATCCTAGAGTTGGATTTGAGTAATGAGTACTGAAAATAATACCAGAAGACCCAAGTTTTACATGGGTTTTGTTGCTTATTTATCAGCGTGACCTTCAGCAAAATACAATTTCTCTGGGCAGTTTCCTCACATGTATAAAATACCACACTGATAAGGAGTGTTCACAGGAGATCTGAATGCTGAAGACTTTAGATCTGTTGTGTTTTGGGGAAAGTTGTTTGCAAAACCACATGTTCTTTAAGTGGTCTGGAAAGTTACAAGATAAGTCAAATATACAAAGTATCTTTATGTTTAGGTTGAACTAAGGTTTAAAAACTTGAATATTCTTCTATCTAATCTTTCCCAAAAAGTCTCTAGTAAGCTATAAGAAAGAAAGGAAGGCAGGATGAAAGAGAGAGAGAGAGAGAGAGAGAGAGAGAGAGAGAGAGAGAGAGAGAGAGAGAGAAAAGGAGGGAGGGAAAAAGGAGGGAGGAAAAGAAAGAAAGGAAGAAAGGGAAAGAGGAAGAGAGGGAGGGAGGGAAAAAGGAGGGAGGAAAAGAAAGAAAAGAAGAAAGAGAAAGAGGAAGAGAGGGAGGGAGGGAGGAACGCAAGGAGGGAGGGAAGAATGGAGAGAGAGAGACAGAAAGAGAGAGAGAGAGGAGGGAAGGTGGGAAGAAAGAAGGAAGAAAGAAAGAAATTAAGAAAAAGAAAGGAAGGAAGGAAGGAAGAAGAAAGAAAGAAAGAAAAAAGGAAAAGAGGGAGGAAAGGAAGGAAGGAGAGAAGAAAAAAGGAAGGAAGGAAAAAGAAAGAGAGAAAGGAAGGAAGGAAGAGAGGAAAAAAAAGGATGGAAGGAAAGAGGAAGGGAGAAAAAGAGAGAAAGAGGAAGGGAGGGAGGCAGGGAAGCAGGGAGAGAGTGAGGAACGGGGAGGGAGAGAGAGAGAGAGACAGAGAGAGAAGGAGGGAAGGAAGAAAGAAAGAAAGAAGGAAAAAGGAAGGAAGGAAGGAAAAAAGAAGAAAAGAAAATTTTAAGAATTATCTAGTCTTAAACACCGTCCCTCTTTTGACTGACTTGTTCTTATGATTATTTATATTGATACCAAAGACATCGCTAGCGTATGGAAATTAGTTCCCCTTAACGGATACTTTAAAAATATCATCAAATATTCCCCCCCCCCCCCCGCCAAGTATCAGCGGGTTATACGAAGGGACCTGGTAAACCATGATATTTAAAGATTATTTGCTAATTCTCAACGTTGTAAAAGTTCTCAAAGCTTCCGTCAGAAAGTACCGATTTTTTTTTAATGGCAAACGGGAGCGGGGAGGAGCCACGGAATGGAAGGAACTGAATGACCAGCAGGCAGGGGAGAGCGCTCCGGAGCTTGGCAGGAGGAGCTGCCAGTGCGATCAGCTGGGGGAGATCCGGAACGTTCAGAGGTATGCGATTCAGAAAGTTGTCACCCGGCAGCTGCTGCAGTAGCGGCCCAAGCGCTCGGGCCGCGCACGTGTCCGCGGGGGGCGATGACTCAGGGCCGGCAGGGGAGGCCGACAGGTTGAGCTGAGTTTCCGCGCGCCGCTCTGGGGTAAGCGGAGTAAGGCGAGAGGAACGAAGGAGGTCCCGGGCCCGGCCGGCCGGCGGGCAGCGATGACCTGCTCTGCGCTTCCCGGCGCGCCTCCGAGCCCCAGCTGCCCTCCTCCTACCGCTCCTTCAGCAGCTGCTGCTTCTTCCCCCGCAGTGCTTCCGAGTCTCTCCTGGGGGAGCGGTGGCGGCGGCGGACACGTGCCGGCTCCTACAGCTTGCATCATAGCGGAGCCCAAGAGCTTGTGGGTGCCCAGCGGGAGCGAGAGCCGGACGGGGCAGGCTCGGGCACCGGCGAGATGCGGGGCAAAACAGCATCCCAGATGGGACTGAGGAAAGAGGCGCTCGCTAGGGCTGCTCACTCCAGCCTCCCTTCCCCCTCCCAAAAATCGCAGGGAGGAGGGGGTGGGGGGGAGGAAAGGTGGCAGCCAGTCGCAGGTTTCGCAACTCTGAAAGCATGAGAAGGCGGCGGACCAGCTAGGCTAGAGGGTAGAGGAGGGTGCCTCTTGGCGGCTCTCCCCTCTGTCACCCCGGGAGCCGTCTGGGGTCCCCCGCGTCCCCGGACAGGGCAGCGCCCAGTGCCGGCTCCCGAATGCCAGGCGGCCGCAGTTCGCTCTTTCTACCTGCTCTGGTTGGAAGTGGCCAGTTCGGCCCCGGGCTGGTGGCAGGGAGGTGGAGATGGGGGAAAACTCTTGGATGCCCTGGGGGCTCCGGGCTCCCCACTTCGCCCCATCCCACCCCGTGCCCGAGCCCCCACCCCCACCAGCCCCGGAAAAACACTGGTACCTTCCACCGCCTCCTCCACCATCTCGTCGTCGCTATCCATGGCGGCGGAGAGCGCAGCCCAGCCCAGCGCAGGCTCTCCTCCGGGCCGGGGGTCGGGGGCCGGGGATTGAGAGTGGCCGCGCAGCTGCTGCTGCTTCCCTTCTTCCCTTCTCCCCCTTTTCCTACTGCTCCTCCGGGAGCTCGGGGCCGCCGCGGTTGCTCAGCGAGAGCTTGGGTTCAACCCAGCGAGTTTGGAGGAGGAGGAGGAGGAAGAGGAGGAGCAGTTGGCCGGCCGTCCCCTTCCAGCCTTTTTCCCAATGTCTTTTCCTTCTTCTGCAGTTCTGGGCTCCCCCAAGGCCAGCTCAGCCCTCCGTATCCACTTTCCCCTGACCTCTGCCGAGCTCGGGGAGTCTCGCAGTAGCCACCCTCGCCGCTGCTGCAACTTTGTCCTGTAAATATCCCCTTCTTTGTTAACGAGCAGCTGATCCGCTGACATCACCCGGTGCTGGTGCGCTCGCTCCCTCGCTGATTGACAGCTCCCTGTCCCTTCCCAGAAGTCTGGTCCCTCTCGCAACGAGAGGCAGCCCCACTCTCCGCTTCTTACTCCTCAGCTCCCAGCCACCTCCTGGCCCCCAGTCATCAGCCTCGCTCTTGTGCTGAGCACGAGTTCTCGAGGCAATAGGTCAGAAGTAATTCCTGCCCTCAAGGAGCTTACAGTCCCACGGAGATGACTCCTGGACTCCACACTCCGCAGCGAGTGCGGGACAGGGTGTGTGTGTGTGTGTGTGTGTGTGTGTGTGTGTGTGTGTGTGTAGGACAGGGTGGAGAGTTTCTGTATGAACCCCGATAGAAAGGAAGCATTACTCAGGAGCTTCATTTCCTCCTTCCCTCAGTGCCCACCTCCTCCACTTCAAAGCGCTTGTCACTCGGAGTCTGCACCAGAGTTCAGATGTTCACTCTGTGAGACACAGAGCTTCGGGACTGGCCTTTAGGGACCTGGCACCAGAGGACTGTAATTCAGAGCCAATTCAAGGGATCAGCGATAGCCCCGCCCTTCCCCTCTTTCGATCCCCCCCTCCCCCTCCATAGCAACGTAGGCCTTCATCAAATCCTAAAGGCATTTCTGCACCCTTGTGAAGCTATGAAAACCCACAGCGTTTCCTAGTGAGGTTTCTCCTCGTGGCACTGAGAGTGAAAAAGGCACAGGGGAGCAAAGCTAATGAGGAGCCCTCGTCTACCATCTCTTCCTCCCTCTCCCATCCTAATAGTGTTTCCTATTTACTCATACTGGAGGTCACGGAATTCAGAACCTTCCTAAAGAAGAGAAGGAACTACCTGCTTCCCATTTCCTAGCCAACCGCTCCCCAGCCATTATTAGGGCACTTCCTATTGCAGGTGGCAGTAAAGAGGGCTGTAAATAGCTGGCTAAATAGATGCAAATTTATACGCTGCCCGGTGCTGTCTCTTGGAATTACAGGGTGCTACTTAGCCCGAGGGTCCTTCAGGCAGAAGTAGAGGGGACGGAAGAGACGGCTCTGTTTCATTCTCTGAAAAGCGAATGACTCTCGCACAAACTTGAACGTACAGCTAGGATCCCAGAAGGGAAGGCCTTTGCTTTACGTTCGTGTGTCGTTATCGGCCCCATTGTGTGTTTCATAAACTCTTTTTCTTCTTATAGATGAACAGAAGCACAGAGACTAGGACTATCAGGTCGTCCTTTCAAGCTAAAACTTCAAATTTCTTTAGCCTCTGTAAGAAGGGAGCTTATGGGAGTCGAAAAAGTATCAGGGAGTATATGTTTCTTAAGGAAATATCGATTCAAAAAATGAACTTTGAGGAATTATCTCATTTTTAAAAATGCAATCAACATGGCTTAAGTCAGTGCAGTTTTACACTTCAGTGGCTCAATGAAGATAATAATAGCACCTCCCTCGTCCCAGGATTATTGCCAGGATCAAATTGGAAAGTGTCTGACACATAGTAGGTGCTTACTAAGAGTTTCCTAAACCTTAGTGGCTTAAAACCACTCTAAGACTTTTGGAAACTTGAAACATTTAGAAGGAAATAATTTTGTCTAATAACATCCTCCAGTTGCATAGGACTCTCTTCTTGGATGCTCCATATGATTCTTCTTCCTAAGTGCTTCATTCTATTTAAACTGTCTTGTAGACAACTTTTCATCTTCTGACTTCCATCTTGTGCATAAGCAAGGTGTCCCTGTGTTTGTGATGCATTCTGTCCTCACTCATTCCTCTCATAGAATCTCTAGCTTTCCCCCCTAATTACAGTTGCCACTTCTTCTGAAATATTTTTCCTGGTCATCCTAATTATTTGTACACTTCCCCTAATATTGCTGTACACCGCTATTAGAATGAAAGAAGGATCCTCATTAGCTTTGCTCCCCTGTCTTTTTCATGCTCAGTAACCACTTTCTACCCACTTTTTTGGTGTACATATTATATGTTTTTCCTCCTCCTCTTCTTCCTCCCCCCCCCCAGGAGAATGCAGACTTCTAAAAGATGAGAACTACTTTTTGTCTTTGCTTTCCAGTATAGGAGAATGCCTTGGATTAGCAGGTGTTGAATAAATACTTGTTTTATTCAACTAAAAATACAACTGGAAAAGGGATTCCTAGTTAGTGGTAAAGTTTTATAGCTGCTCCTGCTAGTAGTTTTACCTAGATCACTACTGAATCTCCTTAGTGAGTGAGGTCCATAGCTGCTCAAAGGAGATTAGTTTAGCAATCCACAGAGTTGGAAAACAAGGTAAGTGTACGTTGATCAGATTATAACAATGCAGCAAGTCTACTTATCAGTAGATTCTTTCAAAAAGGGATTGCAACCCAGAGAGAGGACTGTGGGAACTGAGGGTGGATCACAACATAGTATTTTCACTCTTTTTGCTGTTGTTTGCTCGCATTTTATTTTCTTTCTCTTTTTTGATCTGATTTTTCTTGTACAGCATGATATTTGTGGAAACACGTATAGAAGAACTGAACATATTTAACATATATTGGATTACTTGCTGTCTGAGGGAAAGTGTGGGGGGAGGAGGGAAAAATTGGAAACACAAGATTTTGCAAGGGTGAACGTTGAAACTTATGCATGTATATATTTTGAAAATAAAAAGCTATAATTTTTTAAAAAGGGGGGAAGATTGCAATTGGGATGATTAGGAAAAAGGAAGAGAGTTCAAATTACATTTTGGAAATTGCTTGTTTTCAAGGATTGAAGTTGTTACAATAAAAATTCAAGTTTTTCTTTGTTTTGTTTTGCTTCTTTGTTTTTGTTTTTTACACCAACATTCTTATGGTCATATTACATAGTTGCAAATAATAGTCTCAGAATAACCTTGTTTGCAGATGAACTAAAGGGAAATAGAAAGATTGTGTAGGTAGGGCATACTGTACCACTAATGATGAATATGACATAAGAAGTGGTACGTTGTAGTCAAGGATAAGTCTGTGGTAGGTGCTCAATTAGAAAGGAAGAAACATTTATTAAGTACCTACAATGTGTCAGATGTTTTACAAATATAATTTCATTTGATCCTTACAATATCCCTAGGAGGAAGACACTATTATTATCCTCGTTTTAGTGTTAAGGAAATTGAGACAGGTAATTATAAATTGAACTTGTCCAGGGTCACAGAGCTAGTGTCTGAAGATGTATTTGAACTCAGATCATCTTAACTTCAGGACAAGCACTCGGTCCATTGTGCCACCTGGATGCTTGTTAATTGATTGGAGAAATATTGCATATAGATCCAAAAAAAGGAGGTAAGCCAATTATTAGCAGAAGTCAAGGAGGATAGATGAACACCTCAAATGCTGCACTGATTTCTACAAAATATTAACAGAACCAAAGGCTTCTTTCTAGTGCATTGGTTAGATTATCTGTAGAGCACTATTGGGAGGCAGCTAGATGGGGCAATGGATAGAGCTTGAGTCAGGAGTATCTGAGTTCAAATACAGCTTCAGACATTTAACACTTCCTAGCTGTGTGATCCTGAGCAAGTAACTTGACTCCACTTGTCTCAGGGGAAGAAAAGAAAAGGAGAGAAGATTTGTGCAAAGACATGGACAAGAATGGGAACTAGATGGTAGGTGAATAGAGCACCAACCCTGAAGTCAGGAGGACCTGAGTTCAAATCTGATCTCAGACACTTAGTAACTGTGGGACTCCGAGCAAGTCATTTAATCCCCAATAGCCTCATCCAAAAAAAAAAAAAAAAAAAGATATGGACAAGAGAGGTTTGTTTTTTTGTGGGATAAATACCCCAGTGATTCACCTAAAGATAGAAGAAAAAAGATTCATATACGAGATTATAGTAAGAAGTGCACGATCAGATTTGCCTTATTATAATGGACTTTTCAGCAACAGCAACTCACAAAATCTCTACCAAGATGTAATTGGCTTACAAGCCTTCATTGGGGATAAAATCATATATCTTTGTAATATTGAAATATAATGTTCCCCTGAGATTTGACTCTTGGAACTCTGTGAAGCAATTTTTATATGTCAACGATTTCCTTGCAGAGGCAGACAGAAATCTGCCCCTTTGCCCATTTGCCTGTTCATTTTCACAGGCAGAGCAAATTCAGGAAGATCAGATTCGACAGCCAGGAATAATTTCTCCCCCTTCTCAACCCACTGGCATTAAAAATGAAAAACAGAGACGAGGTGGGAAAGACAAAAAGATCATCTCTTCCACATACATCTCAGATAACATTAGCTCTAATTTAATAGGTTTGAAGATTTAGTTCTGTGTTTTTTCTATTTTTCAAATCCTCTAATGCAAAGGTCACAAGATTGTAGATTTGCAAGTGCAAGAACCCTTAGAGATCATCTGGTCCAACCTTGTAATTTTACAAATGAGAGTTTAATGAATTGTGTAAGGTCATAAAAGCTTTAGAGAGTATTAGAAGTAGGATTCAAATCCACTCTGCCTGACTCCAAAAGGCTGCGGATTCAGGCTAAGATCTTTCAAGCAGGGCCCCTAGTACATAACATATAATATATAGAGAAAGATTAGTGATGAATTAATATATTTTGAATATATGTCCTTTGACTACATAACATAGGCATTATATATAACATAACGTGTTATGTATATTTGTGCATTTTATATAACTATTTGTATATTATTCCATATGCAGAATTTCTTCTAGTTGAGTTTTAGTCCATTCAAACTGCAATGAATTTTTAGGCCTGATATTAGTTTAGTGAAGCCAGATTTTTCCTCACGCTTGGGAACTCTGATCCTATTTCCTTCTACTTTCCTTTTCCTTTGTTCTCATAATTTTCAAACTCTATATCCATGCTGTTCTGTCAATCATTCCTTCCCTGATCTCTCTTTTTCTTCCTTCAGTTTTGACCACAGAAGTAACCAATTCACCTCTTCATCTTCATCACCTACATCATCTTCCCTACTTGACACTTTTGTTCACTTGTTCTTTTTCCTTTCATGTCCTGGTATGCTCTCAAGATTCACCTTCTCTGCGTTTATTTCTGCATGATTGAACAACATTGAAGGCAATCCCACTATTATGCTGACCAGATCCATTGTAAATTCATGATGCAACTGAGCCCTCTCTGCTATATCATTCTTTTATTACTAAGCAACTCTTAAAGTAGGGTCTGTTTCCTTACCTGACTTTTGGTAATTTTGTTGTGGGTAATAGATTAAATTTTGCATAATTGGGATTTTAAAAACCTTTTTTCCTTTTTGCTCTAAAATATGGCCCTTTATGGGCAACGAGGAGGGACAGTGGATAGAAAGCTGGGCTTGGGATTAGGAAGACTCATCTTCTGGGTTCAAATCTGGCCTTAAACATGTCTTAGTTGTATGACCTTGACCAAGTCAGTGTTTGCCTCAGTTTCTTATTTGTAAAAGGAGCTGAAGAAGGAAATGGCAAACCCCTCCACCACCGCCTTGCCAAGAAAACCCCAAATGGTGTCATGAAGACTCAGATTCAATTGAAATGAACAATAGTAAAAGTAGACCTCCATGAATCTTAGCTATCTGTTCCAGCACTATTCAGTGTAGATTTTTACAAACAGATATAGATATATAAGCATATATATATATATATATAGATATATATATATAGATATATATAGCATATAGATATATAAGCAGATATAGACTTCAAGATACACTAAAAGAGTCATGTGCTAAGTATGTTTTAGCACCAAATCAGGAATAAATTGGATTGGAGTATATATGGAGGGAGTGCTTTGTCTTTTACTTTAAGGAGGTTGAGTAGCCACAGTGGCTGCCAAGTCATTGGAAAACTTCTGCACAGTGATGGCTATAGTCCTTCACCAAGGACTATTGATTTGGGCATACTTATAGGCTGTGATGACAGCACCACTGAGGTAGTTGACAATTGTTTGCTGACTCAGAACAGCATGCTGCATTTGGGGCACGATGGCAACATAAATAAGAAAATACTGCTCCAGCTTGCCATGGATGTCATGGGGACATCCTCCAAAAAGCTCAATTTTGGAACCCTTTTCTTTTCTCTCTGTTAATGATATGATCAACTCTCATGTTTAGAATACATTCCTTTCTCACTTCTATCTGATGGAATTCCTATATTCCTTCAAAGAAGACTCCTAAACAAGACCTTTCCTGATATCTCCTATTATTAGTATAATCTTCCTTTTGAAATATATTGTATATTCTTTAATCTCTTACTTTTGTAGATGAATCCCCAGTAGAAGGTAGGTTCTTGAACTTCAATGACCATTTCATTTTTAATGTGTCCATTTTAATATGTGGTGTCTCTAACACTGCCTATAAATACCTTAAATTTAGTGGGCAATTCATAAGTATGTTGAATTGAACATAAATCTTCTGATTTATGATCCATAAATGTTGTATAATATTGTGTGACTATATGTGACCTTTTTACATGTTGTATATGTCTATTACATATGACCTATGGATCATTTGAAATATGAAGGCTATCCCTAAAAGTTTTCAGTGTATAGTGCTAGAATTTGCTGGGACTTCAGATTTTTTTATTTGGGTAGTATATAACAAGACTTCGAGCTTTTATTCCTGTAGTAGTTCTCAGTAATGACTGCCAGTTTTGATTCCCTTGCCTACCCCCTTTCTAGTGCTATGTTGAAACATTCTGAGCATTCTGAGCCTCAGAGTAATTTTGCTAGTCACAGAAAGGATAATGGAAAATAGAAAGATCTTTCCCCTCTACCTTCTCAGTATGAAATGTTGAATTTGTGGGGAGAGTTGGGGAAATAAATGGACACTCTTGAAAAAAACCAACTTCCCTAGTTAGGGAAGAAGAGATTATAATCCAGAATCCTTAATTTGCATAGAGGTGGGGATTAGAGGCCATTATTTGAATTGAGGAAAAAAATCTGCAGGTTTTCAGAGAGGTCTGTAACATTGCCTGAAGGTTTTTTAGTAAAGACTTGTAGGCATAACAAAAAAATTTAGTTGTATGTTGCCTAATCCCAAAGCAAATTGGTCCCAGTTGGTCCATCACTTGACAAGGTGGCAGCTCCCTCAGTAGCAACAACAATAATAACTATCATTCATATTGCATTTTAAGATTTGCAAAATGTTTTTACATATTTCATCTCATTGGACCTTCAAAATAACCATGTGAAAACAGTGCTATTATCTCAATTTTAATGATGAGGAAACTGAGGCTGAGAAGTTGAATGAGTTTCCCATGACAACACACATCCTGGGTTAGAACCTAGGTATTCTGACTCCTTCTAATCTATGTTTATTTGTTTGTTTGTTTGAGAAAAACTCTAGAGGCTATGGTTCCTGGGATATCACAGGTAGAATGCTTTCATCAACTCTGGGGCATGTAGATGAGTCCCTTCTAAGTGAACATGATGAGTTGCTCTCCTGCATGGGGTGGGGAAGGGATGGTCTCAATCCTAGGGTAGCTCTAAGTTAGGAGTGACAACTTCCTATAGGATGATGGGAACTACCAGAGGAACAGTTTTATTGACTCTGGAGTCAGTTTGAATCTTTGCTGTATTTTTGTGGTATATTTATGTTCTATGTCTTCTTAGCTTTGGTTGCTTCCAATAAAAAGAAATATTTCTAAAGAAGAAAGAGATAAGCTATGTTCAAAACTTCTTAGGGTAAAACAAAATGAAGATTGTGATTATGGTAATTCTACTATGATATGAATTTGGGACCATGAGAGTTAAGCTGCTTGAGCCACACTTGAATGATTATTGATCTCTCTAAAGAAGTTCTAAATCTTCTCTCTTCATGCCAACAAACAGATGTACTTCCCCTTCGGCAAATATCCTTGTTTCCTATTTTGCTGAAAAAAATAAATAATTTACCTCTAGCTCCTTCATCTCTCCTATTCCTCCCCTGGAAAATCTCTCTATATTTTCACCATCACTTTTACTGCAGTCTCTTAAGTTCTTACCAAGACTCATTCTGTACTCATTTTCTTGATACTACGCCCTCTTGCTTCCTGTGGGATCTTGGCCTAGCAATTATGTTCCGTCTCTGTCTATCTTTGTCTCTATCTCTGTGTCTCTGCCCCACTCCACCTCTCTTTTACTCCCTCTCTTCCCCCCCCTCACTCTCCTTTCCTCTCTTTTCTCCCTTTCCCCCCTCTGTCTCCCTTCATTTCCCTCCCTCCTCCTCTCTCTTTCTTCTTCTTTCTCTCCTTCCTTCCCTCTCTCATTCCTTTCCTCCTTCTGTCCCTCCATCCTTCCCTCCCTCCATCTCTGTCTCTGTTTCTGTCTCTGTCTCTGTCTCTCTCTCTTTCCTCTATGTCTCTCTTTCTCTTCTATGTCTCTTTCTCTGCTGTTTCTATCTCTGTGTGTCTGTCTCTCTCTGTCCCACCTTCAATCTCATTTCCTACTGGTTCCTCTCTAGCTGCCTACAAGCATGCTCAGATTTACCCCATCCTTAAAAGACCTTTACTTTAGTCTGCCGCCCCCTCAAGCTGCCATCCTATATTTCTTCTCCATTTCACTGCCTAGAAAGAATAGTCTATACTTGTTGTCTCTACTTCCTCAACACCTACTCACATCTCAACCCCTTGCAATCTGGTGTCCAACCCCACCACCCTACTGAAACTGCTCTCTCCAAAGTTACCAATGATAATAGTAACAGTTAACATTTAGACGGCACTTTAAGGTTTCCTGAGTGCTTTCCTCACAATAGCTTCATGATGTAAATAGTATGAATTTTATCTCTAGTTGCAAGTAGGAAAGTTAAGGCTCAGAAAGATTAAGGGACAGTGTAAGTGTCTGATACAAGATTAAAACCTAAGTGCTTGATTTTATATCCGAAGTTTCTTCCACTATCTTAGCTATTTGTTTAATAATAATAATAATTAGCTAACAAATTATTCTTTATTGCTAAATTGAAGTACCTGGGGCAGCTAGGTGGTGTAATAGATAGAGTACCAGCCCTGAAGTCAGGAGGACCTGAGTTCACATCTGATCTCCGACACTTAACACTTCCCAGCTTGTGACCCTAGGCAAATAATTTGACCCCAATTGCCTCAGAAAAAAAAAATAAAGAAAGAAAAGTAAATTGAAGTACCTTATCATAGTCTTCATTCATTTTTATTTATTTTTTCTGAGTTATCGGTGTTAACTGATGTCCAGGGTCACACAGATAGTAAATGTCAAATGTCTGAGGCTGGATTTCGACTCACGTCCTCCTGACTTCAGGGGTGGTGCTCTATCCATTGCTTCACTTAGCTATCCCATCTTCATTTTAAAAAAATAAATTATTGTCGTTATTTTACCTCACAGTCTCTAACTTTGATCACCCACTCTCCCCCAATACTCTCTTCTCTTTTAACTTCCATGACAATATTGTTTTTTTAGCCTTCCTCCTATTTATCAGATTACTTCTCCCAATTTTTTGTGGACCATCATCTATTTCCCGCTGTTTTAGTAATGGTGACTCCCTTATCCCCTGCCCTCCCTTCCATCCAGAGCTCTGGCCCAGGTTTTTTCTTCTATTCACTCTCTCTATACTTTTCACAAAGATGATTTCTAACCTTTCCATGGGCTCAGACATTATCACTATGAAGATGATTCCAAATCTACCTAACAAGCTCTAATCTCTCTCCTGAGTTATGCTTCTGAAACCCCCCTGAATATCTTAAACTCTTCATGTTGA
Source organism: Sarcophilus harrisii (assembly GCF_902635505.1). Lineage (NCBI taxonomy): Eukaryota > Metazoa > Chordata > Mammalia > Dasyuromorphia > Dasyuridae > Sarcophilus > Sarcophilus harrisii. The sequence continues at coordinate 64,339,565 of NC_045431.1, forward strand.
AAATGGAACTCATTATCTTCCCCTCTCAATCAAACAAATAAAGTATTTATTAAGTATTTACTATGTGCTAGGCACTGTACAAATGGCAGGGAAACAAATAGAATGGAAAAGAACTATTCCTTGCCCTCAAGAAGCTTATATTCTTGTGGGGAAGAGGAAGGAAATAAGCACTTACTTGGTGCCTACTCCATGCCAGGCACTTTGCCAAGTATTTTTGATTGCACAAATATTATCTCATTTGATTCTCACAACAACCCATCAAGGTGGGTTCTATAATTATCCCCATTTTATAATTGAGAAAACTAAGGCAAACAGAGGTCAAGGGATTTTCTTAGGAGCAAACAGCTAGGAAGTGTCTAGAGTCAGATTTGACTTCAGATCTTTCTGACTTCAGACCCAGTCCTCTATCCACTGAGACACCAGCTGCCTCTGTTAACATTAAAAAAGAGTCAAAAAGAGGGAAGGGGCATAGAGAAGATTCAAAGATTGTCTTGGGAGTCATCAGCTGGTCCAGGTTTAAACTGAGCATGGCTGGCATGGATGCTTTCTCAAAAAAGGTTCCAGGAAAGAATTTACTAATCACAGAAGGAAACTTTAGGGACAGAGGCATTGCCATTGTGTGATGACCATTGGTGGAGAGGTGAAACCCTTCTTCAAAATATCATTGTTTTTCCATTAAGAACATTTCCTATTCTTATATTTACTTAGGTTTATAACCTCAGAATTCATAACCTCTTCTCTCCTCCTCATTTCTAATCATTGATTCTATTTCTACAACATTTCTTGAAACTCTCCCTTTTCTCTATTCATGAGAAATGCCCTTATTCAGGCTCTTGTCAACTCTTGCCAAGACTATTTTAGTAGTCTCCCAATTGATCTCATTGCTTTCTGTTTCTCTCTTCTCTCTTCTTGAATCCATTTTCCACACAACTGCCAAAATAATCTTAAAACACTAGTCTTACCAGGTCACTACACTGGTCAAGTACTCTTAGTGGCTCTCTATTGCATCTAAGAAAAAGATAAAATTCCTCAGCTAAACATTTAGGCCTTATTCCATATTATTCCCCTTCGTGAGAGGACCAATTCCAGTCATCTTGATCTATATCTTTTCAATGGATCCAGATGACCCCTGAGGAGAAAATGAGGCAAGTGACTTTGCACAGCCTCCTTACTTTAAATCCAGTTCTTTTGCATGTCATAGTATCACCTCCCTGATGGCATGGTCATCTTCGAGAATGAAGGACAAACAATAACAATAATCCCCTTTATCAACTATATCTTCCAACCAGATGAGACTGCTGAACTCAACACTCCATTCTACCTCCAAATGTAACACCCTTAACATAATACCACACATTTGATCCACAGAGAGGCATATTAATTGCTAGGAATGTGGGCTGGGGGGGGGGTGTGATATCACAAGTATACAATGACCAGAATCCAGAGGACAATATCTGAACACTACTTATTGTTGAATTTCTTGGATGATGAGCCCTCATCTATCCACCAAATACTTGATTGCTTGCTTAAGCCCAATCTTCAGAAACAATAATTTTTGAATGGTTTAAAGGACATTTTTAATATAAAAATATATTTGTTTTTAAAAATGACATTTTTATAGTATATGTGTGTATATACACAGACAAATACACACACTTTCTTCCTATCTAAACTCTAAGCTCTCTCTTTGAGGGCAGAGATTTTCATACCTCTTTCTATTTGACACTTTACAACATCTCCCAAAGCTGTGTTCAATAAAACATTAATATTTGTTGGTAATTAAAATAATAATTTTTAAATCAGGAGAAGTGTTGTTTTTTTGAAATATAAATGAGATACTGCTGAGTCGTTTTCACAGACTCTTTGGGAAAAAATTAATATCAAGTCTGAAGTATTGTTTTAATTGCCATACCTCCCTCCATATTCCCACTGAACAAGAATCTTTGTTCTTTCAATTCTCCCTCCTCTTTCCAACTTTCCTCATTCAAAATTCCTCCAAGAAGCTATCTCTTTCCATCTGGCTTTTCACCATTTAAGTTCATCTTTTTTAGTCCCCACCTGTGTTGTCAGCTACCTGAAAGTCAACAAAACTCTTAATCAAAAAGATATACAGCAGCAGTAGGAGCTTCATTTGGCTCCTATGTTAGATAGATTGTATTTTGCCAGAGAGAATGCAACCAGGGAGAAGAAGAGGGTTAATGCAAAACAGTCATCAATTCAGTATCTCTCCATCCCTGCACAGAAGAGTGAATTCTCTCTGTGTCTCACTCCACAGAGTCAGCACTGTCTAAGCCTGCCCCAGTTCTAAGGATGTGATCTTTCTCTTTGTAGCCATTTTAGTAAACAGACATAGTCAGTCAGTAGCAGTGATGAATGCTGCATTGATTTTGTTCATTTTACCACCTGTGTACCTCTCAGAGGGAGGGTAAATGCTTACTTATGCTATTATAGTTTTGTTACTCCTACTAGGGATATATTTTGATTAGCTGTTGTTACTGCAGTCTTTATTATATTTTTAAGAATGAATTCTGTCAAATCTCCATTATCTAGGATAAGGAAATAACAGCAGTAAGAATAGCTGATTTAATGTTTATAGAGCAGCTTTGCAAAGGGCTTCAAATAAATTTTGTCATTTGATCTTCATACCTACCCCAAGGCATATGCAATGTGAGTATTAATATTTGTATTTTACAGATAGGGAAACTAGGACGAGAAAAGTGTGCTCATTAAGCCTACTATGTAGCAGAGGCAGATTCAAATCTAAGTTTTCTAACTTGAAATACATGATTTTTTGGTTACATTAAGTGAATAATTTTACTTTATGCCAGGCACTGTGATAAGAGTTGGATATATATAAGTAAAAACTAACAATCAGATGATAGAGGCAATATGTAAACAAGTATGTACCTTCAAGTTATAGATAGAGTGAATTGGAGACATACTGCCACATCTCAGAAAGAGTGTCTCTTGTACTCCTGCAAAGTTTCTTGACAGATACAGTCTATTTGCATCTTGTTCCTAGGGTCTCTACATTTCTGGGATATGGAAGCTAAGTAACTATAGACTGACCTAAGTAGTCTTGGGATGCATTTCTGTCTGTTATAACTGCTTTGTACTGTTTGTCTCTGCCTCTGGAATGGGAACTAGTCTGGCAAGGATAAGGGAATTCTAGAGATAATTCCCCAATTTCACCTAAGTTTATAGTAGTCTCCTCCCGCTCTACATTCCTTATTATAGCAATTGACTCTGCCCACCTTCTGGGTAATGATGCTAATTAAAATGGGGGAGGGGGAATCTGGCGCCAAGAGAAAGGAAAAAACAACAGAGAGTTCTTGAGAAATTCAGAACTGGGTAACCAACTTTTGAGTAACCTGATGGCCTACAGATATCAAGAAGATATGGCAACCGAAGAACCCAGTCCCTAGAGTATTTTTTTTCATTATAGGAAAGAAACCTGCTAATTAGGCAAACCATGGTCCCTAGTAGCCAGAAACCCTCACATTGCATTTTACTGTGATATCTGAGCAAGCAAAAGCCAGCAAGGCAGATTGGGGAGCTGAATGAAAAGCATGGGCATAAAGGGAGAAAATTGAAAGATGGTCAATCCTGAGAGGAGCCCAGTATATAAAGGGGAAGTAAAACAGTGGGGAGGTAGAAGAAAGAGCCAGATAAAGCCTGATTTCCAGCAGGGTGAACTGTCAGTCAACAGGATAGAAGGGATGCATCATTTCAGGGTGACCTGATTCAGATATTAGGAAGGAGAGGGGGAGCGAGAGAGAGCACAATGACCTAACTTGAAGAAACCATCCTTGTTAAGATGGCTGTTAGCACGTCATAAGGATGCATGAAGCTATTTTATCTTTTGCTGGCTACTCCTCCTGACAAGATGCTAATAGTGTAGCATTGTAGCCTAACATTGTAGCCTGATTCTTTGCAGCTTAACAAGACATGTAGCTACAAAAGTAGCCCTCTGACTGGAAAGAGAAAACAGTCAGTCCTTCTCTCCCTTCTCTCTTTCACCTCCTCTCCCTGTTCGTGGGACCTGGGTCAAAATGTAATGGAAAGAGCACTGGATTGGGGTATAGGACATCTGGGTCAAAAATCGTAGCTCTGCTACTTTCCTTCTGTTGCTTCATTTCTGCCTTCCTGTTTCCTCCTCTGTAAAAGAGGGGGTGGGAGGGCAGGGAAGATTGGGTCTAGATGCTAATGCCTTCTAGCCATGCAGAGATTTATAAATTTATAAATCTTTCTCTTCTTGCTTTGGATATGTGGGACCATTCCTTGGTCTGGGTCCTAAACTCATGCCAAGACTCTCTTTTTGGCCTCTTTCTCAAATGTTATTTTGTCACGCTGGACACATTTCTGTCCTGAGACCTTCCTCCCCTTCTTCTGCAGAATTGCTACTTTGGGAAGCATCTCTAGCCATGCTTCATTCCATTTATGGCTGGACTCTCTAGATTCCTCCTCTTCTTCACCTGCCATCTTCCATCCCATCTGCACATCCTTCCCTTCCTCCTCACCTCTTTTCCAACTCATCTCTTTATATTGTCTTTCTCCATTAACATTTAATTTCTTTTGAGGGCGGGGACTGTTTTGCTGGCTTGTATTCTTATCCCTAAAATTTAGCACAGCATCTGGCACATAGTCTGTGTTTAATAAATGCTTTATTTTCTTCCATCTTTTTTGAATATATTCACAAAAGAATGAGTATGATGTCCATGTGGTGTTAGAAAGCCACTGAAATGAAAAAATGGGGTCACTACAAGTTAACCTAAGGAGATGTTAGTGGAATTGTACTCTGGCAGGTTCCTAGGAATACTGATCTAGACCTCCAAGATCACTTATTCCAATCTCACAGATTAGGAAACTGAAGCCTTAATGGTTTTGACCTTCCCAAGGTCACATAGATCGCAAGGCTTAAGGATGAGAATCTTTCATTCTCTGTGGGAACCCTTGTTCCCCAACTCCAAAGCTGTGACTTTTTTCATTGTACCAATCAAGCAGTTATCATTTATTAAGTCCCTACAATATGCTAGGTACTGTGCTAAGCAGTGGACCATCAGCTCCCATCAAGATAGGAAGATTCTAGATATAGCCTATGAACATCTTATATACCTTTCACTTGAGGATCAGCCTGATTAAGCCAGATTGGTCTCAGGGTGATGATTCTTGGGGGGGGCCCAATAATTCTTGAAAGCTATTGAGAACCAGAAGCATGGCCTTATTGCTAAGAGCCAGATAGCTTTAGAGTGAGGAGGGTTCAAGTCCTCCCTATTCTACTTTTTGGCTATGTTACTTGCCATGGGAAATTCTTCTCTTATGGAATGCAATGAAATAGAGTGAAAAGAGTACTAGGCTTGGAATCAGAAAGATGGGGGTTCAAATCTTGCCTGTGGTCCCCACTAACTGTGTTCATAGGCAATTCGATTAATTGGAGTCTCAGTTTCCTTCTCTCTAAAATGAGGCAAATAACAATTAAAAGGCCCTGGAAAAGCTATTTAAAAACAAAACAAAACAAAACAAAACACTAGTAGAATGCAAGCTTCTTGAGTGCAGGGACTTCTTTCTTGTATTGATATGCACCATTATTTTAATTGTTCATTTCCCTTTGATTGTAGTTGGCTATAATTGAGACATATTCTATATGTCCCTATATCATTATGCTCCACATCACTATGCTCCACATCAAGGAAGCCCTTAACAAATACTTGTTGATAAAAGGACACGGACAGATAATGTTCAGATGAAGAAATTAAAGCCATCTATAGTCATATGAAAAAATGTTCTAAATCACTATTGGTTAGATAAATGCAAATTAAATAACTCTAAGGTACTACATCACACCTCTCAGATTGGCTAAAATGACAAGAAAAGAAAATGATAAATGTTGGAGGTGATGTGGGAAAACTGGGTATAATTGGTGGAGTCATGAAATGATCCAATTATTCCGGAGAACAATTTGAAATTATGTCCAAAAGGCTATCAAACTATACATAGCCTTCAATCCAGCCTCCAATCCACTAGTGGGTATCCCAAAGACATCATAAAAGAGGAAAAGGACCTGCATGTGCAAAAATGTTTGTGGCAGCTCTTTTTGTAGAGACAAAGAACTGGAAAATGAACAGATGCCCATCAAATGGGGAATGGCTGAATAAGTTCCGGTAGATTAAAGTAATGGAATATAATTGTTCTCTAAAAATGATGGTTTTGAAAAGGCCTGGAAAGATTTACATGAATTGATGCTGAGGAAAACAATCAGAACCAGGAGTACATTATACACAGTAATAGCAAGATTATGCAGTGATCAACTATGACAGATTGGTTCTTCTCAGAAGTTCAGTGATCCAAGGCAATCACAATAAACATTGGATGGGAAACTCCGACTACACCCAAAGAGAGAACTATGGAGACTGAAAGTAAATCAATATGCTCGGTTCATTTTTTTCTTCTGTTTTTCTTCTCTCATGTGGTTTTCCCCCTTTTGCTCAGATTTTTCTCTCCCAACATTGATTCATAAGGAAATATGTAAAGAAAAAGAATGTATATGTGTAACCAAAAAAAATATTGGTTTTTATGTGTAATGAAGGAAAATAAAAATTTTAAAAATAAATACTTGTTGAATTTTAATTAAGAAATCAAGTTATTTCATGCTAATAATAATAATAGCTAGCATTTATGCAATGCTTTCATTTGCAAAACACTTTACAAATACTATCTCATTTGGTCTTCACAACAACCCTAAGAAGTAGAGACTGTTATTATCTTCATTTCGCAGATGAGAAAGGAGAGGCAGGATCATATAGTAATATGTGTCTAAGAATGGATCTAAATTCAAGTTTTCCTGATTTCAGGTCTAGCACTTTATACACCACATAGCTACAATGCCATTAGACAATTTTCTAAAACCACACATTAGAATCTCTAATCTCCCTTTAGAAATTTCTACTAGAGACATTCTCCATACCAATAAATTTACAGATCTCTGAAGTAACAAAATACTCTAACTATTATTTTAATTGTTCATTTCCCTTTGATTGTATTTGGCTATAATTGAGACATATTTCTCTATGTCCTTATATCATTATATCTTACATTGTCAGGTATAAATTCTAATGTCTATATTGTGGAGATTTGTTGTTGTTGTTCGATCTTTATAGTCATGTCTGATTCTTCATGACCCCATTTGGGGTTTCCTTGGCAAAGATATTGAAGTGATTTGTCATTTCCTTTTATAGCTCATTTTACAGATGAGAAATTTGAGGCAAATAGAGTTGAGTGACTTACCCAGAATCACATGGCTAAAAAGTGACTGAGGTCAAATTTGAATTTGAAATCAGGTCTTCCTGACTTAAGGTCTAGCATTCTATCCACTGGGCCACCTAGCTGCCCCATAGTAGAGATACATAGAATTTATTTTCTAACATTCCATCATATCCCACTTAATTTCTCTCTGGAGAGTGAAGAATATAGAAGTCTAGGGTTAAAATATTCTAGAGCTAGTATTCTGTACCGTGCTTGGCAATCCCGTGCTGCTATTCCTCATATGTGGCAAATTCAAGGCCAAGATTCTCTTCAGTGAGATAGTGGGGAAGCTTACTCTTTTTTTATGATGATTCAGGAAGCCTCAGCCTTGAGTAAAAAATAATAATAATATGTACAATACTATATTATAACTAACATTTATTTAGCACTTTTAGGTATGTAAAGTTTTTTTAATGCATTCCTTATTTCATTCTTATAAGTCTAAAGAATATAATGCAATTATTATTATCATCAGTCCCATTTCATTGATGAAAAAATGGAGACCAAGAGAAGATTAATGCGGTGCAGTTCTCTTTTCATCATCCATACTGCTTATCTCATCACAATAGTAGAAATTTGGAATTTCTCATTTAGTTAAAAGACATAGGTTCAAATGTAATTAATACTCTCTTATTACTGTTCTTCTCCTGCTTGCATACTCTATAGTTTCTTGAACCGATTACCAGGATTTAGGTCACCTTGTTTTTCCTGTATACAACTGCAGATTCTACATTTGCTCTCTGATTCACAGTCTAATCCTTAGGTTCTCTTGCTTTTTTTATGCCCTGAATTTTCTCCTCTCTACTCAGTCCTTTCAAGTCCTCATAATCAAGTCTTTCTATGCTACACTCAGACTTACTTTTTCTTTGCCCACAGATTCACTCCATATCTATTTTAAAATTCCCAACATGCAACACAAACGTTAGCTCTCCGCCTATAATCATATTTTCCTTTTCCCAGGGAGAATTTCCAGGCTTCAAAATGACCTGTTCTGTATCTGAGCTTCCTTCCTGACATCCTTCAAAAGGCCCAGAGAATCACAAGCACCCTGCCTTCTCCTGCTACCTCAGATATACAGCTGTATCTCTTTTTTTTCTGAATGACCCTGAAATTCTGACGATGTAAACAAGAAGAAAGAATCAGAATGTAAGAACCATATGTGTCAATGGCATGACATCATTGGTTAGTCCAAATATTAACATGAATGTGGAATGCATTAAAGGCAGATTAATAAATGGTTTCATTAATAGTACAGAAGGTTATAATGGTCAGTGAGATCATGTGGGTGAAAAAAGTCTGAGGAAGAAGTTGACAGGCTCAGAATTGGTTGGAAAAGCATTGGTAGATTAAACTATCTATTTGCTATATACCCTATATTTATCACTTATGTTTATTACTAGAGTGTTTGTTGTATTAAATATTCAGTTGGTTCTGTAGGGGAATTCTAACAGGGTGTTTCTTTCTCCTTAACCTGCACTTGAATGGTCTGGGTTTACCACCAGGAGTTTACTTACAGTGAGCCGATTTTTATAATACCAACAATGTTCTTATATCATATGAACAGTACATTTTTTGTTTTATAAAAATATATGATGAGTGTAGATTAGTAAAGTTTTCTTAAATATTTAATATGTGCCAGATACTGTGCTACATGTACAATATAAGCAAACAAGATGTCCCTGACCTCAAATGACATTAAATTCTAATGCAGGAGCAGCAGCTAGGTGGTTCAATGGATAGAACATCAGGTCTGGAATCAGGAGGACCTGAGTTAAAATCTGGCCTCAGTCAATTATTAGCAGTGTAACCCCGGGCAGATCACAATTCCAAATGCCTCCCTTAAAAATTCTAATGGGAAAGGAACTCAAAAAGGTGAGCTAGAAGATGGGGAGGTAAGAAAAGGCATCTAGATAGAGTGGGAGGTGGCAGGTGAAAAGAAAGAAGAATTTGGAAAATCTTAGGAATAAGTGAGATCCTTTCTATAATTGTAGTCCTGGGAGGGAGTCACCAATCAGAGGACAAGGACTATAGGGCAGAGGATTTGTTTAGGAGTAGCAAGGTGACATTTGGGAAAGATATCTAAAGAGAGAGTCTAGATATCACATTAGGTACCTAGCAAGTGTTTGGGGGCTTAAAGATGAGCCTTTAATAAACATGTATAACTGATGTCAAATTGCTTACCTTTTCAAAGAAGGAGAAAGGCAGGGGAGGGAAGAAGGGAGAGAATTTGGAACTCAAAGTTTTAAAAATGAATGCTAAAAAGTGTTTTTACATATATCTGGAGAAAATAAAATATTACATAAATTTTTTTGGAGAAAAAAAGAAAGAAAAAGAGTCTTCTTGTTATTTTCAATATCAGAAACTTAAATAAGAGTTGAAATTAAAACATCTCTCTCCAAATTTATTTATTTTTTTTTGCTAAGGCAAAAGGGTTAAGTGATTTACCCAGTATCACATACTTAGGAAGAGTTAAGTGTCTGAGATCAAATTTGAACCCAGGTCCTCCTAACATCAGGGCTGGTGCTCTATCCACTGTGCTACAGCTAGCTGCCCCTTTCTCCAAAGTTATTAATGATCTCTTGAGTGCTAAATCTACTGACCTTTTTTCAATCATCATCCTTTCTTCATTCTGATATTGTACATCTCCTTTCTCTTCTTGATAATCTTTTCCCTCCAGATTATTAAATGTGATGTTTGTAAAGTACTTTGCAAAGTAATTGATATATAATAGACACTTATTACATGCTCATTCTCTTCCTCTTCCCACTTTTCCTGATATTGCTTTCCCTGGTTCTGCTAACTGTATAATTTATTCTTCCTCTGTTTTCTTTGCTGGATCTTCATCCATTTTATCCCTACTATCTGTGGGTATCTACCAGGGCTCTGTCTTGGGTCATCTTCTTTAATAAGTTTTAATAAGTCAATAAGTTTTCACTTGTTGATTTCATTTTCCATGGATTTAACTATAATTTTTATGTGAATTATTCTCAGAATTATTTGTCCATCCTTAAACTTTTTTCTGACCTCCAGTGTCCATTTGGGACTACTTACTTGACAGCTCAAACTGGATGTCCTGCAGACATTTTAAATTCATGTTCAAATGATACTTTTCCCCCAACCCCTTCCCTCTTTTAATTTTTCTATTACTATCAAAAGTACCACTATCTTCCCAGTTACTGAAGGCTCACAATCTGGACTCCTCACTCTCCTCACCCCTCTCAGACTTCTCTCTTCTTCCTTATCCCCGCTAAAAGCCAACCATTTGACAAATCCTAGTATTTTTACCTTCATGGTATCTTTTGTATATGCTCCCTTCTTTTCTTTGACATTGCCACCATTTTGGTGCAGGTCCTTATCAATTGCAATAATCTGTTGATGATTCTTTCTGCCTCAAGTCTTTCCCCACTCCAAATCAGCCCCAATTCAGTTGTCAGTTTGATCTTCCTAAAATGCAGCTCTAACCATGGTACCTCTTCTCATCTCCATTCATGAAACTTCTCATTATTTATTTTGATTTTTAAAACTTTCCAGATTCTTGCTTCCTTTCATGTTCAATCTCGTCCACTGATACCAATATCTTTTCCTTGTTTCCTGCTCTTCTTAGAGCAATATACCACAGTGGAAAAATCATTGACTCTGGGGTCAAAAAACGGGTTCAGATACTACCTTAGACACTATATATATATTTCTGAACTTTGATCTTCCTGGCCTTAGTTTTTTCCTTACATTTTTAAATTTTATTTTATTTTATTTCAATTTTTAAAAATTAAATTAAATTTTAAAAATTAATTAAAAAAATTAACAAAATAATTCTCAAGCATTTATTTTTGCCACCTTTACAAAGTTTTACTGATGCTTTTTTTGAAAAACATATCACTTTTAGATGACATTCTCTTTTGTAACAAAGCAAAACAAACCAACACATTGGCCCTGCCTGACAAAGTATTCCTCATTCCTTGCCCTTAGCCCACCACTTCTTTACTAGGAAGGAGGTTTGCTTCATCCCACATGACAACTTGTAGAGGATGTTATGAAGGAAAGTCATTCTTCAAGTCAAGAATGAGACTAACTGTTCCCTGAGATCTCTTCCAACTCTGAGATCTGTGATTTTGTGATTCTGTGATTTTATCCTGTCTGGACTTTGTTTAAAAACAACAGTGGTATGTTCTAAGCAGGACTCTTCATCTGAGCATTATTCACTGCCCAGAATATATCCAGAAAATCTGCTCATGTAGTCAGTCCTTTTGGCTCACTTGCCAACTGAGGTTAGTTTGATGAAGCATTGCTGGTGTCCAATAGCACCGAAATCACTCTCGGTGATGTACCCTGATCTCCAGGGCGGGGGAACTGTAGCCCGTGCTAAGTGAGAGTATACTGCCAGTTCATTACCTCTTGCTGTTAGTTTCTCGCCTCTCTCTCAGCACTTTTCAATTTGAAATGACCTTCCGGATTCCCTCACATCTATTGATTTCCTTTTTTGTCAGCCCACAGATCAGTTCTGATGAAATGATACTGCCACTAGCCCCTTGATACTTCTTGCTCAGTGGAGAGTAAAGACCCCAGCCAAAACTTGCTCAAGACTAAGAAATCTTCAGAGGATCTCAGATCTGATGATACAGGGTCTCAAGTGAGAAATTCCTTTCAATCTTTCCATGGTAAGAGAGCCAGCTCCATCTCTGTTTACTTAGTTTTGTTATGGGAACCTGAATTAGGGTAGTGGCTAAGTGAAGGGAAAGGAGCTTCCAGCCAGCTCTAAGTGGGACCTGACTGAGTTGTAGCCCCCAGGACATTAGGGCAGCTGAAGTGGAGAAAGGCTGTCTGGGGTCCTCCCACATCTTAGAGAAAAACAGGAAGCTGGCATTTGGATGGAGGGCTTCTTAGTCTCCTCTTTTCTCTGGTTATCTAATATCCTGAGATGAGTGTTTACATAACAAAGCAGAATGATTTGCTCATTCATTGGCTGGGATGAAGTCTGGTAGATCTGCTAATACTGTGATTCTCTAGTCCAATGTAGACTAGTAATGAGATGTTTTTACAGCAGGGGCGAGGAACCTTTTTTCTGGAAGGGCCATTTGGATATTTATAACATCATTTGGGGGCCATACCAAATTATCAATTTATAAAACTCAAGCAATGGGAGATTGTTGAACCTATCTTTCCCCTCATCATTGCCTTTAGCAACCTTTAGTAACTGATTTCTCAGGCCTTATATGGCTCCTGCTTTATAGCCATAGCAGGAACATTGTAGTTAGAAGGGTCTGATCAAAGGAGGCAATATTTGGGAAAGTTTTGCAAATCTTAAAATTCTATGCAAATAATGTCGAGTTAATTTGTCCCCAAGGGCCACAAGATCAGGCCCCGTTTCTCCTTACCTCTTGCTCATACTATTGCAAAAGACTGCTCACTGGACTCTCTGCCACAAGTCTCTCCCTCTCCCATTCATTTTCCATTGTGCCAGTGATTTCCCAAAATGTAGTCCTGATCACATCTTCCCCCTAGTCAATCAACCAGTTGTTTGTTTGTTTTTTAACCTTGAAAGTCAGATAATTTGAATTTGTCCTTTGACAGATTTGAAGCTGTTATTTGGAATGCTTCATGAATATAATTCAAATCTTCTAAATACATCATTCCTCTTTATGGACTCTGTAGCCCAGCCACACTTGCCACATATGATTCTCTCTCATCTCTTTCTCCTAATCGTCCACCATGTTTGGAAAAGTCTCCAGCTCTGTCTCTTCATTCTCTTCAATTCTTTCAAGAATCAGTTTAAATCTTGTCTCTTGAAGGAAACTCTCATAGCTGCAGGTGCCTGCAGGTTACTTTCCACCTATATTAGGTACTTTATAAGTACTGATTTGTGTATATGTCAAAACACCCATTAAAATGTAAGCTCTCTGAGGACAGATACTAGTTTTGTTTTATACTTTACAAATCCAGTGACTGACATATAATATAGTAAAATACTTAATAAATGTTTATGGATTCAATGACTGGGGGCATTTATTAAACACTTACTTTGTGCCAAATATTGTGCGAAGAGCTAGGGATACAAAGATAAAAGCAGACAGACCCTGCCCTCAAGAAACTTTTATTCTAACTGTTCTGGCAAAACTTTTAGGGGAGGGGTGACCAGGGAAGAAAGTTATTGTCTTGGAGACTCGTTGAGCAGTTCATTAACATACTCTTTTCAAAGGCTCCAGAGAATGGTGATTTAATTACAATTCTCTGAAAAAGAGATGGAAAGTTGGAGGGTGGGTGAGAGAAAGAAGGTTCAGGAGAGGCCACAGGGCAGGAAATGGCTGGGATGAGGATGAGAATTTTTGACTCCAGGGATTGATTGATTGGCTATTAATTTTAAACGGTAAACAATCTCAGTCTCAATTCTGGGATGCAGAGAAACATTTAAATAATCTTCATACCCTTTCAGACCCAGCTGCAGCTTCTTGCTTTTTCAAGTTTTAGACACAATTGCAAATTGCTTTGCTCTAAGTTTCAAAGCCTACCACCGAAAATGCTTGCAGGAGATGTATGAGTCACACAGTGGATATTCTGGGTTATGAGCTCATTTGCACCCGAATCACTGCACCTATTGCTACCCTCCTCTTCCCTCACCAGCTGGATGTTTGGAGAACTTTGTATAGTTGCTTCTGGTTGTTAAATAAAAGCTGATGGCTTATTTTCTTATGCTGTTGGGGACTGTCCAGGATGTCTATGTAGATAAATGCTAGATGCTGGGGACCTTCATAAACCTGGTCTGGGATGCCACCCAGCAGGAGAAGGGTACAATTCACCTGACAAAGTTCAAGGTAGATCATGGCAGGAAGAGAATTTCCAAAAGTCTTAATATTTATTTGGGGAAGTTAAGGAAAAGTGAGATACCTAGAGAGGAGGATCTTGGGAAATTTTAACAGCAATCTTAATGGAGTATAACTCCACAACAGAGTTATATAAATAGATTAAATAGGAGCCCATGTAGAGTTAAATCTAGAAGGGATCAATTAGTTCCAGATGAGAAAATGGAGGCTATTTGTTTTGTTTTGTTTTTTTCTTTTCTTTTCTTTAATAGCCTTTTATTTACAGGTTATATGTATGGGTAACTTTACAGCATTAACAATTGCCAAACCTCTTGTTCCAATTTTTCACCTCTTACCCCCCACCCCCTCCCCCAGATGGCAGGATGACCAGTAGATGTTAAATATATTTAAATATAAATTAGATACACAATAAGTATACATGACAAAACCGTTATTTTGCTGTACAAAAAGAATCAGACTCTGAAATATTGTACAATTAGCTTGTGAAGGAAATCAAAAATGCAGGTTAGATACACAATAAGTATACATGACAAAACCGTTATTTTGCTGTACAAAAAGAATCAGACTCTGAAATATTGTACAATTAGCTTGTGAAGGAAATCAAAAATGCAGGTGGGCATAAATATAGGGATTGGGAATTCAATGTAATGGTTTTTAGTCATCTCCCAGAGTTCTTTCTCTGGGCGTAGCTGGTTCAGTTCATTACTGCTCCATTGGAAATGATTTGGTTGATCTCATTGCTGAGGATGGCCAGGTCTATCAGAACTGGTCATCATATAGTATTGTTGTTGAAGTATATAATGATCTCCTGGTCCTGCTCGTTTCACTCAGCATCAGTTCATGTAAGTCTCTCTAGGCCTTTCTGAAATCATCCTGTTAGTCATTTCTTACAGAACAATAATATTCCATAATATTCATATACCACAATTTATTCAGCCATTCTCCAACTGCTGGGCATCCACTCAGTTTCCAGTTTCTGGCCACTACAAAGAGGGCTGCCACAAACATTCGTGCACATACAGGTCCCTTTCCCTTCTTTATGATCAATGGAGGCTATTTGTGACAAGTAGTAGAGAGTCAAGATTTGAACCCTCGTTTTTTGAATGCACATTGACTGTGCCTTCCAACAGATAATGCTGATCTCAGACTTATTTTCTGAGTTTTAGCCAATCCTTTATTACTCAACGAGAAGGGTAAAGTACTTGGCCTGTGCCTAACACTTCTTCTGCATCCTCTTTGATACCACATGGATGATACTCTTTGATATTTTGAGTTCTGATAGACCTATGTGGAGATTTCCTCCAATGGTGCAGATTCCAAACCGTTCATTGCCTGTCCATTCGGTGGGACCTCCACTCATGTCACCTGTAAATCCTTTACAAGAGATCACAAATCACTCATTGCTGTCCATTCTGGGCAAACTTTACACAATATCCTTCTGATGTTGAGTGAGAACCAATAGAGCATTTTACCTGTCTGTCCATTGTCCTTTGATCTCATTACAAGACTATGGCCCTCAAAGGGACCCGTATGGGCAAAAATGTTTGGGGCAGCCCTTTTTGTGCGGCTAGAAAATTGAGTGGATGCCCATCAATTGGAGAATGGCTGAATAAGTTAGGGTATATAAGTATGTGGTATATGGTATATAAAATATATGGAATATTATTGTTCTGTAAGAAATGACCAGCAGGATGATTTCAGAAAGGCCTGGAGAGACTTATATGAACTGATGCTGAGTGAAATGAGCAGGACCAGGAGATCATTATGTACTTCAACAACAACACTCTATGAGGATCAATTCTGATGGAAGTACTATCTTAGGCAATGAGATGATTCAACCCAGCTCCAGAGAGAGAACTATGGTAAATGAGTGTGGATACAATATTTCTACTCTTTCTGTTATTGTTTGCTTGCATTTTTGTTTTCCTTCTCAGGTTTTTTTACTTTCTTTCTAGATCCGATTTTTCTTGTGCAGCAAGATAACTGTATAAATATGTATACATATATTGTATTTAACATATACTTTAACA
Organism: Sarcophilus harrisii; assembly: GCF_902635505.1. Taxonomy (NCBI): domain Eukaryota; kingdom Metazoa; phylum Chordata; class Mammalia; order Dasyuromorphia; family Dasyuridae; genus Sarcophilus; species Sarcophilus harrisii. The sequence goes on from NC_045431.1 coordinate 64,355,712, forward strand.
TATTTAACACATATAGGACTGCCTGCCATCTAGGGGAGGAGGTGGGGGGAAGGAGGGGAAAAGTGGGAACAGAAGGTTTTGCAAGGGTCAATGCTGAAAAATTACCCATGCATGTGTTTTTGTAAATAAAAAGCTATAATAATGATAATTTTTAAAAGACTATGGCTCTCTTCCTTTTCTGGTCATAGATTTCTTTGGTTATTTATGCTTTTTTTTTCCCTTGAAGGGCTGCTTTTTAAATTTGTTCTTTGGGAACATGTTGTAGTCTATTCACAGTAAGAAATAACTTTGACCTTCCATAAACATCCAGTAAGACATTCAAACAGAAATGAACTATCCTCATCTAAGGCATTCATCACTGTTACTGAGAATGTCCAGTACAAAATTCAAGTATGATAAGGATTCCCTATAGGTCATGAGTTTTTCAGATACAGCTGTTTGGGGATAGTATTGTGCTAATTATATGAAACCCTAAAATAGGATAGATCCTCCTAAAGGAGATCTGTAGTCACTCAAGTGATAGCTGGGAAGTGTAGTGAATAGAGTGCCAGAATTGAGAGTTCAAATCCAGCCTGCTAACTGTGTGACCCTGGTCAAGTCACTTAACCCTGTTTGCTTCAAATTTTTCATCTATAAAATAAGGTGGAGAAGGAAATGCCAAAAATATTCCAGTATTTTTGCCAAGAAAACTCCAAACAAGGTCACAAAGAAATGGACGTGACTGAAACGACTGAGTATCAAATGAGTGGAGAATGCTGCACACATCTCCTGAATACTTCACTACTGATTTGTGGATTGATTATAAGTGACTGATATCACTGCTGAGTCAAATGCCTCCTACTTGTAACGATTTCTTATATCATGGGTAGATTCTTCCTTTGAATCTTTTGAGGACTTATTTAAATTTGTTAATATTACATTAGCATTAATTTAACATTAATTAATATTGTTGTTGGTAATAAATATTAATAAATTTTAAAATAATTTTAATATAAGATATTTAAATTTTTTCTATTTATACTGATGGACATGAAAAAGTGTTAAAGTTGGTTGTTTGTTAGGGTGATATGAAAAAAAAATTCAATAATATCTTCCATATTCTTTGCCAGTGTTCTATTTGCCATGATCTTAACTATTTATTATGATACACATAATATAATTGAAATAGCATTAAGTTTTGAGTAAGGAGACCTAGTTGTGAATCCTGGCTTTGCTATCCAATAGTTGTGTGAGTGAATAACTTTTCTTTTTTGGGTCTTAGTTTCCTCAGGAAGGAATTGGAGTAGATGATGCCAAAGATGTTTCCCAGCCCTTTTCCTAAAACTGGGTAACCCAGTGATTTCCTACTCTAAATCCATGATTCCATATATGATAGGAATCCTATCATGCACATATGATTTGGGGTCTATCTGTGCCTTTGGGCTTTCAAAAATTCCTTCCAGCTGCCTGTAGTTTCCCCTCTCACTCTTGATTTCCTGAGCTGCACACATTTTCCTCCTGCTTTGGGTTAAGTAGAGTCAAATTAGTTCAGTTTTTGGAGTCATTCACTTGAGGAGTCACTCCTTGAGGGCCATGAGGAGTCAGTGATCAACCTTCTCCCTATTATCTGTTTACAGTTTCTGGGCAGTGCTGGTTACTGATCTCACTTTAGTGGCTACCAGTATAATTGAAAAGAGGCTAAAGCAAAAGAGTTTAAGCAATCTGTTTCTCTAGGATTATTCCAGAGAGTTCAGAAAAATTGCTCCTAATTCCACATTAGGATTGATTTGGGGTAAAAAAGTGATTCATC